>NC_058130.1:595803370-595819000 GCF_016433145.1 Gracilinanus agilis
TCTCTCTCTCTCTCTCTCTCTCTCTCTCTCTCTCTCTCTCTCTCTCTATCCCCCCTCATTTCTGTCTCTCTAGCTCTTTTTGACTTTCCCTCTTTTTCTTTCTACTATTCTCTTCCTCCTCATTCTCACCTTCTCTTTTGCTCTCTTTCTTCTCCTCTCATTCTTCTCTCTTTCAAAATCTTCTTTACTAACTTCAGTCTACTATGCAAAGTAATAATAATGTTGATGCCATTGCCAATTTTATCTCTGAGATATTTAAAATTGATATTTTTCATTTCTATTTCTAGCATGAGTTCATCGTATTTTTCCCTAGACTACTAACTGGTTACCCCTGCCTTCAGTCTTTTCCTCTTCCAATCTCCTACCCTGCTACCAGAATGATCATCTTAGTACTTAATATGGATCATTTCACCCTGGTTGAAAAATCTTTTATAGCTCTTTGTTGTCTAGTAAGAAAAAGTCCCGACTCCTCAGTTAGAGTCCTTTCTAATTTGTTTCTAACCTATCACTTCAATTTAATTCTCCCCCTGCTTCTCTTGATGTGCTGTATGATCCTGTCAACCTGGTCGACACAACATTTCTTGAGCTCTTCTTATACCACCCTCTCCATGTATTTGCTTAGACCGTCTACTATGCTTGGAATGTCATGCTTACCCCCAAACCTTATTTTCCTGTTGGAAACCTCTCTATCCCTCTGGGCTCAACAGAAATGCTGTCAGCTTCTTGAAGTTCTTTTTTTATTCTCTGATCTGAAAATAATCCTTCCCTTTTTGGATTTCGGCACTTTTCTTAGGCATTTGCATTCTATTTAATACTCTGGTTGTGTGTGTGTATATATATATAATATATGTCAGACTTTGATGTCTCATTGTGCCATAGAGGTGACTCTGCTCTCCAAGGCTCTCCAAACAGAATACCAAATGTTGCCAGATTCTATAATGCTAGAAAGGCTTTAAGCCTAGGCTGAATCTTTAGTTCCTATTTGAGAATAAGGATGGGTAGGAGTTGCAGCTAGGTGGATTGAGAGCCCAGCCTAGATTAACCTCCATCCCCCTCATATTGCCTGGCCTTACCACTCTTCTGCCTTGGAACTGATATACAGTATTGATGCTAAGATGAAAAATAAAGATTAAAAAAAAAAAAGAAGGTTGGTTAGTAGTTGATGAGCTTTTTGGCTTTTGCAAATTATGAAACATATATTTCAAAACAGCTCTTAGTCCTGAGTAGTCTTATTTTTCTTCCATAGGGAAGGAGGTATGAATTCTAGATTAGGGGGCAGAGTCTGTACAATTAAAATGGCTGTATTATAAAAAGGGGATTGATACTTCTACTGTTCCAGCCTTACACAATGACCAGTGAGTTCTGCTACTAAAGGAACTGATCCAGAGCCCTTACTGGCATTTGATCAATGAATCAGCAAGCATTTATTAAGTACTAGGAATGAAACAATCCCTGTTTTCCAGGAGCTTACATTTTATTGGGAGAGACAGTAACTACATAAAAGTGTATGCGGAGTAAAATTAAGTTTGTCTGGATTTCTGAGTATAGGAAGGGAAGAAATATACAAGGTTACAAAAATAGAGAATTTTCATTATATATTAAGCTAGAAGACACAAAGGTATTATGGTTCTATAACTTGGTTGGTGGGTATAAGTGGTAAGAAAACAATATATATAATAGATGTTGTGTATATGAAAATGAACTACTCACTATTGCCCACACTTAGATATCTCTGTGCCTTTTCCCAGGCTGTTTCCCACAAGTGTAATGCCCTTCCTCTTCACATTTACCTCCTACAATCCTTAGAACCCTTCAAAACTAAGTTTAGGTACCACCCCCTCTGTGAAACCTTTCTCAAGCTCCCCAGTTTTTTTCTCCCTCCTTAAATTGTCTTATTTTTCTTTATCTATTTATATCTTTTATCCTCCAGGAGAGTGTGAATTCTTTGAAAACAAGACCTTGGATTTTTTGTTTATTTTTTTTTGACTTTGTCCAGTGCTTTGCATGTTATCAGGAGGAAATAAATGTTTGCTCAGTTAAACTGAATGTGAATTGAGCGGGAAATTTAGAAGTGTAGATATGATTCTATATAATTTATACACTTTTCTTAAGATTGCAGTATCTTAGAACATTAAGTAACTCGGTCAGTTAGTCATGTCAGCTAAAAATATGATTTCACCAGTGACAGTCTGTCAGCAGAACTTCAGTGTTACAGCTGATAGGTGAGAGGAGAAAGGGGCCAGGTGCAAGGCAGGTTGAGATTAACTGTACACGTATAAGAGCTGGAATGTTGAGTATTGCTGGAAGTAATTAAACTCGGACTTTATGTCATGATGATCTGATGCTGATGATTTGATTGGACTCTTTTTCTTGTGGAAGGTCATTGCAGAGAACAAACTTGGGCATCTCTAACAAAGGTGCCCATATAGGACATTGAACTCCAAGGAGTTCTTCCTCTTGTATGCCTTGAACTCTTTTCTTTGTGATCCTTGGGTTCACAGCTTGGGGCCTGAGATTCAAAGCACTGGCAAAGGAAGACACATCCTACCATTAAGTTCTTGGTAGAGTGGGTACCCACTAGTGACTGGCTGAAAGCATTTGGCTGCTTAGCTTGAGCTAGTTAGATTGCGAGAAATAGTGACCAGTGATGAAACTGGCTTAATTCTAGGTTGCTAGATGAGGCAGAAATACCCAAGTCTGAATCCTGCTTTAGATATTTACTAGCTATACAACTCTGGGCAAATCACTTAAGTGCTCCATACCTTAGTTTCCTCATCTGTAAAATGGAGATAATAATAGTACCTATCTCCAAGGGTTGTTGTAATATAAATATTACAGACATATAAACATGTATGTGTATGAATGTAATAGTGTATATATAAAGTGGTTAGGAAAACATGCTATTATTGTGATTTTAATTGTTATTGTTCATTCATTGGGTTGTGTCCCACTCTTTGTGACCCTTCCATGGACTATAGCATACAGGCCCTTTTGTCTTCAACTATCTCCTGTCCAAGCTCATGTTCCTTGCTCCCATGACACTATCTATTCATCAGTTCTCTGTTGGCCTTTTCTCCCTTTGCTGTCAACCTTTTTCCAACATCAGGGCCTTTTCCAGTGAATCCTGTGTTTTTGTTATGGAACCAAAGTATTTAAGCTTCAGCTTCAGTATTCATCCTTCCATTGAGTAGTTTGAATTCATTTCTTTATGTATGTGTCTTGACTCATTTGATATACTTACCATTCAAGGAACTCTCAAGTCTTCTCTAGCACCACAATACAAAAGCATTGATTCTTTGGCTCTCAGCTTTCCTTATAGCCCAGCTCTCACAGTCATACATTCATTGCTATGGGAAAAACCAGAGCTTTGAGTATGTGGTCCTTTATCAGTGAGGTGATGTCTCTGTTTTTTACTATGCTGTCTAGATTTGCCAAAGCTTTCTTTCCAAAGAGCAAGTGTTTTTCTTTAAAACCCTTATCTTCCATCTTAGCATCAGTACAATGTGTATTAGTTTATAGGGCAGAAGAATAGCAAGAGTTGGGAATTGGGGGTTAAATGACTTGCCCAGGATCACCCAAATAGGAATATTTGAGACCAGATTTGAACCCAGGACTTCCTGTCTCTAGACCTGGCTCTCAATCCACTAAGCTATCCAGCGCCCCCCTGTTTTTTTTTTTTTTAGACCAATTTTTATGCTCTCTTCTTTCACCCTCATCAAGAAGCTTCTTAATTCTATCAGAGTGGTATTGTCTAAATATCTGAGATCTTCAATATTACTCCTGGCACCTTAATTACACCTTTTGATTCATCTAGCCTGGCATTTTGCATAATGTACCTGCATGCAAGTTTGATAAATAAGGTGACATTATATAGCCTTGTTGTATTCCTTTTCAAGTCCTAAGCCAATCAGCTGTTCCATGTTTGTTTCTAACTATTGTTTCTCATTTTGCATAAGGTTCCTTTGGAGACAAGTAAGATGATCTGGTACTCCCATTTCTTTCAGGACTTGCCACATTTTGTTGTGATCCACACAAAGGCTTTAGTGTAGTCAGTGAAGCAGAAGTATATGGTTTTCTGGAACTCACTTGCTTTCTCCATAGTCCAGTAAATGGCAATTTGGTTTCTAGTTTCTCTGCCTCTTTGCAAACCAGCCTGCACATCTGGTAATTCTTGGTTCAGATATTGCGAAGGCCCATCTTGCATAATTTTAAGTATAACCTTGCTGACGTGTGAAATAAGTATAATTGTTTGGTTATATGAACATTATTTGGTATTGCCCTTCTTTATTTTATTTATTTATTTTTTTTAAACCCTTACCTTCTGTCTTGGAGCCAATGTATTGGCTCTAAGGCAGAAGAGTGGTAAGGGCTAGGCAATGGGGGTTAAGTGACTTGTCCCAGGTCACACAGCTGGGAAGTGTCTGAGGCCAGATTTGAACCTACCTAAGACCTCCCATCTCTAGGCCTGGCTCTCAATCCACTGAGCTACCCAGCCACCCCCTGTATTGCCCTTCTTTAGGATTGGAACATGAACTGATCTTTTCCCATCTGGTGACCACTATTGAATTCTCCAAATTTGCTGGCATACTGAGTACAACATTTTAACAGAATGATCTTTTAGGATTTTAAATAGCTCAATTAGAATTCAGTCACCTCCACTAGCCTAATTGTTAGCAATGCTTCCTAAGTCCCATTTGTCTTCCTTTATTCCAGGATATATGGCTCTAGATCAGTAACCACACCAGCATGGTCATTAGTGATTTTAAGATTATGCTTATACAATTCTTCTTGCCAACTCTCCTTTTTTTATTTTTTAAAAATATTTTTCCATGGTTACATGATTCATTTCCCCTCTCTCCCCTCTTCCCTCTCCTTCCCAGAGCTGACAAGCAATTCCTCTTGGTTATACATCTGTTATCACTTGATACCTATTTTCATATTATTCATTTGTGTAATAGAGTAATCCTTTAGAAACAAAATCCCAAATCATATACCCATATAAACAAGTGATAAGTCATGTTTTTCTTCAGGGATTCTGCTCCCACAGTTCTTTCTCTGAATGTGAATAGTTTCTTTCTCATAAGTCCCTCAGAATTGTCCTGGATCATTGCATTGCTACTAGTAGCAAAGTTGATTACATTGGATGATTCCACAGTATTTCAGTTTCTGTGTACAATGTTCTCTTTGTTCTGTTCATTTCATTCCACATCATTTCATGGAGATCTTTCCAGGTCATATAGAAATCAAGCAGTTCATGATTCCTTATAGCATAATAGTATTCCATTACCATCATATACCACAATTTATTCATTCATTCCCCAATTGAAGACACCCCCTCATTTTCCAATTTTTTGTCACCACAAAGAATGTGGCTATGAGTATTTTTGTACAACCCCTTTTATTATCTCTTTGGGGGGTATAAACCTAATAATGGTACTGCTGGATCAAAGGGCATACATTCTTTTAAAACCCTTTGGGCATAATTCCAAATTATCTTCCAGAATAGTTGGATCAATTCATAGTTCCACCAGCAATGCACCAGTGTTCCAATTTTGCCATATCCCCTCTGACATTTATTATTTTCCTTTACTGTCATATTGACCAATCTGCTAGGTGTGAGGTGGTACCTGAGTTGTTTTAATTTGCATTTCTCTAATCAGGAGGGACTTAGAATACTTTTCCATGTGATTATTGATAGTTTTGATTTCTTCATCTGAAAGCTGCCTATGACCTATTTGACCATTTGTCAATTGGGGAATGTCTTGCCACCTCTTCTTAATCTCTTCTAATTTTAAGTCTGCAAGTTTTGTCTTTTATCATGTCCATTTTTGTATGAAACATTCTCTTGATATCTTTAATTTTTTTGAAGAGGTCTCTTATCTTTCCTATTCTATTTTTTTTGCTCTTTATTCTTGGAATATATAATTTTTTGCTGCCTCTTGTTTAGTATTGTGAAGCTCTGTCCATAATTCTTCACGCTCTCTATCTACCAATTTGGATCTCTTCAATCTTTTCATCACTTTCCAACTTCCTATTCATAAGGGATGTTATTTAGGTCATATGGTCATATGATTTTCCCTTCTTTCTTCAATTTAAATCTGATTTTTGCAATAAGAAGCACATGATTTGAGCCATGGTCAGCTGCCGGGCATGTTCTAACTGACTGTACAGAACTTTTCCACCTTTGGCTACAAAGCATATAGTTAATCTAATTTCAGTATTGACCATTTGATGATGGGCATGTAGAGAATCCCCTCCCTTGCTGGAAAAGAGTTTTTGACCAGCTAGTTATTTTGAAAAAAACTCTTATTAGTTTCTGCCCTACCTCATTTTGTACTTCAAGGCCAGAATTGCCTGTTATTCCAAATATATTTCGATTACCCATTTTAGCATTCTAAGCCCCTATGATGAATGTGACATCTTTTTTTGGTGTTCTTTCTAGAAGATGTTTTGGATATTCATAGAACTTAGCAACTTAGGCCTCTAATTTTATTTTATTTTTAAACCATTACCTTCCATCTTAGGATCAATTCTTGGTATTTGTTCCAAGGCAGAAGAGTGGTAAGGACTAGGCAATGTGGGGGCGTGGGGTTTAAGTGACTTGCCCAGACTCTCACAGCTAGGAAGTGTCTGAGACCAGATTTGAACCTAAGACTTCCCAACTCTAGGTTTAGCTCTCAATCCACTGAGCCACTGAGCTGCCCCCTGGCCTATTATTTTAATTAGGTTCTTGCTTGAGGGTCTGAATAGCGGTAAGAAAGAGCTACTGAGAAGAAGATATTAAATAACTTTTCAGGTGATTTGAGTATGCAAATTCAATGCAATATCCCTATTCAAATATGCAATTGCAATATCCCTATTCAAAATTAATTTTTTTCTATATATTTCACTAATTAGAGTTTAATTTTTGTTGTTAATAAATTCCTCTTTTAAAATGTATATACAGTAACCTAGAGGAATTGCTTGTTAGTTCCAGGAGGGAGGAGGGAATAGGGGTGGGAAAGATCATGAATCATGTAACCATGGAAAAATATTCTAAATTAATCAGTTAATAAAAAGCAATATATATATATGTACATATATATATATATATATATATTTACAGGTATCGCTTCCATATTGTGGGGTATTAGGGATCTGGTGTCTATTAGGGATCTGATTTGGAAAATTCTGTGTAAAATTTTTCACTCCCTTTATATTCAGAGAAGAAGTTTGAATTTTTTCTTCTTATTTTGTAGAGTGTTCACAGTAAACCAAATTGTGTAATTCATGGCATTAAAAATAAAATGTGCTGGTGTTGTATATTATATATTTTATGCATTTTTGGGTTTCTAAACTTTTTCTGTGTTGTCTATTGGCCTTCACATGTCATTTCCTACTTCTGCAAAAGTCCCCCAAAATGCCCATTTAATTTCTTATGCTAACCTGTGGTATACTGAAAGTCAAGATGTAGAAGGGATACCTGTACTCCCTTGGGAGGTGTAACATTATTTACCACAACCTGAATTATTACAGATCAATAGTTAAATTGCTGAGATAAATGTTGAGGTGAAGAAATGGGAATTTTGATTAGAATGGGTTGAAAGAGAGGTATTTTTGGAATTACCGGGGCACTGGAAATGGAGAAGGAAGAGAAGAATGGAGAAGATAGACTTGGATGGCAAACTGCCATGGGAGTGGGGTGCGTTGGACAGCATGAGGCTACTATGAGGTCATTAGATGTGTCCTCTGGGAGAAAGACCAAGATAGGATGTAAAAGAGTGTTCACATAATGGGAGAGGCAAGGCAGTAGGAAAAAAAGAGATATACTGGAAGCAAATATAGATATTAACTCTTACAGAATTCTTGGCCATTTGTACCCACACTGGAACTTTATTTAAGTAGGAGTCTTTAAAAGAGAATAGCAGTGAAACTGAGTTAGTTCCCAGTTTCCTTAGGAAAGGGATAAATAGTAACTTTAACTGGAAGTCTCCTGCTGCCTGCAAGTTTTATTGCTATGGAAGGAATGCAGATATATATATATATATATATATATATATATATATATATATATATATATATATATATATATATATAGACATTTATTTAATAATTGCTCAGAATAATTCAGTCTATAACTATTAGAATCTTTTGTTAGTCTGTGTTTTGATGACAACTATTTAAAGATTAATTTATTTCCTTAATCTCAAGGATTATTGAAATTATTGGAGCTGTGATATCATTTCAAAATTACTTCTGGCCTCCTTCCTGCAAAAGTGGCAATGTTTTATTTTTGATAGCAAATTAGTTTTAAGTTTGAGAATTTTATGGTACATTAGGGCAGTCATTTCAAATCTGGGTTAGAGTTACCATTTACCTGGGAGACTTTGCTCATAAAAGATTTTTTTTCTTTTTCTTTTGCTACTTGTTATTTGGGGACTGGCTGATGTAGATGAGCATGGAGGGGACATTTCTCAATTTTTTCTAGAGAACCTTGGTGTCCTATATAAGTTAGATAAAAACAGCATGAAGGGGAAGCTGGATGGCACAGTGCTAGGCCTGAGAAGGCCTGATTTCAAATTTGACCCTAGACAAGTCATATAACCCCATTTGCCTCAGTTTCCTCATCTGTAAAATGAGCTAGAGAAGGAAATGGCAAATCACTCTAGTATCTTTGCCATGAAAACCACATATAGGGACAAAAAGAGTTGGACATGACTGAAAATGACTGAATAACAACATGAAACAATTGCTAGTCTAATAATGGAGGTGTGAAGATAACGAGGGGCTAGGACTTCTTGGAAATCCCAAAAACTCCACAGTGGCTGTAATAGCCATACCATTAAAGAAATAATTAAAAGTTGGCAGTATTGGTTTTCCTAACATTGTCCTGGGCACACTGAAGCCCCATTTATCATCCCTATCTCTTTTCTCTGTAATTCACAGGCACACACATTGATATATCCCTTCTTATTGTGTATCCCCACTTATTTCTTTGCCACCGTTTCTCCTATTTCTTCTCCTTCATTTTGTATCTGTATCTCATAAATAGTTGATCATTCCCATGTCTGTCTGTCTGTCTGTCTTTTTCTTTGGATGATTTTCAAATTATGAGTCTAATTTTGATGCACCCCAAATCTTCCTTCCTATGTTTCGTTCCTACAAACCTTTCCCTCCTCCTTTGTTCCTTGCACACATCTATTCTTGATATTCTGTTTCATATCCCTAGGCCCTCCAGATGAGTACTCATGTATTTCCCTGTTATATTTTAATCCCATAGGTGTTTTATCACCATATTCATTTAGAAGACTAGTATGGGGGTTGCTTACTTTTTAAAAATGTCTTAGAACTCTGAACACTTTGAAAAAAGATTAACCTATTTGCTTTTATTTCTCGAGGCAGCTTGGGTTAGTAGAAAAAGAACTGGCCTGGGAATTCATTCCCATCTTTTTTCACTCATTTTTCATGTAACCTAAGGCAACTCATTTAACTTCTTTATATTCCACTTTATCAACTGGGGAAACACAGATACCTACAGACAATCTATTGATGATATAAAAATGAATTATAAATATATATAAAGCACTTTTTTGGCTCTTTCATGCGACATGAAACATGTTGCAGTCCCACAAGAGACTGTGAATCTATAATAACATAATAACTGGCATTTATATAGCACTTTAATGTATCAACTGCTTTACAGATATCTTATGGGTAATAGAAAATTGAGAGAAATATAATTCTTATTTTGATCAGAGGATATGTGATCTCATTGATATGAATGTTCCCTCCATTAGCGGAGATCATTGTTCTATGTCTTCTTTTCATCTTGGACAACTCTTGTCCAGCTGATCTTGTAAATCTACCACAAGAGGTCTGTCTAGTGCTGGAACCCTTCCTCTGGATTTCTTGATCTTTCATAGATGACAGTGGAGTACATATTCAGCCTACTTGTTGTCCCTCCATCTTACTATGTAATTGTTCTACTTTCCTTTCTAATGTCTGTGTCTTTTATTCTTTTTTTTTTTTTTTAAACCATTAACTTCTGTGTATTGGCTTCTAGGGGGAAGAGTGGTAAGGGTGGGCAATGGGGGTCAAGTGACTTGCCCAGGGTCACACAGCTGGGAAGTGTCTGAGGCCAGATTTGAACCTAGGACCTCCCATCTCTAGGCCTGTCTCTCAATCCACTGAGCTACCCAGTTGGCCCTGTATGTCTTTTATTCTACTCATGTGTAATCATTTATTGATAACATGCTATAGTTTGCTTATGCCTTCTAAAGAAACTGAAAAATTCCTTTATTCCATGCTTCTCAGATACATATTCTCACAGAAAGACTAGGATATACATCTTAAGATATCTAAAGAGCTATTGAATGGAGGCAGGAGCAAACTCACTCTATGTGGCCATAGACAGGATGACTAGGACCAATGGATGGAAATTTACCAGGAGGAAGATTTTGTCTTAACTGAAGGAAAAGTGTTCTAATTATTAGAACTATCCCCAAATGGCCTGGGAAAGAGTAATCTTGTCATTGGAAATGTTTGAGAAGATGCTGCTTGTTTACTTCCTCTCTAGGGATCCTGGAGAGCAGGGGTCTTAACCTTTTTTTTCGTGTCATGGACTCTTTGGACAATCTGATGAAGCTTACTACTACTGTGGTTTGTTACTTATATTCATAATTGAAAACAACGCTAAATTTCATTTAGAAATTAGTAAAACAAGGATATACTTTTTTTCCATTCAAGTTTGTGAATCTTCTGAAATTGGATGTGGTGGAGATTATTCAGAAGTGTATTATGCAATTGATGGATCATTTCACCATCACTGAATCTTAAGAATATGAAGGGGTCCTATCAGACATCATCTTGTCCAACTCTGTGCTCCCTTTAGGAGTTTGTGGACTCTAAGTTAAAAACCTGTGCTGTAGAGCATGCTTTTGATGAGGGCTGAATTATATGATCTGTGGGGTCCTTACCAAATCTAAGATTCTGTAATTCTAACCACTTTTGGAAAGGCAATGTTTTTATCATGAGTTGGTCAATTAGAAAGGCTAACTAGGTGATCTTTAAGGTATCTTCTTTTCCTAAAATTTTTGTGATTTTTATCAGTTATTGCTTTTTAATTTTTCTTGGTTAATTGTATTTTAAATTTACTTATCTCCTGAGGCTTTAAAAGCCTAAGAAATCTAAGATGAAGCCAGGAAATTCAGTTATTTTAAATTTTGCCTTAATATATCTGGCCTTTTCAAATTGTAGTATTAAACTCATATCTAGTTGAAGGAAAGAAGATATGCTAATAGCATCATGAAAGGTTAGATATAGTGGTGGAGTTGATTCCTGAATTATTCAGGAATTTTTTAAAAAATAATTAGTGGGTCATTTTACTCTCACAGAATTTTAGAGCAGCAGGAATAGTCTGTTAGACACCATCTCATTCAACTCTGTACTGTAGCTTTTGATTTCTTTATGCTTTTCTGAACCGAATGGCTCCATGTGACTGCTATTTCCCATGACTCCTATTCTTCTTTCACTAGCAAATTTCAGTACTTGGCTCAAAGATACTTCTTAGTGTTTTTTTTTTTTTTTAACTGTCTCTACCTTTCCTTTTAATCCTAGTTTCCCTACCTATGTAATTTTTTCTATAGGAGAGGATGCAGATTTTCTCCCTCCCTGTTTTTGCTTTTTAGAAAAGAGCATATACAACTTTTGCATTTGTCATTCCCCCCCCCCTCCAGAATTTATCTTAATTAAAATGATGATCAAAGAAAGTCAGTATTACATGGTGGCTAGATAGCTAGACCTTTATAGAGAGACTTGGGATCATATTCCGCCTTTAACCTTGCCTGACTATGTGATCTTTGGCAAGTCATTTTATTTTTAAGTGTCTTAACTAAATTTTTAAAATATGAATTGCAGAGTAGATGCCATTTATATTGATAGAGGAATTCTCTTCACCAGGATTCCTGATACCAATGAAAATCATAGGACTAGTCTTAAAAAAAATGAGCAGAGAAAAAAAGACACCTTTCTCACCTGAAAAATCTATGAACTTGTTTTTAAAAACTATTTTGATAGTTTGATAGTTGATAGATGATTTCCTTTGTAAGTCTATGTATTTTATTTTATGCTTTTTATAAATTTTATAATTAAGAAGGGTATATGTAGGCTTCAGCAGATCATTAAAGGGATCCTTGCCCACCAAAAAAGGCAAAGAACCCCAGGCTAAGGGAGTTCCTGAAATGACCTTGAACAATGGGCCTAGGATCCTATGAATGAATCCCATCTTAATAAAGTCTTATAGTCATTTTCTGGTCCTACGTGCAAGCATACATTTTGGTAAATTTCTGACTTTTATGTTCATTTGGCAATGAATTGAAGTAAATAGACATAATGTGAAAGAGCTGACAATGACAATAATTAGAGCCTATCATGTAAGGATGGGATTTGTACAAGAATTCCTATTTTTCAAATATTTTGCAACCACAAAATTTAATTTTATATTGAACACACAAAGAAACATGCACACATATCTATTCTCAGGTATGTACACTTATGGGTCAATTAAATATTTACTTAAAATGTGTACTTGTTATGTGGGAGACACTGTGCTAGGCTCTCTGGATAGAAAAAGAAAATAATCCTTTTCCTAAAGGAGTTTCCATTTGATTGGGATGGGAATCGAGGAATGGGGATACAGTAGATATACATACATACAGACATATAAATACATAGGCAGAGGAAAAGAACATCAATGAATGGAGTAATCAGAATGCCAGGTTTAGGATGTCTTGGGAAACTAGGTGGTATGGTGGATAGAATGCCTGGTCTGGAGTCAGGAAGACTTCATGAATTCAAATCTGACCTCAGACACTTATTAGCTATGTGATTCTGGGCAGGTCACCTAACCTTGTTTGCCTCAGGTACTCATTTGTAAAATGAACTCCAATATCTTTGCCAGTATCTTTGCCAAGACAACCCCAAATGGAGCCATGAAGAGTCAGATATGTCTGAAAATGACTGAACCAACATGGTGGAGCTACTAGTTTGGAAAAGCTCCGAGTATGGGGTATCTAATGTCTGAGGATCTAGTTTGGTATGGTATGTCATCAAGAGACTAGCGTTTTGCGCTAAATTCTATGTCCATAACAACCTTTGAAGCAATCTATCCTTATTTTTATTTTAAATCTGGACTTGTGATTTCATCTTACATGTTAGTGTAGTAAAAAGAGAAAGGGTGAACCCTGCCAATTAATAGGTAGGAGGTACCTCTGTGACCTATGAAATATTTTCTATACATTTGCAATATGATGATACTACATACATAGTACAGATTTTATTCATGAGTCAATTTGTATTTCTTGTTCTCCCATGAATTTTCCTATTTCCCCAGCCGCACCAACCAATCATGGCTAGAGTCAGGAGTAATTTGTGACTCAATTTGCCTGAGGAAAAAAATCTGCCATCACCTCCCCACCTTCAGAAACAAACAAACAAAAGTTTTTCTTTCACATGTCCCTGGTTACATTTTTTTTTCTGGTTTCCATAGAATGTCTCCTGCCCAAAAACATTTTCTTAGAAAAATTGGGATTTTGATAGCATTGAGATCAGTAGGCTAGTCACATATCTTGACAAATAATCAGACAGATGAGGGAGTGAAAACAGAACCTCTGAATTCTCCATTTATTTTCTATGCCAAAGAGAATGATTAGTTGGAGTGGAAAAGAAAGTGCAAAAATATTTAACAGTGTTGATATTTCAGATAAATAAAAAAGATAGTATGAGGACACCTATGCAACCTAGCCTGTCTAACAAACGTAAACTGCTTTGTAAAGTTCTGAGAGAAGAGGCGGATGAGATTGCTGAGCCATGATTGGTGATCTTTGAAAGAGTATGGAATTAGAGAGAGATATCTTAGAGCAGGATAGGCTCAATGTAGTTTTGATTTCAAAAAAGGGAAAAGAATCTGTTAGCTTGTAGCCTGTAAGCTCAGGAACTGTCTTCCTTTTCTGTTTATAACCCTAAAGCTTAGCTTATTGCATTGCACATAGTAAATGTTTAATAAGTGATGTATTTATTCATTTATTCATAGTAAGAAGGGTGAAAAGCTCTAGAAAGATAAAGGAAGATGAGCACTGAGAAAAGGTTACTGAATTTAATAATTAGGAGGCCATTTATAAGTTTGTTGTTGTTCAGTCATTTCAATT
Source organism: Gracilinanus agilis (assembly GCF_016433145.1). Classification (NCBI taxonomy): domain Eukaryota; kingdom Metazoa; phylum Chordata; class Mammalia; order Didelphimorphia; family Didelphidae; genus Gracilinanus; species Gracilinanus agilis. The sequence goes on from NC_058130.1 coordinate 595,817,554, forward strand.
GTGTCTGCCTCTTTGTGAGTCCATTTGGGTTTTTCTTGGCAAACTGGAGTGGTACGTTTTTTCCAGCTCTAGCTTATTTTATAAATGAGGAACTGGGATAAACAAAGTTAAATGATTTACCTAGGGCCACGCAGCTAGTAAGTGCCTGTGGCCATATTTTAATTCAGCAAGATGAGTCTTTGTGATCTCAGATCTGGCACTCTATCTGCTACACCACCTCTGCCCCAAATTTATAAGTTATAAGAAAATAATTTTTGTAGAGTAGGTATCCCACTATGGTCCAAAGTCTACTTATAAGGGGTTGAGAAATCAGTGGGTTGAAATAAATGGGCACAATGAGAAGAGACAACTTTTTCTAAGAGCTAGGTAGTGAAAAGATGAGTTGCCAACGCTAGTGAATTTGTAGATCTATCAAAGCATCAGGTTAAAGTGATAAGGCCCTCATTCTGACCCCAAAGGAGTTGGACATCAAGGAGTTTACTAGATTGAACAAAGGCAAATCTGAGCCCTATGGTGGTTAGGCAAGGGTAGCACTGGTCTCCGGAAAATTAGGCAATGTCTATGTCATGTATTGTTCTTCATGTTTAAAGATATCTCTCCTGGAAGTTTCTTACTTATATATAAAATCAAAAGCAACCAGGGCCTACGAAAAATTATAGCCCCCTTCTGTAAAGTCTTTCCTGTTTACTGAACTTTCTATGAGCATTCTTTTGACCCCATACACCTTATCTTGCATGACTTATCCTTATGCATATTGCATTGCTCTTTGTCCCTGTTTACCCTCCAATTTCTTGAGGGTGAGAATTATATCATTAAAAAAGTTTTGGATTCTTTGTGCCTTAAATATGGTAGGTATTTAAAATGTTGAGTTAGATTGAACCATGTTGATCATCAAGTTAACTATAAGGGAAAGTATTTTAGGAATCCTAAAATAGAAATTGATATACTTGTATTCTAATCCTGCCTCTATTACTATTCAGAGATGTAACTTTGAGCAAGACTTTTGCCTCTTTTTGTGCCTCAGTTTCCTAATTTTTAAATAAAAGATTAGACTAGATGATCTTTAAGCTCTCTTTGAAGTACAAAACTCTGTGAGTTTTCTAGGGCTATTTACATTACAACTGGGGATAGTGGAATTCTCTTTTGGTGAATTACAAAAGAAAACAGTAGCATGGTGGAAGAATATTTGGGGTCTGGAGACCACTTCTTCATACTCTTTAATTCATACTGGTACCTACTCCATGAATCAGAAGCCTTTCCTGGAAAACTTATGTTCTAGTCATAGTTTTGCCATTACTAATTATCTGTGGGTAATTTTGGAAAAGGTAGTTTGGTTTTGTCCTTTATAAAATGGCTGTTTATTATCTGTCTGTCTGTCTGTCTGTCTGTCTATCTGTCTGTCTATCTATCTATCTATCTATCTATCTATCTATCTATCTATCTATCT
>NC_058130.1:595819010-595857715 GCF_016433145.1 Gracilinanus agilis
TCTATCTATCTATCTATCTATCTATCTATCTATCTATCTATCTATCTATCTGTCTGCCATGTGTTTATCTAACCTCCTTAGCATGTTCTTAAAGGACACATTGACAGAATTGTTTTAAGATTCAAATCCATAAGTAGAGAAAGATACTTGAAAAAAATTGAGACTTTTTCTTCATGCCTGCAAAGATGTATGAATTTTTTCTTCTTTCCTCTGTTTTCTGAGAGAAAATATAAGCTAGTGGAAAGCACTTTGGTTGTGGAATCAAGTTTAATTCATAGAATCAGAGATTCAGAGCTGGGAGGGACCTTAGAGACCCTTTATTCCATCCTCCTTTAGAGATGAGCAAACAAGGCAGGAGAAGTTGAGACTTGCCTTAGGTCAAAAGGCTAATAAGTGCCAGATGCAGTCCTAGACATTGGCTGTGTGATCACAGGCAAATTCTGTAATTTCTCAGAGCCTCAGTTTCCTCCTCTCTAAAATGGGAATAATAATACTTGTTCTGCTCATCTTGATAGATGGGAATTTGGGAATGATAGAAAGTAATTGAGAAGTGAAGGAACAGAGAACAGAAGGAAGAAATCCAAGGCAGGCAGTGGAAGCATTTATAATCTTGAGGTGTGGAATTCAGTGCAATGAACTGACATTGAGGAATTGGATTCAAACTGCGAAGTAAGAATCATCTCCAGAGCCCAGCTCCTGTTACCTGTGGATACCTGACTGATTCCTGAGATCAACCAGCCACCTATTCAATGTCTATCAATTTCCTTCATTGTTCCCTATACTTGGAAAGCCTCTGCCAAAGATTGCTTACTATTGATCTGAAGTACTGAGTTTACCTTGGTGAACAGTTTCAAACCAAGGTGAACAGGGTCAAACCTGGCATTTGACTCCATCTTCAATCAAACTTGAATCTAATACTATCTTCATGGGTTTAGTTTAGATTTTAGGTAGATAGAAGGGAATATCTTAGGTAGATAGAAGGGAATAGAAGGCAGAGACAGAGTTAGAGCAGCCTCAGCCTTGCCGATGGATGAAGAAATCTTGTGAAAGATTAGATTGGTGGGAACAAGGTAGATTTGGGATAGAAATTAGGGAAAAACATAGCCCACTCACCTCACTTTATCCAAAATGTGATTTTTCAATTAACCTTGTTAACTTTAATCACAGTCAGATTGGAGTTAATTGGCCTAAGATCAGAGAAGTGTCATCAGGCCTCTGATTGAGAAAGGATTGATATCTCCACTGGGTAAAGCAAAATCCCCTAGTCTCCCGTCTGTTTCTACCATCCTTTCAATCTCAAAGGGTCATTTTGTAGAAGGCACTTTGTAAACCTTAAAGCACTTAAATGAAAGTTGTTATTTTTAGTGTCCCAATTTTACAAAGAGAAATTGTATATATATTGTAAAAAAAAAATTGAGTATAAGGATGCAGAAAAACCACTTTTTAACCAGCTTTTAAACTGTATCGTATTAAATGGGATTCTGCCTTTGAGAATTCACTCTGGATCAGTTTGTTTCAGTATGCCTGAAGATAACAGGCTGGATGGGCTTTGGCAGATATATGTTGTATATATTTGGACTCAAAAGAGTGTTTACATGAAATGCAGAGAGAGGGAGGAGTTAAAAGAACTTTTCTATCCCAGCAATCTCAGCTATGCCTTCCAGCCTCACCCTATGCAGTCTTAAGACCAAGCTTCCAAACTAGAAAAAGAACAAGATAAAAATCCCTAGTTAAACGTTTGAATGGATATCCTGAAAATCAAAGGAGAGATTAATAAAATTGAAAGTGAAAAAATTATTAAACTAATAAATAAAACTGGTTTTATGGGGGAAAAATATTCCAACAAAATAGATAAACCTTTGGTTAATGTGATTAAAAAATAAGAAAGAACACCAAATAATTGCTATAAAAATGAAATGGATGTATCAGAAATGATGATGAAATTAAAGCAATTATTAATTGCAGATTATAAAATAAACCCATGAAAATCATCAGCATTTCCATATACTACCAACAAAATACAGAAAGAAGAGATAGAAACAAAAATTCCATTTAAAATAATTAAAGACTATAAAATTCTTGGGAGTCTACCTGTTAAAACAAACCCAAGAATTATTTGAACACAATCACAAAACATTTTTCACACAAATAAAGACAGATCTAAACAACTGGAGAAATGTTAATTGCTCATAGGCAGGCCAACATAATATAACCAAAATGATAATTTTACCTAAGTTAATTTACTTATTTTATGCCATTCCAATCAAACTACCAAAGAATTATTTTACAGAGCTAGAAAAAATATTAACAAAATTCATCTGGAAGAACAAAAGGTCAAGAATATTAAGGGCTTCAATGAAAAAATAATTGTGAAAGAAGGCAGCCCCAGATTTCAAAATTTATTCCAAAATGATAATCATCAAAAGAATCTGGTACTGGCTAAGAAATAGTGGTAGATCAATGGAATAGATCAATACATAGTAGCAAATGATCATAGTCATCTAGTATTTGATAAACCCAAAGATTTAAGCTTTTATAGCAAGAACATAACATCTGAGATAAAATGTTGCAAATTCTGGAAAGCATTGGCAGAACCCAGACATGGACCAACATCTCATACTGTACACCAATGAAATCAAAATGATTTGGACATAAAGAGTAAAATCAGAAGTAAATTAGGAGAGCGTGGGAAAATCTGTGAGATCATGGGATAAAGAAAGAGTTTATATCTCAATAAGAGAGGGGAGAGAGTATATGAAATAAAATAGATACTTTTTTTTAACATTTATTAATATTCGTTTTTAACATGGTTACATGATTCATGCTCCTACTTTCCCCTTCACCCCCCTCACTCTCCTCAGCCATGGCTGATGCACATTTCCACTGGTTTTATCATGTGTCATTGATCAAAACCTATTTCCAAATTGTTGATAGTTGCATTGGTGTGGTAGTTTCGAGTCTACATCCCCAATCATGTCCACCTCAACCCATGCGTTCAAGCAGTTGTTTTTCTTACATGTTTCCTCTCCTGCAGTCCTTCCTCTGAATGTGGGTAGCGTTCTTTTCCATAAATCTCTCAGAACTGTCCTGTGTCATTGCATTGCTGCTAGTACAGAAGTCCATTACATTTGATTTTACCATAGTATATCGGTCTCTGTGTACAATGTTCTTCTGGCTCTGCTCCTTTCGCTCTGCATCAATTCCTGGAGGTCTTTCCAGTTCACATGGAATTTTTCTAGTTTATTATTCCTTTGAGCGCAATAGTTTTCCATCACCAGCATATACCACAATTTGTTCAGCCATTCCCCAATTGAAGGGCATACCCTCCTTTTCCAGTTTTTTGCCACCACAAAAAGTGCAGCTATAAATATTTTCGTACAAGTCTGTTTATTTATGATCTCTTTGGAGTACAAATCCAACAATGGTATGGCTGGATCAAAGGGCAGGCATTCTTTTATAGCCCTTTGAGCATAGTTCCAAACTGCCAGCCAGAATGGTTGGATCAGTTCACAGCTCCACCAGCAATGCATTAATGTCCCAATTTTGCCACATCCCCTCCAGCATTCATTGCTCTCCCCTTCTTTCATTTTAGCCAATCTGCTAGATGTGAGGTGATACCTCAAAGTTGTTTTGATTTGCATTTCTCTAATTATTAGAGATTTAGAACACTTTCTCATGCGCTTATTGATACTTTTGATTTCTTTACCTGAAAATTGGCTATTCATGTCTCTTGCCCATTTATCAATTGGGGAATGGCTTGATTTTTTATACAATTGATTTAACTCTTTGTATATTTGAATAATTAGACCTCTGTCAGAGTTTTTTGTTATAAAGATTTTTTCCCAATTTGTTGTTTCCCTTCTGACTTTGACTACATTGTTTTTGTTTGCACAAAAGCTTTTTAGTTTAATATAATCAAAACCATTTAATTTACATTTTGTAATTTTCTCTAACTCTTGCTTGGTTTTAAAATCTTTCCTTTCCCAGAGATCTGACAAGTATACTATTCTGTGTTCACTTAACTTATTTATAGTTTACCTCTTTATATTCAAGTCATTCACCCATTCTGAATTTATCTTGGTTTAGGGTGTGAGATATTGATCTAGACCTAATCTCTCCCATATTGTTTTCCAAATTTCCCAACAGTTTTTGTCAAATAGTGGATTCCTGTCCCAAAACTTGGGCTCTTTGGGTTTATCATACACTGTCTTGCTGATGTCATTTACCCCAAGTCTATTCCGCTGATCCTCCTTTCTGTCTCTTAGCCAGTACCATATTGTTTTGATGACTGCTGCTTTATAGTATAGTTTAATATCTGGTACTGCTAGGCCCCCTTCCTTCACATTTTTTTTCATTATTTCCCTTGATATTCTTGATCTTTTATTATTCCAAATGAAATTTGTTATATTTTTTCTAATTTAGTAAAGAAGTTTTCTGATAGTTTGATAAGTATGGTGCTAAATAGGTAAATTAATTTGGGTAGAATGGTCATTTTTATTATGTTAGCTCATCCTACCCATGAGCAATCAATGGCTTTCCAATTGTTTAGATCCAGTTTTATTTGTTTGGAAATAAAATAGATAATTTTGATTACATGAAATTAAAAATCTAAGACAATTCAAAAGGACTAATTGATGAAAAATGCTATCTACTTCCAGAGAAAAAAGTGATGAACCATGAATATAGATTCAAGCACACTTTTCTCCCAAACTTTAAAAATTTGTAGTTTTATTTTGTGTTTTCTTTTGAAACATGGCTAATATGGAAATATGTTTTGTATGATCTCACCTACATAATCAAAATTAAATTGCTTGCCTTCTCAAGGGGGAAGGCTGAGAAGAAGGGAAAGAATTTGGAAGTCCAAATTTTAAAAAAATGATAAAAACTTTTTACATGTAATTGAGAAATATTTAATGAAATCAATAGAAGTAATTTAAAGTTTAAAAACCTGGGGAAAAAAGACCAAGTTTCTAGTAGAAATCCAAATAAAAGACTCAAGATAAGTCATAATTTGAATCAGCTCACCCTAAAGTGTTAAAAAAAAAAGTCCCTTTCAAGTTAACTCTTTTGTTGCATGAGGGTGAGTTTTGACAGGTCAGTGGCAGGTGTAGTGATCTGGGAGCCCTCTTTCTTTTACAAAAAGGGAAAGAAGGAAAGAAGGAAAATCAAAGGATTTGGCATGGTGCCAGGTTAAACCATAATTCATTCTGTGGTGGAGGATCCTCTAACAGTCCCTGTGGGAATGTCATTCATTTATCTTCTGTTCTGAAAAGAAAGAAGCATGTGAAACTTGTTTTTTCATGTATCATAGGAGAGACTTTAATTGAACTGCTAGAATCACCTAATTTATTAGTACTTTTTCCTCTGTGGAGTAATGAGAACCAAAGGGAGCAAGGGAGCATATAAGTCGATTAGAAGATTCCTTTGGCTAGGAATTATACACACTGATCACGAAACTTTTTTTTTAAAAAAATATTTGCTTGTCCGCTGGACCATGGAAGAAATTGGCTGTTTATAAAGTAAAGGCATTTCTTGCTGACAGGCCTGAAGGAATCTGGAATGAAAATGTACAAAGGATTCATTTACTGTACAAGAGAGTAGCTAAAGGGTGGGGTGGTGGCCTGAAGTGACAGCAGAAAAGGCAATGTAGAATTATTAAAAATTTGGAAAATGAAGAGCTTGTTTTCAGTGATCTCCTTTTCCCAATTTAAGATTTATTTGTATAATATTCAAGTTTCAACTCTAGTCTTTTCCCATTTGCCAAGTAGATACCATCACTAATAAAAGCATGGCTTGTTTAAATAAGGAGATTGTTTAATTAGACTGATTTTGTCTTTGGAGCTATTCTTATCCTACACTTATAAGGCAGTGTTCACAGAGGAGACATTCCAGGGAGTAAGGAGTGCCTGCTCCTCACTGGTAAGCTTCTGAAGCAAGAGACACAGTCGTAGAGTATTTATTTTTGTCATTTGTTGATAGCAATGTGCCCACATCTTTTTATTTGAGGCAAAGGGGAGTGTGTAACTTTTTATTTCACGGCAAAGTTCCTTCTTAACTACTGAAACAGTGATCACATTGGAAAAGAGAGGGGGAGTCCTAGCCAACATACCTCCAGCACATAACATTAGGGAAGAAAATTTAATTAGAAACTTGATTAGAAAATGATCATATGGTCACTCTTTTGACACAATAAACAAGAAGTTAAATACTTTGGCAATTCTTAAAAACATGTGTATTTTATTTCCCTAAAATCTCAAAGAAGTTTTGGAAAATCTAATCTTTTTTGAGTGTGGGTTATATCAGTCTAGCTTGTGTTTGGGAAGCTGAGCAAAACATCTGGACTGTCCTGGGTTGCATTATTTCCTTATTCATAAATGCCCAAACAATACTTTGATTGTGGAGAACAAATTGCTGGATTTCAGGAATGAAGGACAGTTTTGCCCTCTCGCTCTGCAGTGCATCAGTAGAAAAGGAAAACTTTGAATGTGTGGGTTTTTTAAAAAATGCAAAAAGTTTACTAAATGAAGAATTTATCAAACTAAAATAAATTCTTCATTCCATTTGGATCTTGCTAAAGTTGCCCTTTTCATGGGGCTGGCTCTGATTGCTGCCTAGCCTCTTAGAATAGAGCATTTGAAAATTGTTTTCTTTCATCCATTCCAATCTGCTTTATGCTGTTTTCTATCCGGTATATAATAACCTGTTGCCTTATTTCTGTCTTTGTCACATATTGAAAGAGCCAATATCTGAGAGCAATCCTTAAATACTAAAAGAAAAATTGTCATTAGCTTGATTGGCACAAGGTGCTTTGGAGGAGAAGAGTATGGAATGGGGAGGCTTTAGATAATACTTTCTTGTGGGAGCACAATGCAGACATGTAGTAAACACTTAGTAAACCCTTTTTGATTGATTGATTGGCTATCAGCCAACAGCCACTTTTTTTGATGTCTGAAGGTGTTTTCTTTCCTGAGTTTGAAGGGATAAGTTATACAGGAATTAACTGTTCATTTCTCTTCATGACATCACATCTTTCTGTGATTTGCTGTTCTTTCAGATGGGTGAAGACACTTTATGAACTCTATAAGCTTAAGAATCACTAAGTTTTAAAGCCCGTATCATTTAGGGCCAGAGGCTTAGTTCCTACAGTTTGACCATAGCTGCTCCTCCAACTCACACTTTTGTTTTAATAGGAGCACATTTTTCTTCATTGCATTATTGTGGAATCAGTTCATTTAAATGAGACTAGATCACTTATTTTGCCAAATGAGAAATCCAATGGTCATAAGAATTGAAGGAACATTATGAGGCAATATATATTTCAAGTCGGGATTAGGGTTCAAAGCCCAGGTCCAATCTTTGTTATCTGAATGACCTTGGACAATTCAGTGAACCTCTTTAGGTCTCAGTTTCCTCATCATTGTGAAATGATGGAATTGAACTAAATGATCTCTAGGGTGCACCCTTTGAAGGTATTTGGAGAAAGGAAGGCAACAAATGTTTAAGGCACAATGCTAAGTACCTTATAAATATTATCTCATTTGATCTTCACAACAACCCTTGGGGGTAGGTGTTATAATGATATTTTGCAATTGAGGAAACTGAGGTTGACAGGGGTAAAGTGATATTAAGACCACATTTCAACTCAGCTCTACTTGCCTCTATCCACTGTGCCACCTACCTGTAAAATCACCTGATCCACTAAGCTTTCCTTTATCAATTTAATTTTGGTTGCCATTATACATCCTTTAATACTTAATGCCTAAGAGACAGCTAGGTGACCCAGTGGATAGAGTGCCAGACCTGGAGTCAGGAGGTCCTGAATTCAAATGTGGCCTTAAGACACTTGCTAGCTGTGCAACTCTGGGCATATTACTTAACCCTATTTGCCTTGCTCTTGCCCCTTCTGTCTTACTGTTGTTACCAAGACAGAGAGTAAGGATTAAAAAATACTTAAAGCCTTATGTTTGTACTTTATTATGTTTGTTGATACTTTGTAAGTATTTTTACATCATTTATGTATATTTTGTCACCAGTTAGATTATAAGTGCCTTGAAGGCAGGGGCTATGACTTCTTTTTCTTTTGTATTTGCTGTATAGTGCCTCATAATGCTATAAGGGTCAGAAATATTGGCAGACTGACTGTACTGGGTGGGGTAGACTTCCCTCTCTGTTCTGGACGTACACCTCTTGGACTGAGCAGTATTAAAATGGCCTCCAAAGTTGGGAAAATCACGTCATGTCATGTGTTTGTGGCTTTGTTGGCTTCCTCACTGCTGACCTCAAGATTTGGAATTTTGACCAAGTGGTAATAATTTTTCATGCCCGCTTAGTGAGTCATATGTAGGTTGTCAGACTGGTTGTTCGGTTGAGCTAGATTAAAAAAAATGTAACTCATAATATTAAGCTAACATTTATATTGTACTTACTGTGTGCTAGGAACTGTGCTAAGTGATTTGCAATTATTATCTCTGATTCTCACAACAATCTTCAGGAGTAGGTGATATTATCCTCATTTTACAAATGAGGAAATGGAGGCAGACAGAGGTTAAGTGACTTGCTCAGGGTAATACAGCTAATAAGTGTCTAAGGCTGGTTTAAAATAGGGTATATGTGCATGTATATGTGTATTTTGTATTTATTTTGGGGGTATACATTATGGAGCACTTGGGTTCAAATTGAGAAAACAGCAAGAAAGCAAGAACCACAATGAAACAGAAAAAAAGAACATTTGTTGAAAAGGTATAACAGCATTGGGATGTCCCAGCAAAGCTGCATTAGTGGTGTTATCTGGATCAAGCTTCATCCGTCTCCTTTATCCCAACTGTCCCTAGGTTTGCAACCTAGAGAACCCCGTAGTGCTCCAGATAATTATAGATAATATTGATAAGGAGGCTTTGTTGACCATTAGTGTTCAAGCTAGTTTATTCCCTGGCTAAACAGGTAGGGATCATTCTGCTGGTTAGCTGGCTTCAGACAGCAGTTACCAAGAAAACAAAAACCAAGAGCAAAGCAAAACCTTTGTTCATCTTATCTTTACTTATAAAGTCTTCTGGAAATATTTTGTCTTCTGCAGTCTTCTCTCTATGGGAAAAAAAAGTTTTTTCAGTTCCTTTGTGTGGGTTGCTGGAAAAGACTTTCTGATAAGTTGAAGAATGTTTGACTTAAGTTGGTCTTGAGGCATATTCAGTGATTTTTTGCAGACCAGCTTTTGATCAGGTATGACTGTAATGTCTGTCATCTGGGCTACAGTAGAATAACTTAGTGAGAGAAACATAAGTGGGGAAATCTTTTTGGAAAGTATAGCAATATTTATTCCTCTGTTCTTTCTCCAAGCCCCCCTGGGAGTTCTCAGAACAAACCCCAGAAAAGATAAAAAAGCAAGTTGTGACTGAGGAGACATGCTTCAACTCTTTCCATTTTTCTTGAAATTATATATATATATGCATACATATATATATATATTTGGTGGAGAATGGAATACCAAGTCTCCACTCCCATCCCACACCTACACTAGGCACATTTTTGCCTGGATGTCATCTCAGTTATAGTTTTGATGGTCTGAGGATGATCTCTAGGGTGCTCTTTCCTTTTAATAGTCTTTTTATTCCAGCATTACTCAGCTGTCCCAAGGGCATTCTTGATGGCCCCTCAAAGGTTCAGTATCTTTCTTCAACTCTGTGCCTCTTGTCTCTTCAGGGAAGGTGCTATCATTTATATGATGGGGTGAAATAAGGGGGACCTCTCATAGATCTCCTTGTGCCTTTCCCTCTGACTAATCTCTAATTCCCTTACTCCTACACCACTGAGCCACTTTTGTTATTTGCCTGGGGATGCTGAGGCTGGTGATACATTCTATTCTAGTGTTGAAGTGGGGGCAGTCTCAGCCATGAGGGTCCATATCAGTCACTTGGGAAAGAGAAATGGTTTGTAGTCACAAGTAGTCACTGATGTCTCTTCCTCTTTTATAGTTTATAGAGGATTCCTCCCCCCTACCCCTTCCTACTCTCCTCTTTTTTGTCTTAGCTATGCTCTTTAGCTGACTGTGTCATGTGTATCTTGTGGAGGTCCAAATTGTGGGCATACTAGGACAGAGAGAGTCATCACATGGTAACAAAAAGAGCTCCATTAAATGGGAATGAGCTTAGATTTCCCCAAGAAGGAATCTTTTGGCTAAGATCTTGAGAAAGAACTGCCTGGAGAGGAATCTTACACGGAGTCTTCGAGAAGCCCAGTGAGGGCAATCCAGTTATTTCAGACCATCTGGAGTATATAGTCTAGAGAGTCAAATCAGTTTCTGGAAAGTTATTATAGATAAGATGTTCTTGCTGACTACATTCAAATACTGGTTACTACCTGACTGAGCAGGTGTTGATAGGTCTGCATGTTGGGTTGAGACAATAGTTACCATTATAGGTGAAACCAAAAGAGTCTCTTGGCTCTTTCTTTCCATATGAGGTCTTCTGTAATTTCATGCTGCCTAAAGAGAAATGAAGAAAATAAGAGCTGAAGAGAACTTTTCTATTTTTTTCTGCAGTAAGAGTAGAGAAGTATGACCTCTAAGAAATGAAGAGAGACCTCATACTAAGTCAGTTGCTGAGTCTCTATATTTTCAAACCTGATTGACTGAGAATGGTGGTGCCACTAACAGAAATGGTGAAGTTAAGAGAAAGAAGAGCAGTTGAGTGTGGGAAGATGAGTTCAGCAAATATTTTGAAAAAGACCATGAATTCTCTGAATAGCACTTTGCTGGTTTGATTGTGCTCATGAAAAAAGGTGGTCAGAAGCCCTGTAGTTTCCATGTGGGAAAATGGGTTAGATCTAGTGGTATTTCACTAGACCCTACACTAGAGCAAAGGATTCTCTAGTTAGACAATCACACTGATGATGGGTGCAGTTCACTGGAAACCATTGCTGGCGTCTAAGTTTAGCCAAATGTTTATATGTTTGCTAATTCTCTTTCTGGTTGAATACTCTCTGCATGAATCACTTTCAAGTATTTAGTTGGAATATTCAGGAAAAACATTGCAATTATGTAAAACAAATGGATAATTTCTGTTTCTTTTAATTAATGGTTAGTTCTCTCAGTGTGCCTGGAATCTAATTTATGTAAGTTCAAAACTGAGATAAATAGTTTTTCTTTAGGATTAAAGTAACTTTTTCTCATAAACCTAGAACAATTATTTTATATCTTCACCTCTCCCCCCATAAAATATACTATATAATAGAGTATATCATTGAGGATGTCCAAGAAAAGTGATTTATTTTGTGTAAGTTAACTGTTTTGACATGTAAAGCTTAAAGCAGTATAACATCTGCTCCTAAGCTAAATTAATCTAAAAGGAAATAAACCTGAATTTAATAAATGTTGTTTAAACACTATTAATCTATCAGTCTGAGAAAAATTATGAAAACTATTTGAGCAGAGTGATTTTTGATAGTGATCAAATTCCTAATGTAGGAACTTTTTCCCATCCTTTAAGGGGATGAAAGTTAAAACCCAAATGGGAATTATTTGTTATTGGAGTTGAGGATGGATGTCTAAGGGTATCTGTAGTTCTGAACCAGAATTTTAAGTTATACTACTGGTTAAAAAAATTAAAAATCAACCATTTAATTTGATCATCACCTCAAATGTTACCTTAACATCAAATAGTCAACCCTTTGGGTAGGGGTAGAAAATCTTCAGTGGTCTTTAGTGGCTGAAAAAACACACCCCCTGGTATAATGAGGTACAATTTCTGTTGAGTCTTCCATACTTAGCTGAAGTGGGTGCCAAATTGGGAGCAGGGGGCTGATTTTGAAATCTTACCTTAAGTCTTAAAAAAACTAAGATTTATGATCACCTATGCACAATCAGTGTAATGAAGGAATGTAATTGTAACCTTCACTTTTCCAGGTGAATTTTGTGGCATGCCAGCTATTTGCTTTACTTGCTGCTTTCTGGTTTCGCATCTACTTGAGTCCTGAGAAGGCAAGTTCTGCTGTTCGCCATGCCTTTGCCGCCATTTTTGGAATCTATTTTGTCATCTTTTGCTTTGGATGGTGAGTACTGAACCTCATCAATACCATTACTTACATCTGGATCTCATCACCTATATGTCATTACTCTATCTTACATCATGGAAGGAGAGTTATTATATGTCTTGCTTTAAGTAGGCTGATTGACAGTAAGAAAGTTTTCTGTAGGGTTGAATAATTTTTTGGGGAGCCAGTTAAGTTCTTATTTGGTAGAAGTCCTAGAAATGGGAATTTGGGGAACCAGAATTTATGACTGTTACATTTCTGAGATTTTTATGTTATCCAGAAATATGAACTGTGGGTAGGCAGCTCAGAATGTGGCATATAATTTCCTCCCTTTTCAGCATACAAATGTCATGAGAAGACTGAACTTTAGTTCATTTCAGCAGATACTTACAAAGTCCCCACTATGTTTAGGGTTCTTTGTTTGGCATTTGTGATACAAAGTCAAAAATAATAGTTCCTGTCCTAAGTAGCTTATATTCTATTCAAGGCCCCAGGGGAAAGGCCCTCTGAAATCCAGTCTTGATTATCCATTAACCTCCAGAATGCTTTGTTCATTATAAAGGTTCTCATCTCTTTTAGACTATCAAATCTACATAAAACAATGATGTGAGTCTTTATGGATTCAGGTCACTTCAACAGACCATTAGTATTTTAACTATTAGACTTTATAAATAGTCTCAATGGGTCCTTGAACCATTTTGGAATCCAATCTCTTTAACTCATGGAATGATTGCTAGCTGATGTGTTATTTTTCCTTGGAATAAATGCATACCTATACAACAAAAGTTTTAGGTGATGTGAAGGTAGAGCAATGGGTAAATGACTGACTTGCTATTGCCAAGTTTTACATGCTTCATAGATGTTGGATAACAATTTCTGTCCTTTTTTATGTGTTTTAAGGTATTCCATACACCTCTTTGTGTTGGTGTTAATATGTTATGGAATCCTGATTACTGCAAGTATGCGCAACATTCACAGGTGAGACTATGATCATGAAAACCGACAAACTGTGATTCTCTTGGAGTTTGTAGTATTCTCTCCTGGATTCCAGGGCCTTGTCTTCCATATCTGAGAGGGATTGGTGTCAATCACATGTAGTTGCTTGTTATTATTCTTCATTCTGAAGGAATGGCAAATAATACCTTCCTTCACTTGACTTGTGTAGGCTTAAGACCACATTTGCTTGGGCAGATCTCTTACCAGCAACACATATTTATTTAGTTCAAGTCACAAATTTTTCATCACTGAATCTGTACAAGGTACTATACTACGTACCAAGGACATAGAGATGGGAAATTACACAATTTCTGCCCTCAGGGAATTTATAGTGGGTACCAGATTAAATGTGTGCTTGTAAGGAACATTGTATTTTTAGAGCCTGATGGTATAACATAGGATGAGATGTGGTCTTAATCCTTACAAAACTTAGAGGAGTTGGGAGAAAAGGATATCTACCCACATGTGAGTATACAGAGACAAAATAATTTAGGCAATGAATGGTAGGGATAGGAAGTACTATAGGATTTCAGAAGCAAGAATAATGACAGAAAATGGGTTATTTTAGAAGATTTCATGGCAGAGGTGACCACTGAACATTACCTTGAAGTAACAAAGAATATAGAGGAGGACATTTTGGGTATGAGCAATGGCTTAAACAAAAGTATAGAGCCTGAATTTATAAAGGTTTTTTTTTTTTTTTTTTTTTTTTTACACGGGACAGTAAATAGGCCAGTTTGTCTGAAGAAAAGTGTTAATGTAGGGATGTGGTATGGATTAAGGTTGAGACAGTAGTTAGAGAATTGATTGTGGTAGGTTCTGAGTACCTATGGAAGGGATTTGGATTCTATAGTATTCTGTAGGAATTGGGGAACCACTGACATTTTTTAAATGGAGGTAAGTGATTCTGGCCATGATCATGTTTTAAATAGGGTAGATTGGAAAGGAGAGAAACTAGAACAAAGGTGACCAGTTAGTTGAATAAGAACTAAGGGCAGGCCATTGTGTTTATCAATTAAGAAATCATTGTCAGTCTTTGAGAGTACAGTTTCAGAAGAGTAGTAGAAAGCATTTGGAAATCAGATCATAGCACGTTCAGGAACGAATGGATTGGATAGAAATAGATGCACATATGTTTTACCCTCTCAATGGGTGAAAGAGGGTGAGGAAGGAGGGAGAGAATTTGGAACTGAAAATAAAAGATTCAATGATTGCTTTCCATTTTTCATCTTCAACCTTCATAACATTTGACATTACTGACTAGCCCTTCCTATTCTTTACCTCTCTTGGCTTCAGTGACATCACATTTTCCAGGTGCTTTTTTTACTTTTTAATACCTTTTTTTTGTCTCTTTTACTAATACCATATTTCCTTCAAGTCCTTCACTATTGTTTCTTCCATGGTTCTGTCCTTGGCTTTCTTCTTTCTTCCTCCTGCCCAACTCTTTTCATATTCTCTATCATAGAAAGTCCTTATTAGTCCCTACCTATAATCTCTTACTTTCCTTTGAGAGGCAGCATATTATAAGGGATAGAGAGCTGGGTTAGGAGTTAGTAAGACCTGATTTCAAGTTATTTAGTCTGTTTGCCTCAGTTCCCTCATCTGTCAAATTAGATGGAGAAGAAAATAGCAAACCTCTCTAATATCTTTACCAAGAAAACCCTGAATGGGGTCAAGTAATGGTTGGCCATGATTGAACAAACAAAATATTTTTTATATATACCAATGTCTTCCACCATTAGAAGGTGAGCTCCTTTCTGGGAGGAAAGTAATTGTATGCCCAGTGCCTAGTATAGAGCTTGCACATAGTAGGTACTTGATAAATACTTGTCAGTTAATGATAAGTTGTATGGTATGTGCCTTTCTGCATTGATAGAGGTTCTTTCTCCCTTGGAGTATGATGAAATCATAAGTTTCAGGGAAAAATGTATATTAATTATCACAAATTGACAGATGAATCTCAATTCTATACCTGCAGCCTTGACCACCCTCCTGAGCTTCCGGTTTTCCTCTCTAACCATTTGTAGGAAATCTCTATCTGAATGTTCTAACTTAACATTATTATTTTTTGTTTTTTGAGTTTATTATTTTCTCCCTTAAAATTTCACTTTTTTTGAATGTCACTGTTTTTCTCTTTGGCACTGGAAGTCACGAAGTCTGGCATGTTTGAAACCTTGATGTTATTTTTGACTCTTTCCTCTCCTTTATTGCATATATCTGCATGACCAAGTTTTGTTGATTCAATGTCTGCAATATCTCTTTTCCCTTCCCTTTTCTCCTGTCAGTGCCCTTGTAAGGCCTTCATTAGCACTACTCTGAAAAGTGCAATAAGTCTGCAGTCCTCCATTCTTTATCTCCTCTGACAGGGTGTATATATGCATGGATCTAGTCTGTTTTAATGACTTCCTAATTATCTTCCTTCCTCGACTCACACATTTCCAATCCATCTTTTTTACAGATAACAAAATGATTTTCTTAAATCCCGGGTATATCTTTACCAAGAAAACCCCAAGAGTTAATAAGAGCTAGCTAGCATATGCCAGGCATGATGCCAATCGCTTTACAAATACTATTTCATGTGATCATCATGACAAGCTTGGGAGGTAGATGCTATTATATTCCTTATGGTACAACTAGAGAAAACCTAGGCAAACAAAGGTTAAGTAACTTAGCCAAGGTTCAGAAGCTCACAAGTGTCTAAGGCTGAATAAGAATTTAGGTCTTTCTGACTCCAGGCCTAGTGCTTTATTTACTGTGCCATCTAGCTAATTTTACATGTGTACCCGAACACACATACACTATATGTGTTTTATATATATATGTATATATACATAGACATACATAGACATGTATATCTGAAATATTTTATTATAATTATGCATTTATTTTTAACATAGCTATAAATAATATGTTAATATAATGATACATAGTTATAAAATAGAATTGTATTCATAATTATAATGTATCATATATGTATAATTGTTATACTTTATTCTTATTCTATGGTCTAGTCTTATTTCATTATTGTCTTCATAATCACACAGTACTTAATATGTGTTTGTTGATTGCCTGGTCATTCATTCCTATGCCCAGAAAACTTCAGAGGCTCCCTTTTGTGTAATCAGTAAAGTTAAGACTCTTTTAGGGGAGCAGCTAGGTGGCTCAGTGCAATGAGAGCCAGACCTGGAGTTCTTTGGTTCAAATCTGGCCTCAGATACTCCCTAGCTGTGTGAACCTGGACAGGTCACTTCACATCCATTGTCTAGCACTTAATGCTCATCTACCTTAAAGGTAAGGGTTTAAAAAAACAAACAAACAGCAAAAGTCTTTTGCCTTCCATTCAAGTCCTACCATAGTATTACACTGCCCTCCCTTTCCATCTTTATCTAATATTATTTCCTTTTTGACAGTGTGTATACTTTAGCCAGACTTGGCTGTCTCTAACTTCCCCTTCCCCAGATTTCTTGCTCACTCTTTTTTTTTTTAATTAAAAAAAATTTTTTTTTAGACCCTTAACTTCTGTGTATTGGCTCCTTGGTGGAAGAGTGGTAAAGGTGGGCAATGGGGGTCAAGTGACTTGCCCAGGGTCACACAGCTGGGAAGTGTCTCAGCCTGGATTTGAACCTAGGACCTTCCGTCTCTAGGCCTGACTCTCAATTCACTGAGCTACCCAGCTGCCCTCTTGCTCACTCTTGACTCTATCTCTGGTCACACTTTTTGTTATCGGTCAACAAAGATTTCCTACTGTGTGCTAGGTGCTCTGTTAGCTGCTGGGATTTTCACATTACTCTTCTTATGCCTAAATCATCATCCCTGCTTTCCCAGATAAATTTCTCTCTTTCCTTTGAAATATAGTCAAATTTGCCACTTCCATTCCTCTTTTATCACCATTTATCATTAATGACTTTTCCACTTGGATCTGATGTAGCACTTGTACTACTCTAAGGAATGTATTATTTATTACTATGTTACTTCTCTTATAGTATAATACAGTGTATTATTACTGTATCTCTGTGTGTGACTCCTATTCTCTCAGTTAGATTATGAGCTTCAGGAAGGATGAGACCATGTCTTATGTAAGATTCATATCTCTCCTAGAGCCTAGCAACATGCTCCATATTCAGAAGGTGCTTTAATAAATTAATTCTTATTACAAGATCTATTATTTTAAAATTCCTAGACTAATGAAGAATGACTATTGCTGTTATTTCAAGTCCTCTCAGGAAACTTTAGATTAGTGTCATCCAGTGGTTTTAGTCTTGACCCACCCATTTGGAGTTTTCTTGGCAAAGACACTAGATTGTTTTGCTATTTACTTCTCGAGCTCATTTTATTGATGAAGAAACTGAGGCAGACAAGTTTAAATCACTCATCTAGAGCCACATAGCCAGTAAGTATCTAAGGCTGGAATTACTCAAGTGTTTTGGACCCCAGATTGAGTTGTCCCTCCACTGTGGCACCTAACTTCCCCTTTAGACTATTTCTAGCTTTAAGTATTTGTTGTCTTTGAAAATAGAATAAGAGACAATAATAACACGATCACCCTTCTCTCCCTTTTTCCTTAAATATTTTATCTAAAAGTGGCTATCACAAGTGAACTCCAAGGAGATTTTTGACAAAATAACATTGGCATTATTCTTCTCCCCTCAATAGGTTTGGAAATTTAAATTTTTCAGTTTATAACCTCACAGCCTCTTGCAATAAATTTCTTATCAGTTGTAGAACAAATGTTTTTAGATACTTTTAGATTTTATAGTCACTCAGTTTTGAGTCCAGACAGACTGTGGAGAGCAATAATCAAATAATCATTGTTCCAAGTATACTCCTTGCTAGGGATTTTATCATTTGTTCCAGACGGGTGATTAGGTAATTCATCTCTTTCTCCCTTGGAAAGCCTAGCTATAAAGTATTGGAAATGCTACACATAATAATGCAAAGTGTTTGTAACCTATTTTCAAAGTTTGGCTTTCCTCGTATTGACTTTGGAGGTAGTTGAAAACTGAACCAATAATTCTCTGCATCTGTACAGCACATTTCCAATTACTTTACACATGGTAATTTGTCTATTAGCCCAACACCCATGGGATCCCAGTGGGGTGAATGCCACGTGAGAGATGAAAGACTACAAAGCTAGCTAGAGAGCCAGTCAGTGACTTGTCTAGGTTCATTGTTTTCATCGGCATCCAGGAATGGGGTCCCCTGATCCTGACGAATTGTAGAACTTTGCAGTCAGCCTGTGACTGTTTTTGCTTTAGCACATGGTAATATTATGGTTACACAGGGACATATCACAATGCCAGAAAGCAAAGATGCCAAACTTAGTTCTTTCTCTATTTGCTTGTATTGTTGCCAGTCTTACAGAAGGGAGTAAATTAAAGTTCCAGATGGATAAACTAGATGCAGAACTCAGCTAGCTTAAAAGGTAATAAAATTCTAACATTCTTCCCCATTATAGGTACCTGAATTGACAGACAACACATGAATCTGAAATAATCAATCAACAAGTATTCATTTAGAATTTATGGTATGCCAGGCACTATACTAAGTGCTTGAGATAGGAATACAAAAACAGAGTCCCAGGCCGTAATTTGCTCTTTGGTTAGCTGAGTCACATGAATTTTAGGAAATGGGGACTGGACTGTTGATCACAGATTTCTATAACTGGAAGGAATATCAGAGGTTATCTTATCATAGAGAGACAGTAGGAGAGGTGCTAGATTTATAGTTTAAAAATAACTGAGCTCTAATCCTGTTTTTTTTTTTTTTTTTTTAGAATTTACCAGGTGTGTGGTCATTGGTGGAAGCTTCAGTTTCCTCTCCTATATATATTGTTGTTCTTCAGTTATTTTTCACTTGTTTCCGACTTCATGACCTCATTTGCGATTTTCTTGGCCATGATACTGGTATAATTTGCCATTTCTTTCTCCAGCTCATTTTAGAGATGAGTAAACTGAGGCAAACAGGGTGAATTGACTTGCTCAGGGTCGCCTAGCTGGTAAATGGGTTTTCCTGACTCCAGGCCTAGCACTATCCACTATACCACCTAGCTGCCCCATCTATAAAATGGAAAAGGTAACAATTAGGTAACAACGTACCTTATAGGGTTGTTGTGAGGCTTAAATGAGACATGAATACAGCAAATATCAGCTGTAATTAGTTTGCCCAGTTCCCACATTTTATATGTGAAAAAAGTTAAGGCCCAAATGCCTGGATAATGACTGCTGAGTTAGACTCCAGGGAATAGAAAACTCAGCATCTGCTATAAAGTGAATCAATTCAATTCAGCCTATTCAAACAAAGTAGAGCACAATGCAATTCCCATTTAGATGGGACGACTTAGTATGAAGAACCAGGATAGTTTTGTCCATGGAATCCACTTAGTGCATTATGCCATCACGTCTGGCACCCTTTTGTAAATGGCCAATATTACCAAAGACTTAAATTAAGCTGGCTTTAGCCTTCTGGACATGGGAAAGTGGAGGCCAGGCAGAGTCACGGCAACAGCTAATGTGAAGGCCAAGAAAGGGTGGCAGAGAGAGTTACATCTGGCAGTTCACAGGAATAAGTCAGACACCACATAGAGGGTATCACAATAAGTCAGAGGGTCATTCTGAACTTCCTTGAGTGTAACATTGATCCCTTGGGTGATGGTGAAGCCTATGGACCCCTTCACAAAATCATGTTTTTAAATGCATCAAATAAGATGCAAGAGATTACAAAGGAAATTATATTGAAGTACAGTTCTCAAATTTAACATTAAAAAAAGGATTGAAGACCCCAGATTAGGAGCTCTAACTGGATGGTCTTCTGACTGTACCCTGAATTCCTATCTTATACTTTCTGAATTTAGGGGTATATTTGCAGAAAGTAAATAGGACACTTACTAGCTGTGTGGCCTTGAGCAAGTCAGGTTGGAGAAGAAAATAACAAACCACTCCAGTATCTTTGCCAAGAAAACCCGAAATAGGGTCACAAAAAATCAGACATAACTGAAATGAATCAACAACAAGAACATCCCAGTTTTCTACCTCTATAGGAAAATTACATTTTCTTAATTAGTCATTTTATTTATAATTAAATGGTATTTATTTTCATTTTTAATAATTTATTTTGCAGTTGATAATATGATATATGAAAAGCATCCAGAAGTATCTTCTTATGGACCCATCATACTATACAGGATATCCCAAAGTCTTTTGAGCCATTTTGTTATTATGATGATATTATTAATGATGATTACATTAGATGATAATCTAATCTTTGCTGAACTGTATTTCTAGGTACTCCTTTGTGGTAGCAATGGGTTATCTCACAGTATGCCATATAAGTCGGATATACATATTCCACTACGGGATTCTCACTACAGATTTTTCAGGGTAAGTACCTTCATGAACCTGGATAATGACTGTTGAGTTTGACTCCTTCACTTATTTCTAGGGAGTATCTTTATGGCCTGAAATATTGAATGTTTAAGCAGATAAAAATAATTACTTGTTTTTGGAAAGAGCACTCTGTTCATGGAGCCAGCATGATAGATTTGATTACTTAGTGTTTTGTGGCTGCGGACTATACTACTAGCTCTGGACAACCATCTCACTGTGGGGCACATAAAGAACCTGGCAAGAGGGTGTGGATCTATATCAGTACAAAATTTTCACAACTTCTGGAGGAAAACCCCTACAATTCTAAGCATATAACCTATTGATGGTAGATTATCTTCATATAATAATCACAACCCATCATAGAATGATAGAATTCTATAACTGGAAGGAATATCAGAGGTTATTTTATCATAGAATGGCAGTGGGAAAAGTATTTGTAGTTAAAAAAGAACTGAGCTCAAATCATGAATATTAGAATCTATTAGTTGTGTGATCATTGGTAGTTGAAAACCGCTCTAAGCCTCAGTTTTCTCATCAGTAAAATTTTCAGTTGTTTAGTCTTGTCTGATTCTTCACGATCCCATTTGGAGTTTTCTTTGCAAAGATACTAGAGTGATTTGCCATTTCTTTCTCCATCTCATTTTTCAGATGAGGAAACTGAGGCAAACAGGATTAGGTGATATGCTCAGGGTCACACAGTAACATCCAAGGCCATGTTTGAATTCAGGAAGGTGATTCTTTTTGACTTCATGTCCAGTACTCTATCTAATCTGCCACATAGCTGCCCCATCTATAAAATGGACATACTAATAAATGGGGATACTTAACTTTATAGGGTTGTTGTGAGGCTCAAACGAGAGGTGAGTGTAGTTCTTTGCAACCTTAAAGTACAATGTAACTATCAGCTATAATTAGTTTATCCAATTCCCACATTTTATAAATGAGCCATCTGACACTCAAAAAGGTTAAGTTCCAGGGTCATTCCTCTATTAAATGACAAACTAGGAATAGAAATTTGATCTTTCTCTGCTCCCTCCACTTGCTTTCAGAAATAGCCATCAAGGCAAAATTACTATTGAGGACAACAGTGTTATTTCTACAGGTTACCTGGAGAGATGCTTGTTTATATTAGTCAGTTAGTAGGTTCTGATGAAAGGGTTTTTACTTCCACTTTCCTCAGGGCCCAAGTTGAATCTCATTGGAATTAACAAATTCCTGAACCACAGAAAATTACAATTAATTAAGCTGAGTTTTCTATCTCTACCCCTATCCTACCCAACGACAACCAGTCCATTTAAGATTCAGAGTTCAAGAACGACTATTCCAATCCTCTTCATTTGGTTTTAAGTGCAAAACTATCAAGCCTTCTTATGTCTCCCCAGTTGGATTTTCTTAATATAATTCATATCATGAGATGGCACTGAAAGGGGAAAGAAATGAACACAACTGAAAATGCAGTGGGTTTGAAAGTATGGAAAGCTTTTGTATAGCATCAGGGGAAGACCAAGACAATGCCTTGATCATATCATTTTTACCTCCAAGGGTACAGCCTGGCTACATTTATCTAAGTGTTGTTTATCCTGTGACACTAGATAATTATATTTTGAATTTCTTTTTTTTAAAGCAATACTTGTGTTACATTACTGACATTGGCATACATCAGAGATGTTGCAGGTTCAATTCCAGACCATCACAATAAAAAGTCACATGAATTTTTTGGTTTCTCAGTGAATATAAACTTTGCGTTTATACTATATTGAACCAGACACCAGGTCCAGTACTCTATCCAATGGCTTTCTAGTAATGGAGAGTGGTGAGTGACTGCAGGTGTGCCCACAGAGATGGCTCTATATTCCCTTTTTGGCACACATGCCATAGGCTCACCATCACTGACTTAACCTTTTATATGTGAGTTTGACATCAGTGCTGCAATACCTCTTGAAGTGAATGAACTATTAACACACCTAGGCAATCTCCATTTTGTAGCCAAGAAAGTGTGCAATAACATTATAACTAAAAGAACCAATGTACATACTTTAATTTTAAAATACTTTATTACTAAAAACTGCTAGCCATCACCTGAGCCTTCACAGACTCATAATCTTTTTGTTTGTAAAGGTGTCTTTTCTCTATGTTGATGACTGCTGACTTATCAGAGTGATGGTAGCTGAAGGCTAGGGTGGCTGTGGCAATTTCTTAAAATCAAACAACAATGAAGTTTGTTGCATTGATCTATTCTTCCTTTCTCTTGAATACTTGAGGCCATTGTAGGTAGATAATTTCATTATCATTGTGTCTCAGGGAATTGGGATGATTCGAGGAAAGGGAGATGGACTGGCTGATCAGTGGACTAGATCAGTGGACATTTGTTGATTGGGTTCACTGTCTTATATGTTGTTGATGCCCCAAAACAATTACAATATCATTGTACACAGATCACCATAACAGATATAATAATAATTAAAAGTTTTGAAATACTGTGAGAATTACAAAAGTGTGATATAGATGTGATGTGAGCACATGCTGTTAGAAAAATGATACTGATAGACTTGTTTGACCTAGGGTTACCACAAACCTTCAATCTATAAAAAATTCAATATTTGTGACTTGCAATAAAACAAAGTATTTTATACTTTGGGAAGGAATATTTGGGAAGGAATAAGAAGTAAAATACCCATCTAATACCTGCTAATGTCTTCCTTCCCCCAAAATTATTTTGTATTTTTTTGGTATATTCGTTATGTGTACATTTTGTCTCTACCACCCCAATGGAATATAATTTCCTTGTGCTTGAGGCCTTTTACACTTTTGTTTTCGTATTGGCAGCTCCTCGTACAGTGTCTGCTATGTAGCAGGTGCTTAGTGATTGTTGGTTGGTTGACACACTATGATTTTTTTTAAATATATGAGGTATTTAGGGAAGAGTAGTACACCAGTCACAAGGATTTGTCAGTCCCTTTTCAGGGTTACTTTCCTTCTTTGGTGTCCACCTGCCACCCATCTTTGTCTGTGGCTCCAAGAAGCTATAGCATGCATGGTGTGGTAACCTGGTAAAACTGTCTTGGAAGACAAGCTAAATCAGGTTGAAAGTAACTGACAGCCCTCCAACCTGTTGGTGAATCAGCAGGGTGTCTATCCCAAATTTGTTTAGATACTATTGGAACAGGCAGATGAAAACTATTTGTTCCTTCCACTATGAAGGAGGCAGAAGCACTTGCTGTGGAGTGCTTAAAACTTGGTTAGAAATTGAAGAATCCAAGGTCATTCACTGCATCTTGAACTGTCAGTTATCTTGGCTTTGTCTTGCCACTGGACTTTGATGGCCTTAGAAGAGACAGTGGGCTGACGATTTTGTGCAACTCTGCCTCACTTATATCCAATTTATGTGTGATGTCATTTTGATCTTATTTGAGTGAACAGGATAGCAACCAACCAATTTCTTTAACTTCTAAGTGGCCTAAGTTTTTTTTTTAAGGGAAAATCTTTTGTAGTTCATCTCTTTGCCCACATTGTGCTAGTCCTTCCTATTAATCTTTTCTTGGGAATTTTTTAATATTTCTTTTCTTTCCCATTTAAAAAACCCTCTTATTTTCTATGTTAGAATTGATGCTAAATATTCGTTCAAAAGCAGAAGAGTGGCAAGGGTTAAGCAATTGTAGTTGAGTGACTTGTCCAAGGTCACACAGCTAGGAAGAGTTGGAGGCCAGATTTAAACCCAGGACCTCCCATCTTCAAGCTTGGCTCTTTATTCACATAGCCGCATACGTGTCCTTGAATATTTATTTTCTATATACACTACTAGATTATAGAAAGGAGAAAAGAGAGAATCCAGAGATAAAGTTATCTACCCCAGTGATACAAACATACTTATTGGTGGATGGATAGATGTTGGTGTTTAATTGTGAATAAAGATTTAATAAATGAGAAGGGTTTGTAAAGAAAGGTATAATGAAGTGTCAGGACAGGTGGAGACACTGGATTTTAGATACCACCCATACTTGGTGGATTTCACTGATCAAATCCTAAATAGCATGTATTTATTCGGCTGAAGTCCTTAAGTAGAAATTATTAGGGAGTGGCATTGGGATAGAGTTGAAAACATTCAAACTAGCCTATTGGTTTATCATTGTTTTGGAGGAGTATGATGCTCTAAGTGTATTCACCTAACTTGCTGAGACTTTTTCCTTTTATATACTTCTTTAGTATTACTTTGGTTCCTTAAGGTATATAACAATCTTCTCAGCATTAGTATGGTCTTTTTTCTGGTCAATTCATACAGGGAAGGTGATTCCTACTTTGGACCTTCCCCCTCTCCCCCTCATTCAATCATTGGCCATGGATGGTTGAATAAACATTTATAGGATACTTTTCAAAATTGGGAGTGTTATGCCCAGTTTCGGGTCCCGATTGCAAGAATGAGTTCACACCAAGAATGTAAAAGAAAAAGGAACTTTATTGCTAGCTCAAGCTAGGTTCTAGGCCACCAGAAACTGGTGTATCAACTCTGACCCCATTGTGAGGGAAGTATGGGCTGTTAAGTTAGATGCAGAGTGTATACAAACGTCCCGGGACCTAGTTACACTGTGCTACAATGAACGTCCTGTTGTTAGTAACCTTGGGTTCTTGGACAAGTCCTGACTGGAAAGTCCCTAGCTTGTGGTTGCTTAGTTCTTGTGTCATAGCTTTGGGGTCCCACAGGAGAAGGAGACTTTCACTCTTTCATGGTCAAATATCATCACCATGGGAGGGATAGTCTTAGCTCTCACTGTGATAATTGACCTTTGTCACTGTTTATTTTCTCACCAGCATTAGTACAGTGCTTTATAATCCCCTTTGATGGAAGTGAACAAGCATTTATTATGCACCTACTCTGTGCCAGGTGCTGTGCATAAGCAAATACTTGTTCAATCCTCATAATAACCAAGTGAAGTAGGTGTTATGATCCCCATTTTACAGTGGAAGAAATCGAGGCAGTTAAATTAGATGACTTCCTCAAATCACACAGCTAATAAGTGTCTGAAACTGGATACAAGCTTGGGCTTTCCTGACTTGAGGCTAGCACTCTACTAAACTCTTCCACCTATCTGCCTCTAATCACAGGAATCATAATGGAGATCAGCAGACTAACCACTGGAATTTATAGTATGTTTTAAATCACCAGTTTTCATTCTTTCCCCATCTCTGAATCTCATTCTGAACATGCAAGCAACCACAGTCTTTCTCAGAATGGCAATAACTTATTGTCACTGTAGCCGTTTTGAAAAATACTCAGCAATTAAGGTTGTTTTTCCCCTTAGTTAGTGGCGAAATGCTGTTTGGATATTAAATATATAAAATGCATAAAGATATACATGCTTAATATGGTGGGCTTTTCTCATTTTGAATATGCAGGCAACCAAAGTCAAACAATAAAAAGGATAATTGGTCCTCTTTCTGTCCCTTTAATCACTATATTGCATACAGTAACATGTCTATAAATGGTATTGGATTACATTTTTGTTTGGATCTAAGAAATTTCTTTAGAGAAGTTATTAAATATATTAGTATACACATTAAATTTCTCCTTGCCTTAAATTTTATTTATTTGATTAAACTTAGAGGTTTTTGTGGCTTACTAGGCATCTCAGGAGAAGTGTAAGCCATCATCTTTTATTAGAGGCACTATCCTGATTGGCATTTCCGACACAGTGGCTAGCTAGGCATGGTGAGACACTGAAGTTCCGGGGGCTAAAGATCTTTGCCAATCTTTGTCTTTTACTTGTCCCTGTAATTTTTCCTAGATTCAGCATAGGGAGCCTGACTTTTCAACAGTGGGTGTAGCCAGTCTATCCTTATTCCCACTGTTAGTGGCTTTTCATATGAAACTTGCTACTTATTAGAGTTAGCAATTACAGAAATAGTCATAGGCTTGAAGACTAAGGTGTTCTGCTCAGCACTGGAGAAGAGGCGGGGAAAAAGGTATCTGGAATACAAAGAATCAAATATGGTTCAAATAGTTCTATCCCTTGCAGAAAAGAGAAGTCTGAGCAACAATTATAGAATGACTAGAACAAAGTAACTTATCATTACTAGTACAATCAGTTGAGAATTAAATATCCTGGTTTTACTGGAAAATAGTTTCTGTCTTTGGTTAATCAATAAAAATGTATTAAATACTTACTGTGTATAAATCACTATAAATAAAAATGCAAAGGATAAAATAATATCTACTCAAAAGGAGTTTACATTTTAAAGAGAGAGACAGGAAATAGCTTTCTACCACCCCCTGCTCCTAGCAATTTGGCTAAGAGAGGGAAGCTTAAGACAATAACTTAAAGGTATGACAGGCTCTAGTCAAAGTATATATATATATGTATATATATACATATATACATATATATATTTTTTTTCAACCCTTGTACTTCGGTGTATTGTCTCATAGGTGGAAGATTGGTAAGGGTGGGCAATGGGGGTCAAGTGACTTGCCCAGGGTCACACAGCTGGGAAGTGGCTGAGGCCGGGTTTGAACCTAGGACCTCCTGTCTCTAGGCCTGAGTCTCACTCCACTGAGCTACCCAGCTGCCCCCTATATTTTTTAAATAAAATAAGAACTGGTACATAAAGAAAAGTTGAAGATTCAAGAGAGAGGAAGGGACGGAATTTTCTGTAGAAGGCCAAAGAGGTTAAGATGAAGTATACATATAAAAGAGTTGGCTTTGGTAAGGAGAAGGGATGCTTCTTTGTTAAAGATGTGCAAAAAAAAAGGAGAAAGATAGATAGATAGATAGACAGATAAATAGACAGACAGACAGAGAAATAGAGATAGAGATAGACAGAGATACAGACACAGAGAGAGAGAGAGAGAGATAGAGAAACAGACATAGTAAGAGACAAAGACGGATGGACAGACAGAGCCAAGGTGTCATAGTGAATTCACAGGGCCATCAGGAAATACTTTAAAATTTTCAATGAAGACATGATAATAGTCGGTATCTGTTGGACACTGCAAACTATTAACTTGTGATGGATTGTTTTCAACATAGTGAATACTTTGTGTCATCCTTAAGATGATGCTCTCAAATATTTGAGATCTACTTTTTGCTTCCTTGCTAAATTCTCAAACTTAATCTTTTGCAATATCATATCTTTGTGAAGTAGGGTTCTAAGTAATTGCTGTGATAAAAAAAAAACAAGAACAGGCAAAAAATCAATATGGAATAGGAAATGAAGATGGCAGTGTCCCATCTGATTCCAAGGCTTGATCAATAGTGCAGTGCCCAAAAGGTATCCGCATCACATTAGCCAGTAACTGTGGTTATTTAAGAATGAAATAAGAATACTATTTTTTCTTTCAATGTAAGTGTATTTTTTTTCCAGATGGCTAATAAGTCATTGGGGGAATAATTACTTATTAATTGGACTATGTGCTACTTCATGCATAAGACTATTAGATTTTTTCTTTAGCTGAGGAGTGACAGGAAAGAAATACTGAGACACTAAGGGCTTCTTGAATAGAGGAAGCGTGGGAACATCTGCATTAATATATATTGGGCATCAGATTTAGATCTGGAAGGGAACTTAGGGGCCATCTAGTCCTGAAGTGTCAAAAATACCACCTACAACACTTAGGAATGTCCAAACCAGATTAAATTATAATTGGGGAATTTTTAACAAAATAAATAAAAATACTATGGAACATAGTTAATGTTAGTTTTTTGTTTTCTAAGTCAACATGGCCCTCATAGGGCCTTTTATATGGATTAATGACTCCTGTTTCTATTTGTTTGACAGGAGTCCTGTCCACCCTCCTTATTTCATAGATGAGGAAACTGAGGTTGAAGGAGGTTGTTGCTTGCTGTGATCTGCCCATTTAACAGAGACAGTGTTTGAACCTAAGTCCTTTGACTCTTAAATATTTTGCATTTTCCATTATATAGTGCCACCTCCCTATGTGCATCATTAGGAGAATGTATTGGATATTTTTCTTGTTCTGTGATTTTAAAGGCAAAAATACATTAGGAAGAGAACATTGAAGCTCAAGGTCATAACAGAGCAGTATGAACTCTGATCTGAATTCAAAAGACCTATATTCAAATCCTATATCTATTCCTCCTATGTGGCCTTGTACAAGTCAGTACTCTCTATGGATCACAGGTGTTTCCTCATTTATAGAATGAAGGAATTGGATTAGATCAAGGGTTCCTAACTGTGTGTGTGTATGTATGTATGTATGTATGTATGTGATGTACCCCTTTGGCAATCTCAGATTAATATTTGTTGTCTTACAGCCGTCATTGAAGGAAGTAAAATATTTCAGTCAGAGGTTAATGAAAAGAAATGTGTAACTTTTAGTTCAAGTTCACAGCCCCTACTCCTGCCTTGAACCTTTTTTTTTGGTCAGTGAGTTCCAAGTTAATTCATGATCTCCATAGACTCTTCTAGAATTCTTTGATTGTTAGTAGTAAAGTCTGATATTGTACCCAATTTGAATATAATGTAGTTCTCCTGCTTTCAAGAGAATAGTTTAATATTTCCTTTTGGTTTCAGAAGTGAGGAAAATCTCCTTCTTGAGGCACTTGGTGGTGCCCTGGATTGAGCTCTGTTTACCTCAGTTTCTCCAACTGTATAAAATGAAAATAATTCTAGCACCCATCTTGCAGGATTATCTTGAGTATGAAATGGGACAATATTTGTAAAAGTGCTTAGTACCCTTTTGACCTATGTATACTACAATTAGATCTATTTCCTGAAGTGATCAGGGGGAAAGGAAAGGAACCTATATGTTCTAAAATACTTATGGCAGCTCTCTTTGTGGTGGCAAAGAACTGAAAATCGAGAGGATGCCCATCAGCTGGGGAATGGCTGAATAAGTTGTGGCATATGATTGAGATGGAATACTACTGCACTATAAGAAATAATCAGCAGGTTAATTAGAAAAATATGGGAAGACTTACATGAAATAATGTAGAGTGTGATAAGTGAAACCAAGAAAACATTGTATGTAGTAATATTGTTTGAAGAGTAACTGTAAATGACTAAACTGTTTTGAGTAACATGATCTTTCAAATCAACTACAAAGGACTTAAGAAGGAAAATGTTATCCACATCCAGAGAGAGAACTGATATGTACAGGTAGGAACTGAATGTTCCACATATATGCCTGTATCAAATGTTGGCCTTCTTTATTGTGGGGTTCGTAGGAAGGGAAGGAAGGCAACTTGGAACCCCAAACCCCTAAAAGGTTCTTAGTATATTGACATATAGTAGGTGCTATATAAATACTTTTTCACTTCTCTTCTTGGATTCTTTGCTTGAACCAAGCTGGCATTTAATTAAAACAGAATTGCCCTCCTATCATTTGTGGGCTGCTGGTACCAATAGCTCTTCATGTTGATTGAAAAAATGGCACAGGAAACCACTAGAAAGGAAAGCAGTGGCAGCAGACACTTGACCACAGTATTTCCTGCTTTTGTCTGGCACCTGTGTTTTCACCTTTATTGGGGCTGCAGGGATGTAATTGCACAAGGCTGCAGCTAAGTGAGCTTGGCTCATGGTGGAGGACAATCATTCTGTCTCTGCTTAATCACAGCTTTACTCTGTGAAGACTGGCTGTCTCATTTGAAAAGAAGCCTTTTCAAAGGGTCTCACATTAGCTTGTGCATAAATCCTGAAGCCTCTTCTGTATCCTGCCAACAGCCCCTTAGTAATACAGTCATTTCAGATGTACATCTGGGGAGGTGGGGATAAGGCGGGTTAAATACACTTAGTTGGCAGAATAAGCCTGTTAAAAAGTGGAAACATCTTGGAATGAGGGACTGCTGTTTTCCCCTGGGCACGATGGATCAGAGGCTGAATTTGCAAATTCATATACAATGTACTGAATTGAAAAGAATTTTCTTCTTTTTTGAAATATGAAATACGTGCTAGTCTATTATATTCTGAGCTGCCACACCACAAATCTGAACATAATACTGTCTAGTCGTGAAACAGAGAAGGTCAGAGATTCATAGGATTTAGAGTTGGGAAGATGAGTAAACCAGAGCCAAGAGTGCTTACATGATCTTCTACAAGGTCACACAGGAATTATTATGCTGTAAAACTATCATAAAAACTCAGGTTTGTTGATTCTAAATATGGGTACTCAGAGGAGGAATTATATCTTTTTTCATATTTTTACAGTTAAACCTTAGGGCCAGGTTTCTTCATCTTCTTAGTATCATAGACCTTTTGATAGCGTGGTAAAGTCTACAGTCCCCTTCTCAGAATGTTTTTTAAAACATATGATAAAATATATATGATTACAAAGTAAGCCAATTATGGTGGAAATAAAAATGTAATTTTTTTTCCTATCCAGGTTCATAAGTCCTTTGAAATTGATTCATGCACCTTCCAAATCGGAAGACACTCAATGTTATGAACATCTAATTTTTAACCAACAAACTAATTAATTAATTAAAAAAAAGAACCTCTGATTTAGGGGAATATGTGACTTCCTTTGCTGGAGTGCTTTGAGTCTCCAGAAATTTCTTGCTAGTTCCAGGATTCCGCTAACCCCAAATAGGGACAAAGAGCCAAGGAACATTCCTCAAGGTTGGCCATTACATGTTGTGAATGGGCCAATGATCTTTTTCCTCTTGTGCTTTGATCCAGGACTCAAAGTTGTGTGAAGGCAGAACCAGGCCATAATCCTGTGGGTCGTCCTAAGGAAACTTTAAGCCATGATTATACCCTTTGTCTTAGAGTGGGGGAATTGAGTGAATGCATTGTTTTACTTCTGCTGTCACCCAACCAGTCTCGTTCTTTTCTACCATCTTCTTGCAGTCAATGCTCAGCTAACATAATAGCAAATTTTTACTATAAATAAAAGAAGCAATTGAAATGTGAATTTTTTTTAAAACTCGTTGAACCAAAAAACTCCACTTTTATGATGAAAAAGCCTTCTGAGCCAGTTAGGCTTCTCACCTGCATAGTTATATGGCTGTTTTGGCCTCAACCCTTCCCCATCTCTTTCCTCTTTTCATTTCTTCCTCTCCACAGAAATGGGATATTAACCCTGGAGGGAAGATAAAGTTCCTTTTGCCTTCGCCTTTTTAAAATTTTGCTGGTCATTATGATATCTACAAAAAAAGCTCAGAAATAGTACTACCCTTCCCATATCCAACACAAATTCTTGATTTCAAATCGGTTAAGTGTTCCCCTGGATACAAGCGGAAGGCCCATGATTGATGACTAGGAGCCCTGTATGTGTACAAATTCACTGACAGAATGCAGCCCTTTGGGAGTGGAACATTTGAGTACAGCTTAGATTCTAAGGCCTCATTGTTTAGAGAAAATTCTTAGTCTGTATCAAGTAGCCATTCATGATGACCCGTCTCTATGTGCCCTTCCTTTAATCGTGGTGTATACATATGCACATACTGGGATTAATTTCATAAAAGAACACAGATTAACATAAATTTATATTTCATGATTAAAAATACATCTTAAATTATACTTTCTTTTGAGTAAAGTATAAATTATATATTATAATTATAATAATATGCCATTATATTATAGATATCATTACTGGGCAAATATGTACCTATATTTTCCTTTTGGTAATGATGACTATTAGAATTTGACTTGAGACTTTCATATCAGAGAAATTGGCTTTACAATTTCTTCTGCAGCTTCCAGTCAAATGCAGTCAATAAACATTTAAATATCTACTATGTATTATTCAACCTCATGACTAAAGGAAAAGAAGTAAGAAGTTTGAATGAAATTAATGCTTTTTTAACTTATAATTCATAGATTATCCTATGTTCTGATATATCTTTTTTTCTGTTTTCCATAACCTAATTTATTCTTTTGCTGTTGTAAAATCTTAAACACATTTCTTCTTTCTTTCTGCTATGACAAAGAGCTTTGGGCCCCTGGACGCATATGTAGATAGATTTTTGGGAGGTCCACAAATTTAGGTAGGGGAAAGGAAAAATGCCAACATCCTATTTTTACTAACTTTGAACTGAAAAACATTTCCTTCAATTATTTAAAAACATTAATCTGAAAATGCAAATGGGTTTCTTCTCTAGACTTACAAAGGGAAGGGTTCTATGATATTAAAAAAAAGAAGTTATGAATCCTTATGTGAACAGTAATGTGCATCTCTTTTCCTTAACATTTGAAAAATTCTCAGCTATCTTCTTATTTTAAATTCACTACAGTGACGATGCTTTATTATTGTCTGTTTATTTTTCTTCCCTCCTCTTAAGTTATTTGAAATTTAGAAGATTTATACTAGAAAGTGTTCACCTAGTAACCTCAATGAATAATTGTCAACATCATTCTTGACTACTTGAGCATTTTAAATTCCATCCAACTCATGCAGGATACATGGTGACTGGGCCTCAGATGCTGTCAAGCTAAACCCAAGAGAGGCAATAGCAAATGGCTTTTTTCTCTCAACAGAGGGGCAATATGGCTTCATGGTCCATTTGTTCTTTTTGGTAATTTGCTTATTCTTTCAGAGCTAAATTGAAATTGGGAAATGAATTGACCCCCTTTCTTAACCTAGGTTGCTTACCTAGAGAATAACTACCTAAGAATACATTTCAAGGTTTTCCCAATTAAAGATATAGCAGGGAAGACAAAAACTTCTTGTCTTGTGGCTTGTCCTCAAGGCATTTAGGTTTCCAGGAATATTAAGAGGCTTATAGAAAATAAGCTGTTTCTTCATAAAGGTCATCTCTTGAATTCATCCTGTGGAGTAAGTGAAGCATTTGCAGTAAAACACATTTCACTCTTGATTAGTCATTTATTCAGGGTCCCAGGCCAAATTTCTCCATTGGGAGAGGATGCCTACAAAAAGGAAGGGGCATCAAAAAGTAATGTTACAGGTCTAAATTTTGATGATGTTGCCCTTGTCATTGGGATCAAAGCTCAAAGTAAAAGCATAGATGAAGAGAGATAATTTTTATCTAGAAAATAATTGGAGGAACATTGTCTAATGTTATGCTTTCCAGTGAGCATGTTTGGTTACAGTACAATGGTTTGCTGATTTTCATAGTAGCTCAGAGATTACCTTCTGCCTGTTTCCATGTAGCTCAAGGATTATTTTCTTCAGGAAGCCTTTTTTAATCTCTCCAACTATTATACTCAAATATTATCTCAAGTGCAGGTAAATAACACAATGGATAGAGGGTCTGGCATGGAGTCAGGAACACCTGAGTTCAAATTTGGCCTCAGACACTTGCCAACTATGTGGTTCTGGGAAAGTCACTTTCGTTTAGCTCAGGTTCCTTATGTATAAAATGAGGATAATAATAGCATCTACCTCCAAGGTCTATTGTGAGGATCAAAGGAGATAATTTTAAAGTGTTTAACATAGTGTACATGGTTCTTACTAAGTAGTGTATTAATATTAACTATTATTATTAGGTATGAAGTAAGGGAATATTCATAAAAATCACTTAGCATAGTTCTGTAAGGGTTAAACTAGGAGTTTTGACAAAATAAGAGAGCAGCTTTTAATAATTTTAAATAATAAATTTAAAATAATTTTAACAATTTAGTTTAATTAAAATAGAGACAGTAAAAGAATATAGTAAAATGAATTATAGTAAAGGAGAGAAATATAGGAAAGAGGTAGAGAAAGAAAATTTATTAACGTCTATGCTAGCTATCCTATAACTACCTATAACCAACAACCACCCCATAAAGTTCCAACCTAATCTAGCCCAATCAAAACCAACCCAATCAGTGTTTAATCAAGCCCCAATTAAGTCTGTCAGTGAAGACCAGCCACCTTCCACAAAGTTCAAGAAAGGAAAAAAAAAACTAACAGCCCAAACCAAAAGCCAAAAAAGCCCTCTAAAGGTTAAAGCCAAAAAGACCTCTCAGTAAGCTCAGGCCCACATTTATATTCTAGCAACTAAATGCCAACCACCAACCAACCCAACAGACTCCCAGCAGCCAACTTCCCTGCAACTGCCAGCCCTGTCAGCAACTGACCCTTTTTATCACCTTTTCCTACCTCACTTCCTGTCTCTATGGTTTCTACTTCCTATCACTGTGGGCTTGTTAATCCCTACACATCTCTATGGTAAGAAGACCTCCAGGTCCCCAGTTGTATTAAAAAAGGAATAAAGAATTCCTTTTTACAGTTCCTAGCACATACTAGGAGCTATATAAATTGTTCTTCCCTTCCTTTCCCTTTCCTTCTCCCCAACTGTTATTTCTCTCTTAAAAAAAAAACAAACTACCTTGTATTTATCTTTTTTACCTTATATATTTATGTATTTATCTTTTTTTTCCTCCTGACCTTATGTCTTGGAATCAAAACTAATTTTGCTTCCAAGGTAGAAAAGTGGCAAAGGCGAGGCAATTGAAGTTAAATGATTTGCCCAGGCATACAACTAGCAAGTATCTGAGGCCAGATTTGAACCCAAGACCTCCTGTATTCTATTCTGGTTCTCTACCTACTAAGTCACCTAACTGTCCCCTTTTCCATTTTCTCCCTCAGGTGGGTAGAGAACCAGGATAGGCTGGTGGGGATGCCAGGATCCTTCTTCTTAGGGTGGCTGTTCTGTTAAATTTTTCCTTGCTACCAGGACAATGATTGTGTGTTTAGGTTAGAAGCAAAGCCAGTGATCTGGGTTTTCTGCTATCCTCAGAGCTCTTGGAATCAGGGAACTGGACTATCCCCATCCATGTCTGAGGGGAGTGGTGGTTACTGGCAGTTTATTAGCAGGTGGTGTTGGTTGCAATGAGGTAAAGGGGATCATTCTCCACAAAGTTTGCTCTCCTTTGTGGCTTTGGGGACCATACTGAAAATAGAACTGGTGATCTGAATAACATAGTTATTCCCAGGGATCTTGGGCTCAGAGTTCTGGGGATTCTCTATCTATAACTATGGGGAGGTGTTGGAAGAGATTTGCCTCGACTGGCATATGCCGTCTTTCTCTTTCCCTCAGACTGTCTTCCTGCTTCAGCTAGGTTGGCTTGATGTTTATCTTGCATCTTAACAGATATGTGTGTGTGTGTGTGTGTGTGTGTGTGTGTGTGTGTGTACACACACGTGGGTGATCAACTGAAATGTATGAAATATTTTAAATACATTATCTCATTGAATTGCCATCAACCCTGTAAGTGAGTAGTGTTAAGTATTATCTCCATTTACATATGAGAAAATTAACTTAAGAAAATAAAATGACTTGCCCAAGAAAGGAAAACCAAGACTTGAACCCATGCCTCTAACTCCAAAAACTTACCAAGGTTCTTAAAATTTCTTTCTACCACTGAATTCACGATATAATTGAACTTCCTGAAGTTAGTTCTTAACATATTACCTTAGGAATGTTACATCCATGTAATAGAGAAGAGAGAGATTACTTTCTCCATTTGATAGGTGAGAAAACTGAATCCCAGAGGGATTATTTCCACTTAATGTTTGTTTGGGACCCTGTTTTTTTTTGCCCCAATTAGCAGCCATTCCATGATTAGGAAAGACATTACAGTCTTATTTGTCTTATAATAATTTTATTATCAGCTAATAGTGGTTTCGTAGATTGTAGATTGATTTGGTAACATTAATTGCAACATTCTAAGAATCAAGATACCTTGGAAAATTTTTCTTCTAGAGCAAGAATACAACATTTATAGATACTTTTCCTGCAATTTTTGTAGTTACCTCTGCTCATAGGATTAGAGATTAAAAACGAAATGAAGCTGAAAGATCATCATCTAGTTAACTTCCTCATTTTATAGAAGGTGAAACTGAGGCCCAGGAAGGTTGAAGGGACTATAAAAATGGACAAGTAGTAGCAGAACTAGGTATCTGATATTTGTCTTTTCAATCCAAATCCATCATTTTTACCACTATTATTTTTTATAAGAGGAAAACTTTTCTATCAATGAAGACTTACATATGAAATCTCACAGTCTTTTGTCATTTATGGAACATTTAGTGTTTCTTTCCTTTAGTCCTTGTTTCTCTTTAAAATGTTGAAGTTTTTAGCTTGGTGGCATAAGAGCCATTGGAATGAGTATAGAAGCAAAAGAATCCCATAATGCAGAAACCATCAGTGAGGAAGTTTTTGTTGCTAATTATTTTGCACACTGCAATTGAGTTGTTAGAGTCTGATTATAGTCTGACCCTGGGATTTGTGGGATTCATTTTACCTCTCAAGTAGGTCTTGAGTTCTCAGCCAACATTTGCTGGTGTCCCCGAGTTACTATCGTCTAATGAATATTGTTACTGCTTTATCACAGGATTGCTTTTTTAAAAGGTCAGGAAATGGGAAATTAGATGGAGTCAAAAGATGAAGTGACTTACAGAAAGTAAATGAGTTTAGTTCACATATAAATCTTTATTTAAAGATAATTAGAAAAAGAGATGCCACTTTTTTTGACTTTGATGTGTTTTGGTGTCAAGCCAGATCTTTTTTCCATATCACTGAATGTCCCTGATTATAGTTTATCTTTGGTTGTGGAAATTATTATTTAAAAATAAATCTATAATATTGTCACCATCTTTTTTTTGTTAGAAAATATCCAGGCAGATCCAAATATCTCTGGAAGTTTTTTATTGCTGTTTGTGATTTATTCTATGATCTTTTAAGTATTTACAAAAGTTCTATGACATGAGATACAAAAACTCTTTATTTCAAATTTTAGGGTTCACAATGATTATTATAATTTTTATTGCATGATATAACTAGAATTAGCTTTCCATCTGTGGCATGTGTGGAAGGGCTCACATCTTCTGTATCTTTACTTTGTAGGCCACTGATGATTGTGACCCAGAAGATCACAACCCTGGCGTTCCAAATTCACGATGGTGAGGAAATACTCTCCTCATGGCCATGTTGCCACTAAGGCCATTTTTCCTTACATTATATTGGTGATCAGCCATCTATAAAGGACTAGTTCATCATCTTGTTGGTAGTTCTGTGGCTTATAAATTAGTCCCTACTCCTTCAGCATCTTTGTACCTAAGACAATACTTTAAATTTACTGAAATACATTTTGCAGAGAGGAGAGACTTTTCTCTTTATCCTGACAAAATCTGTCTTTCTGGTGACATTCTTTCTCTTCCATTATAAGTGCTATAAAAGAAAAGCTGCACCTTCTTTTCTTCACTCCAATCCCAGGAAAGTTAAAAATACTCTAAGATTAAGCACTTGAACTGTTAAACATTTTAGAAAAGAATATTTTAATTTTTCCCATATCCCTTCTCCTAGACTTGAATGGGAATAGTAAGACAGTGGAAAACCTTGGAAGAGATCCTTCTGAGGTCACAAAAATTGACAATTTCTTCTCATCAATTCATTATTTAGGAGAGGAGCAAGTTCTTATTATTGGGCTCCAAGAAATGGATCATAGGTGATAAGCCAAAAAAGACTTAAGATGCCATCTAGTCTAAGACCATCATTTTACAAATTAGGAAACTGAAGCCAATGAAACCATAGTGCCCATGCTCACAAAAATGGGATTTTAATATAGATCTTCTGATTTTGTGCCAATAATCTTACCATGGTGTACCTTGTGAGTGTGTCATTTCCTATAAAAAAGGAGTTTTCAAAAATAATGGCTCACGTTGGTCATTAGTAAAACATAAAGTATTTTCCTCAGAACAACCCTAATGTTTGGGTAGTATTACTATGCCCTTTTTATGTAGATGAGGAAACTTATTTGTAATTCATATAAATGACTTACCTATTAGCTTATACAACTGGTATGTGGAAGAGTCAGGCACTTGGATTTTGAGTTCTTAGTAGTATAGCATACTACCTTCCAAAACTTTGCTTCAGAGGTGCTAGATACCTTTTGGAAAACTCTTTTTTTTTTGTAGTTACACAGCATTACTTTGGTAAAAATTTTTATTAATATTTTTTCTTAGAAGAACCGTATTTCCAAAACTCTGTTTTTCTGATTTCTTCTCAAAAATTGGGAAACTAATTTAATTTTGTTGTAACCCTTGGTACTCTTAATTAATGCCTCTGTTCTAGCTGTTTTCTGGATAATTTGGTATCGTAGACTAACGTACCTAAAATAGCTATACTCAGAGTGACTTAGTTTGCAGTTAATTCCCCTTGGCAGTAGATGTAGCCATGCATTAAGAACATAAAATAAACACTAGAATGGATTTAGTCCCTCCCTCTTAGCTCAATGTGTAGTTGGTGAGATCAAGCCCAAAATAGATTTACTCATTCTTTTCTTTTTCCTTTTCTTTTTCCTTTCCTTTCCTTTTTCCTTTCCTTTCCTTTTTTGTTTCCTTTCCTCTCCTCTCCTCTCCTCTCCTCTCCTCTCCTCTCCTCTCCTCTCCTCTTCTCTCCTCTTCTC
>NC_058130.1:595860667-595870323 GCF_016433145.1 Gracilinanus agilis
TCCTCTCCTCTCCTCTCCTCTCCTCTCCTCTCCTCTCCTCTTCTCTCCTCTCCTTTCCTCTCCCCTTTCCTTTTCTCTTTCCTTTCCCCTTTCCTTCCCTTCCCTTCCTTTCCCTTCTTTTTCTTTTAATATTTCTTTCTATTCTTTTAATAACCTTTACCTGCTGTCCTAGAATTGATACAAATATTAATTCTGAGGCAGAAAAGTGTTGAGGCTTAGGCAATTGAGGTTAAATGACTTTCCCAGGGTAACATAGCTAAGAATTGTCTGAGTACAGATTTGAACCCAGGACCAGTGGATTTGAATCTCCTGAGTCACCTAACTGCCCCAAATAGATTTACTCTTAAAGAGTTCTCTTTCTAGTTTTTAATCTGCTTATATTGCATTATTTTCACATTTTTCTGTCTAATTTATCTTGTCTCATTGAATCTCATATATAAGACTGAAATATTTTTGCCTTTTTTGTTCTAATAAGAGGAAGATATGTTTGAGAAAATTTTTTTTTCTGTCCTTCCTTTGGCATTTTTCAAATGACCCTTATGACTAGTGACCCCCATTCAGGTCAAGTTAATAATACATTTTCTGCAGTGATAGCTCCTGATTTACCATACAAGATAAGGGCATGTTATTAGTTTCACAGACTTTAAGCCTCTAAATGAGGAACATGCGCATTTTGTACTTACAGAAATAATATCAATGGAGGTTTAGTTAATAATTTATAATGGCAAGTATTCATGTGTTAATGTATAATGACCTGAGTTGAGTTGGTTATTCCTTGCATGGTGGGAGACATATTTCTCCAGTCATAGAGAATGGAAAATCTTCCCCCAGTCCCCAACCATGCCCTCATCTTATACCCTTCAAGCTTCTTTTTATGCCCAGTGATAGAAAAGGGCTACCCAACTGGAGCCGGAGGGCTGCCTATTATAGGCAGCCAAGGCTACTTCTGTGTTGATTTCCATTAGGTATGCATTTAAAAAAAAATGACCTAGAGAGCACTAGGGGACTATCACAACTGGGAAGGAATATAATTACAACTCACATTTATGTAGAGCCATAATTTTTATAAGGCCCTGTGTAATTAGAATCTGCTCCATAGGACACTAATTCCCAGCATCCCACTTTCATTCCCATGTTACGTCCTTACATTTTGGAGATAAAGTTTGTGTGTGACCCCCTCTATCCCCCCTTTCCCCCACTGCTAACGTGGCTGGGAAAACTTCTCTTTACTCAGGCTTTTACTTTCGTCTTTTTTATTTCTTCTACTTCAAGTGATTTATTAATAAATCTTATAAAATATAATACTTGGAGTTATTGGATATTAATTTTAATCTTATAGCCCTTAATTTAGGCTTAAAAGATTATTATACCCATTTTATAAATGAGGAAACTGATTCTACAAAAGATTAATTGATTTGCCCCAGAACTCATTGATCTTAAATTGCAGAGCAGAGGCATTATCCTGGGTCTCCTAACTAACAATAATAATTTTCCCATTGTGCCATCACACTGCTTTCTTTGTGCTTCATTTACAAAGTGGGAATAAAATAGATGCATGGAACATTGCTTTCCGCAGGAAAAGAGGGGGTTGTATATTTTTCTTTCCCCTTCTATGGAAACCTCTTGAAAACTGTCTTCTGTGGGTTATAGAATTCTGGTTCTTTGACCCACTGACTATAGAATTTTCATTATGAAGCTGAAACATACTTCAAGTTTTTCAACAGAATTTGTGAGGACAAGAATAGAATCTATTCTTTCTTGATTTCTCTTAGGGATTAGGTATGGGAGTTTAGGGTCTCTTTTCTTAATCCCTCCTCTCCTGCACCTTACTCCCAGTGCAATGGATAGAAGCCTTGGGGTCCAGCATATAAAACTACAGTGTACACTTATATGTGTGCGTGCATGCGTGTGTGTGTGTATGAATAATAAAGGTCATAAATCTAGAGTTGGAAAGGACTTAAAGTTCATCTAGTTAACATCCCTCATTTTATAGGCAAGGGAATTGAGTTGCAGATAGATTAAATGACATAACCCGAAGTCACACAAGAAATAAGTGAAAGAACCAGAATTCAAACTCAGGTTCTGTGTTAAGTTCAAGATTCTTTCCCCCCTCCCCCTAGTACCAGCTAAAGAAAGGGGAGGTATGCTTTTCTTAGTAATGTGAAACTGAGGGGATGAGTCCACACAGGGCTGAGCACAGCAAAGAAAGTAATGACCCCAAACACTGACCAAGTAGCATTTAAGATTGCTGTGTTTAAGTCATGTCTTCTTAAGTTCAAATCTAGCCTTGGGTACTTACTAGCTATGTGACTCTGGGCAAGTCATTTAAGCCAGTTTGCCTCAGTATCCTCATCTGTAAAATGAGCTAGAGAAGGAAATTACAAACTGCCCCAGGATCTTTGCCAAGGAAACCCCAAATGAAGTCATGAAAAGTCAGACATGACTGAAAAATGACTGAACGACAACAGTGGAAAGGGTACTACTGCATTTGAAGTCAGGAAGAACCGAGTTTAAATCCCACCTTAAACATTTACTAGCTATGTGACTTTGGACAAGTCACTTACCCTCTTTTGGTCTCAGTGTCTACATGTATGAAATGAAGATAAGAGTAGTGCCTACCTGATGAGGTTATTGTTGGGGTAAAAACAGACCTTTGTAAACTTTAAAATTATATAAATGCTAACAATAAATTATTATTATTTATAATTAGGAGAAGGTTTATTTTAAGGCAATGTCAGAGACAGATCTCATGCTGCTGGTGATCTTCAAACTAGCCCGGTTTGCTTAGTTCTGAAGAATACAGAACAGTTATATTGATCCATATCAATTTATGACTCATATAATTGTCTCAGGGTTATAGATTCTGAGGAGCTACCGTACCAGCAGTTATCATGGGCTTCCATCGTATCCTGTACTTGTGTCTGGCCAGTTATGCCTATCTGGATTTCATGCTATACAGTTCCGAGTCAGGGGGATTCTTTTCTGTATTTGGGTTGGGGAGAACAGCTATCTGTGAGATTTGGAAGCAATCTCTGGCATGATTCAGGTATCTTAGGTCAGAGAGAACATTTGTCTGGGATGGGAAATGGCCCTGAATTTTGTTAACTAGCTTATGCTCAAAAAGAGTCAGCCTTTATAGCCTCTACTGATATTATCATAAAAGCAAACGTTCATCAAGAAGGCACTCTATGACCACTTCGATCCCCCTAATTTTTATAATATTTTTTCTTCCTAGGATTGGGTCGAAAAACCGAGGACCTTACTCCTGAACAACTTCGACTTGCTATAAAGTAAGTTTCTTATTCTCCTAAATATCATCAAGCCTCTGATATATTCACACTAGTTGCTGCGTGAGCATGTGCTACTCAGCTTCCCCATTCATAAAAATAGGCATAAAACTACCCATAGTACCTACCAATCAGGGTTGTTGGAAGGATCCAATGGGATAATACATGGTGTCCCAAAATTCTTAGTGCAGGTTTACACTTTAATAGCTTAAAGGTATTAGTGTTAAGAGGTTGGGGATGGGGATGTTTGTGTGGAACTCCACACCTTACATATTTATAGCACCAACTCCCTTACATGTGTAAAGTACTTTTTCATGTGATTAACATGACCATCACTATACTTATTAGTAATAAATAGCATTTGGAATTCAAGTTCTGAAAACCCATTTTTTGGCTAAATGTTATCCAAAGCAGATGCCAGAGACTTTGTTTGAAAAGGCAAAGCTGATTCTCTTCTTCTCTCAGAGAGATTACGGGATGAAGTGTGCTATTTGTGTGGTCCCATATTCTCTAGAGAATATTCTATGGATTTCTTCCTGTGAATAGAAGCCACTCTGATGAAACAGTGGTTAGGAGAGGATTTTATTAAACCCTTTCAAGGTTGGTGAAATGGCACACATTCATAAGGTGTAAAAGTAGCTGTTAAATCTCTGTATATATTTAAATTGCGAGAGCAGAGAGAGCTGGAAAAAAGAGACATAAAAATGGAACAATTATGATGAGTTAGTTTTTTTTTGTTTTGTTTTGTTTTTTAAGGTTAGGAGCCACTATTCTTAACTTTCAACAAACCGTAGGTAGAGGAATGGCTAACAAACAGCTCACTGTCATTCTTTCACACATTATATAAATTGTGTTTAGAGAAAGGAAGTTAAGGATATTTTCTCTATATTGGAGAAACTGAGCAAAAATCTGATTATTTGGGTGTTGACAGCAGTAATGA
Organism: Gracilinanus agilis; assembly: GCF_016433145.1. Lineage (NCBI taxonomy): Eukaryota > Metazoa > Chordata > Mammalia > Didelphimorphia > Didelphidae > Gracilinanus > Gracilinanus agilis. Next base: position 595,864,895 of record NC_058130.1, read on the forward strand.
AATAGCTCCAACTGGATCCATCAGAGTTGAGCTGTAGTAGAGCAGTGCTGAAACATTGGACTATCTTCAAGTAAAAGTTCTCCAGAATTGCTAAGAGACAGAGAGGAAATGAGAGGGTCATCAGATTCAGCACAGGAATTGAATGGAGGAAAACTAAGATTCACATTTGTAACTCCTGGCTTTTTCTCTGGACAAAACTCAGCTCTTTTCCAATATAATGCTTATACTGAACACTGCGATCTAGAGAAATGAATCTTGAACCCAAGAAGCCCTAGGTTTTTTTAAATTTACCCCAATAATTTGATGAAATTTGGGGCAAGCTGTAACATTTTTCTGATTTCACTTTCACTGTTGAATAGTAACAATATGATTAACTCTCCTCAGATTTGTAGGGCTGTTGTAAAGATATCAGAAAAATTATTTGAGGAAACATTTATAGTTCTTTGGAATAAAGGCCTCTTTCTTATGCACTTAGTTTTTATCACCATCTTTTCTCTTTTACGTTTAGTTTCTGCAGAGGTTTTAAATGCTGCCACATGCCTTTGAATTACGCATGGATATTAACAAAGGCAGGTTTGGGTTTTTAAGAAACAACTTTCACAAGTCATTAATACTAGAAATTGCTAGGATTTATGTCATACTTCAAAGTTTTGCAATGTTATTATACACACATTATCTCACTTGATCCTAATGATATCTTGATGAGGTGGATACTATTTTCTTCTATTTTACATGTGGGGAAATTGAGGCTCAGTGGGCTTAAGGACATTACACAAGGTCATGTCATTAGTGAGTGTGTAAGGTAGGATTTGAACTAATGTCTTTCAGACTCTTGAGTCTTGAACTCTATCTAATAGACTATGATATCTAACCACTAATTGCTGTTCCTGTTATACCTTCATAATAATTTTCTCTGTCAACTGTAACCACACAGTCTAGCTTTTATGGCATTTTTATCTGAAATATCTTGTTGGGTCAAAATGTTTTCATCAAGATCAGCATTTTTCATTTGTCTGAATTGAGTTTTATGTCATATATACACAATTGGGTTCAAAAAATTCAAGAAGAATCTTTTGAACTCCTACTGTGTTTCAAGCACTGAGATCACAAAATATGGAAAGAAACAAAAGAAACATAAGGAGAGATTTAAGATTTCTGGCACTTTGAAAATTCTAGGCAAAAACTAAAATTTTTGGATAATTTGAAATATATGATAATTTTTAGTATACTTTTACAAATATAAAATCTTTTGTTAGCTGAGAAGCATATGGTCCAGTCATAAGAATATTGAACTAAGAATTAGGAAATCTAAATTCTAGTCTCAGATTACTTACTAATTAGCTGAGTAACTTTAAAGAAGTCATTCTTGGCTTCTGTTTGCTACCTATAGAGCACAAGTGTTAAGAGTAGATGGCATAAGGTTTCTTTTAATCTCTATGATTCTACGTTGTGGTTTAGTCATGTCCCAACCCTTTGTGACCCTTTTTGGGGTTTTCTTGGCAGAAATACTGGAGTGGTTTGCCATTTCCTTCTCCATTCATTTTACAGATGAGGAAACTGACAGGGTTCAGTGATTTGCCCAGAATCACCCAGCTAGTGAATATCTGAGGTCAGATTTGAACTCAGGAGGATGAGTCTTCCTGACTATAGGCTCAATGCTCTATTCACGATGCTACTTAGCTGCCCTATGATTTATACTTTCATGTATAACTTATTTAGGCCATAACGTTAACATTTGGAATATTAAATTAGAAATTATTGTGTTTTAGACAGTAATTATGAATATATACATTTTAATTTTTATTAATGTCTTAAATTTTCATTTCAAGTGGAACTACAATTTGCTGATTTGTAAAGAATCTAGCATCTATTAGGTTCTGCTTGAGAGGCATAAACTTGAAGAGAGAAATCATCAAAATGACAGTTTTAAAAAAAAGGAAACATTTTGTGTCCTGTAGTTTCAAACAAATACAGAAAGGATTCATTTCAGAAAAGGAAGTGAGAGTTTTTTTTTTTAAAATTGCCACTTGGAAGTTTAATCAGTTTTATTTTCAGAGCCAACACTATAACCAGTCTAATGCTTGTTTTATCGTCATGACTTAGATTGAGATAGACCTTTCCAGCTGTTCCCATCTTTGCTTATTTCTTGACTTGGGGCATGTATTTCCATCCACAGACCCATTTTTTGGAAATGGTTAAAGAAATTGAGGGATCTGAAGCAAGCAAACAGTAAAAGTCAGAGGCTGGCCTTGAATCAGGATGTATCAGAGATATACTTGACAATCTCAAATCTCATTTTGGGGGGATAGGCATGTGAAAATGCACCGAATTCTGTCATATTAATATTGATTTTTTAAAACCTTCATTGTAAGTTTACTGATCATTTTCATGTTCTAGTCAAATATAGTACTGTCATCACTTGTAGTATTGCTTTTGAATAATGCAGTCAAAAGACTTGTAGTAATAGTTTGACAGTTTTTCCAGTTTTTCTTAATGGTCTTATTCTTCCATACTTAGAAGAACAAATATACTTGGCAAGAAGTGCCTATCTAGGTCAATTATCTTCTGTAATCATTTAAGCCACGCAAAAACGGAATCTCTGTTTTTAAGGAATTTAGGTTCTAAGTTGTCTGATTCTGATATGAAGGCTGAAAAATTGGCTTTATCATCTTTAGTGTGTTATGTAGTTAAATGAGGGAGATGTACTTATCAAATAGAACAAAACTTCCACATTAAGATTCTTACTTTTTACTGTTTCTTAAATAACTTCTTTGTTAGTAAAGTCACTAGGGATATTTGTTATCGCTTTGCCCTTTGAGTTTTAATACAGGGTTTCTCTGTTTTTGCATTCTTTTCTTCTTGTTCCCTGAAGAGAACTTCTACAGAGTGAGTATCTTTTTCATGTTTTATTATATTCTTTGCTCTTTTACAGAGTTATCAAGCTTCATATTGTCAGTGATGAATACGTTTGGGCTTTGGGATACCCATCTTATTGCAGAATATATGTAGATATTTATCCATTATGACCTTCTCTGTTACTTTGATACTATTTTCATTGTCATGCATCAGAGTGAAAAATTTTTATCTGTCCCTCTCTAATTGCCTGCTATAATAATTCATATTATAAAGATAGATAGATGTGTACAAATAATAAGCTGTGTAGTAGTTTTTCCCTTTCCTGCTTAAGGGTTTCTTTAAATAACTAGTTGAGATGTTATCACAAAAGTTTAAGATTCCTTCTCTTCACATATTTGACTGTCTGCAAGTATTATAAAGATAGGACTTCTTTCACTGATTTTTTTTCTCCCCTGCCTAGATGTCATCACCCACTCACATTCTCACTCTAGAGATAGATTAATCAAAGACAACATACTGGGCAAGCAGTGTGATGATCTGAGTAATTCTAATTCATTTAGGAAGTATATTGAAACATATTTGGAAATATCCTTAGACATTTTCTATTATTGCAAATGGCATTCCAGGAGAATATAGTTTTCTCAGAAGAAACTGGATAAATTTTTTCTTAACCATCAGGTGTCAACTTGCTTATAATGAAACCATCGAGAACAATTGGCGCAAAGTTGCCTGCAGTCCTTTATTGCTTGGTTACCTGCAAATGTTGACTGGGCAGTTCTTTGTGATGTTGCTACTGTGACTGAGGCATCAACAGAACTAGAACTTTGGGGTCAAGAATGCTACAGAGAGTCAACTGTGCTTTTCTTCGTAGTTTTCCTTCCTCACATACATGAAGGATTTTTAAATGTCTACAGGATGCTACCTATATATAAGAATGCATTTGGAACTTCATATTTTGTTTGACAGAATTAGCAGATCATTTTTTTTCTCAGAATAATTTGCTGTGTGGAAATGTTTCCATGTGTTAGAAGAAGGCTTTTATTACTGCCCTCAGAGGAAAAAAGAAAAAGGGGGGGTGGGAAGGAAAGATAAATGTTGAGCAAGTAGTTTGCATGTAAACAGTGAACTGAGGCATGTAAAAATTTGGCAGTGGCCTCCCCTCAGTAAACAGCTTTGACAAACCCATAGTCCTCATCTTTTTTAACATAAAAAGCAAAACAAAACACCCACTTATTAAGTATCTCCTATATGCAAGATATTATCCTAGGTGCAATAGATCCCATAGGGAGGATTCCAAAGTTGGATAGCTAATTTGCCACAAAATATTGGATTTCTAAGAAGACAGTGATGATTTACACAGGTTATAAAAGTAAATTTCTCTACTAACATTTTACTCTGAAGCCCCATCATCTTACAGAGGTCACTTGAGTTGTTGAATGCTCTACATGAGAAAGGGTTACAAGTTCTGACAATTCCTACAGCAAATTAGAAAGTGCTGTTATGAGAGGAAAAATCTAATTCAATGCGAGATCCACTAGGGGGCAAGTCATTGGCCATGGTACCAACTTAACATCAACTATTAAAACATAAAGGAACTTTTAATTTGCATTGGTGGAGGGAATACTCACATGGATGAAATCAGGTTTTTTTTAGCTTATTAAAATAGAAAATTAAATTTCTGCAGCTAATGTATAGATTAATATTCTGGATTAGAATAATCTTTTAACTACAGTGTTAATGGCATGATGAAAATGGTATTTTGGGAAGAATAATCTTAACAATTGCATATGAGATGGATTGGTGGGAGAAGGAATTGTAGGTAAGAATATGTATGGAGAACACATGCTTATTGCTCATCAACTGCAGCAAATTACCTCATGGATGGAGAATGAACCAGATGTGAAGATCCTTAGTTTCAGCAACTTCTGTAAAATGCTAATTGATAAGGAGGTACCGAAAAAGATTGAGATAAGAATGTTTAACTCTATAATGTTGCCTCCAATGAGCCATAATGATAATAGAAAACAAAAATAGAAGTATAAAATCACCTAGAGTTTAGTGGAAGGAGTGATGTATGAAATCCCCTTGCAGGTTCAAATGACAGATGGGCAACTCTGATGATCAGGGGTGACATAAGCCATCAGTTCTGGTAAAAGTCTTGTGGCAAGGGTAAGTCTGCAGTAGGCATGACACATACACTTGAGACCATAAGTGTCCAATTGGTAGACAGAGAACTTAATGGGATGAATTAATGGGGTGGCTAATTAAATTATAATGAGAGCAACAATAAAGTCCTTATAAATAATAGCAAATTTTAAAAATAGAATATAATCAGCAGATGAGGTGTTTGAGGATCTGGATTAAGATGGTGAAAACAAGATATGCCTTTTACCCAAGGAATAGTTAAATACCCAAGACCAGTGGAGTTAGGAGTGGTGGTAGCGAAGGCAGAGGCAACGTATCTCAATATAAGAACTTGTCCTACGTACCTCCTTAACCTCTGTTCTACTCTCTTTTCTCTCTCTCTCTCTCTCTCTCTCTCTCTCTCTCTCTCTCTCTCTCTCTCTCTCTCT
>NC_058130.1:595872415-595895925 GCF_016433145.1 Gracilinanus agilis
TCTCTCTCTCTCTCTCTCTCTCTCTCTCTCTCTTCAAAATCTATATCCAGTATGTGTGTGTATTAGATACGGATTTTGGGGAAGGATTCTCCCTGCCCCCTGGCCAAATTAGTAGCATTCTAATTGCTTCTCTTGAGGTCGAGTTCCCATTCTTCCTTCCTCTTTGGATTTCAGGGCAAATAGCTTGTGTACTATCAACTTTTGATGATGGAAGATGCTGTCCTTCTGTGAGGAGTACTTATGTTCACTCTTTCTTTATATCCTTTAGGTCAGGGGTCAGTTTAAACACATTCTTTAGTTGAATGGCATTTAGAATAGATGCCAGAGGCTATTCTTAGAGATAGGACTAATTGATGCCTTTCTGGGCATCAGGGAATGAAGAATTTCCTCTTTTATGTTTTTATATTCTCTAGAACAGCTGGACCTCTCCCTAGATTTACCTGAAAATATCCCAGCTGATAGTCATTGTTATGTTAATGAAACATGGTGGTTTGGAAAGGTTTTTTTACTGAAATTTTCCATTGGAGAGAAGTCAGTATAAGTTCTTTGGATAATTTTCAGAGAAAACAAAGGAAAGTGTTTTTATTCATTAGAATGTTAGCTCTTAGAATGGGACTATTTTAGCACAATGCATGATGGGTGGTAAGTGCTTAATAAATACTTGTGGACATGTTTATTGAGTTACCATCCATAAGACAAAGAACTATTTTATCCAGGACACCCACTAATATCTGTGTTTACATTTTGTCTATTTGCAACTGTAGACTGAGAGATGGTGAACTTCCATCTTTTGACACTTCCCTTTTGCTTGTGTTCACAGAGTCAGACCCTCTTTCTTGGAATACATAAGCTACCTTCTCAATTTCCTGAGTGTCATAGCTGGGCCCTGTAGTAGTTACAAGGACTATGTAGCTTTTATTGAGGGGAGACACATACACATGAAGTTGCTGGAAATGAACTGGAAGCAAAAGGGTTACAGCAGCCTTCCCAATCCTTCTCCAACTGTAAGTCATTCAATGCCAGGTTATTTTTGTTTGTTTTCTTTTGTTTGTTTGTTGTTTTGTTTTTCCAAAGGCCTGGAGAACAGTGTTTTGCTGTGTCAGGGTTGAGTCCCACTAATAATTGTCATCCATAAAGAGCCAAATAAGACAAAACTACTGGGATGCTTGGCATTATCTTTGTGTGAAAATACTGCTATTCCTTTTGCTGGTTGGAAGAAAACCGGCAGAAGTTCTCCGTTTTAGACCAACATATGTTTGTTTTACAGAGCAGCTCATTGGCTGGAAGGCTGGTTAATCAATCAATCAACAAGTATTTATTGTTAGCTATGATAGCATTTTCTGTAATACCCAGCTGCTGTGCCAATGCTCTGTTAACAATTGGAACATTCTTGTAGTTTGATCATTATGAATTGGTATTTGAGCTCAGCCAAAGTATATGTCACAAAAAAATGAGTAAAATCAATGTGCTTTGCCCTTTAGAGGCTATACTTGCTACAATGATAACCAGTTCTAAACAAGCTTGACAGAAAATCTGTGTGGACTCAGGGAGAAAGTTTATAATGATTTTTTTAGAGCCATCTCTAAAATCTAAACACATGTGTATCATGTACTCACATCTAAGATACACTTCTAGCTAAGCTAGAATTGTTGAATATAAACTTTCCATGATTTTGAGGAGAAAATAATCATGGTAATTGGAAACTTCTATGAAAGTGCTCTGCCTGTGGGTCATTGGTTTGAGGAGATGGCCCTGAACTCTCACATGCTGTATTAGTAGAACCCAAACTACTTACAGCAACCTCTTCCAACCATATTAAGTCTCAAAGACATAGAGGGACTGTGATTTGCCTCAGGGAAGAGAGTGCCCACATCAAAGAAATAATACTTTTGCAATACTGAAATATTGGGAAAATCAAAATGGAGGAAAAGAGGCAAGTTCAGTTAGACTAAAAAAATCCAGATGAAAGTCTTTGCAAAAGTGTGAATATAGTATTTGGAATCTAAATGAATTATGAATTATGAAATAGTTTGGCAGAGTGGATACAGAGCCTTTCTTGGAGTTAGAAAGTTTTAGGTTCAAATTCTGCCTTCGTCATATATTGGCTATATGACTCCAGTCAAGTGATATTTAACTTCTCAGTGATGCAGGCAGTTCTAAAACTAAGTCTCAGAAGGAAATACTTATCTCTTATTAGAGGAGATAATTACCTATTCCACTGAAATCAAAGGTCTGATCCAAATATTAGTTTTATGAAAATTCTTAGGTAGAATGTGTGAGCTAAATTTAAAAGTAGGGTGCCTTTGGCCCAATTTATCATCCCATATATATAAGGATCAGATTTTTTTTTAATGATTGAGTGAGTGAAGTGTAAGATGAATGAGTGTTCCCAACCTATCTTTACTGAATTGGTATAGAAAGGAATCTGGATTGAAATCACCATATTAATGAAGACCCAAGGAAACCACCTGTGTTTATTTCCAGTCAGATTCAGGGTAGTGTGTCAATTGCTGTTATATATTTGTGTTTCACATATTTTTATTTGATGTACCAATTGCTATAATATATTCATTTCTCACATAAGTGTTTTATTGCCTATTCTTCACAATCCACCTGGAACAGAATACGTCCCAAATTTTCAAATGTAGGATCAGAGTTAGATAGGATGTAACTTATCTAAACATACCAAACGAATGTCAGATCTCTATATATAAACTTTTAATTCCAAATATCTCAGTCTTTCAGCATATTCATAAGATGATAAAGTTTCTACAAAATGCTCATTTTTACGATTTCAGAACTTGGAGTTTTGCTACTTTGGCAAAACCATACTTAGGAAAGTTGAAAAGAATCATTTTGTTTAAAGCAACTTTAAGAAACTGTCTTATGTATCTTTGGCTTAAACCATTCTTGGCAATATATATTTTTTAATTCTTTATAAGCTTCTTTTGGATCCTGTTCTGATATTGGGTCACTTCACTTAAAATTTAATCAGAATTTAGTTTCTGGCTAAATTTGTTCCTTTGACAAATGGAAAAGATCCAGTTGTTTCTTCCCAGAAGAATAGTTTCAATATGATGAAAAAGAAGTTTCACCTTAGCCTCCAGCTCTTTTGTTCTTTGGGGGATGAAATTTTTCAATCTTTGCTTATAGTAGAAGTTGATAGTTCAAGTTCATTCTTCCATTATGGACTACAACTTATTCCCAATACCAAAGATACATCCTTTATAAAAAATACAAATACATCAAATCAGTCAGGGAGATTCGAGTTGTTAGATGCTGGTTCATGCATGAGATCTGCTGCTATTATTTCTACCAAATAATGTGAAATAACTTATGGTTATTAGGTTATTCTTAACATTAAAGATGCCTTGGATTTATTCTTTTTTATCTACTTATTGTATGTATGGCTGCATTGATATTTTTTTCTTTTTCAGGGAGCAGTGATTCACAAACTGTGTATCACCCTGGTGTCTCTCCTCTTTTTTTTGACTCTCACAAAGGCCTATCCTGTCACTTTCCTGGTTGATGACTGGTTTGTCAATCAAGCATCTTTTTTGTCAAGACTTGGCTACTTATATATTGTTATGCAAGCATCAAAACCAAAATATTATTTCGCATGGACATTAGGTAAGTTGGTGGAATGGCTCAAAATTGTTTGCCAAAAAAACCTAGAATAGAGTTTGTGGATGGCTTAGCCAGGACAAAGCTATGGTACACTTAATTGAAAATATTGATAACATAATGGAAAGCTGCTGAGCCAAGTAATTTTCTTTTTGCTTTCCAGTTCTGGAAGACTCATAGCAGAACCACATGTTTTTCCCCCTAAAACTGACAATAATTACTGGTAAAAAAGTAAAATGATCCTGGCTGTTGTTTAAACCTGATGTCAGTAACAGATGTCAAAACTTGGAAATCTATATCATCTAGCCAAGCTTTTGGTCTTTAAGTACAATGGAAAGTTTGACTTTCACTCCCCCATCCTTTTTATTTAAATTACTTATTTATTGAAAATGGTTCCTATAAGACATATTTCTATTTAGTGGAATAGTTAATATAATTATTTTGCACTGGCATATTCTGTAGCAGAAATTCTTAAACTGAGACCCACAAGCCCTAAGGGTGGATTTCACATAGGTCTGTGAATTTGAAAGGGGGGGAAAAAAACAACCCCTCAACTCTTATCTGAAATTTAGGCAAATTAATATAGATACTTTAAAAATGAAATTACATTAGCATGTATCCTAATTTAGATTTAACTTTTAAACTTCAAAGCTCTCAGAAGCTTGCATTTTTTAGCTTTATGCACCAAGAAGAAAATACTTTTGTTTTCTCTGTTTCTTCCTCCGTCTATCTGTTTCTTGTTCTCTCTTACTTTTAATGTAGAACAGAGATTTATTCTAAGTTTAATCAAACTCTGCAATTTTAAACTGAAGGAACTTGGCCAATTTTAATTTTTATCTTTTTCATTTTAACTATTTGAAGCTTAAGGGTAGTATTTAGGAACTTGCAAGGGTGGGGGAAAAAGTCCCTTATTTACTTATTAGAATAGAATCGCTTCTATTAAGTAGATGTCAATTTCATATATAGTCTCCCTTCTAGCCAGTGTTCTTTACCATCTTAGTTGAAAGTAGTATGAAGACTGATGATAATGATAACAGTGGCTGCATATGCAGTGAAATGAGGTCAGCTTAGCATAATGACATGGGCATAAGGATCTATTATATGCATGATTTCTCTTCTTACCAGTTCCATTTTTTTCTTCTAGCATTTGATCCAAATAAAAGTTTTAAGATAGACAACTTTTTTTCCTTTTGTTTTCTTAAAGGGCTAAAATATCTACCAGAGGTCCCAACCCAGGGCAGTATCTCTATAGTATGCATTTTTGGTACTGGCTAACAATTAGAGGGGGGGTGTGCAAAATTAGTGCCAACATCTTAGAGTTTGTTTACTTACATGTTTTTGCTTGTGTTCTGATAGACAGCTGAATCTTTTATTAAACTTTCCTCCTCTGATGCCATCTGAGGCAGTGTATCTGAGGCAATTTACCACTTTAAAATGATACCTGTAAGATATATTTCTACCTAGTGGAATATGTAATATTATTATTTTTATTAATTATTAATAATTTGTTAACTATTATACCATCACAATTATTATATGTCACATATGATAATTATTAAGAATATCAATATTCTTAACCTTAGGTAGGTCCACAAGCCCAGTGAAAAGATTTCATGTGGGTCTATGAATTTGGAAGGGCAAAAAAATTTACATCTTTCTTTTCCATTCGCTTCTATCTGAAATTTAAAATTTCCTTCATTTTTTTTTCTTAAAACCCTTACCTTCTCTTTTAGAATCAGTACTGTATATTGGTTCCAAAGCAGAAGAGTGGTAAGGGTTAGGCAATGGGGGTCAAGTGACTTTTCCAGCTAGGAAGTATTGGAATCCAGATTTGAACTCAAGACCTCCCATTTCTGGGCCTGGTTCTCAATCCACTGAGCAACCCAGCTGTCCCCTTTCCTTCAATTTTTAATGCATGTAACAAAGCATCATTCTGAGAAGGGGTCCAGAGATTTCAACAGACTGGCAAAAGGATCCATTATATAAAAACACTTAAGAGCCCCTGTTCTAAAGGTTGAATCTATCTGACATAGGGGCTTTCAAATTTGTGAAGATTCTTTCTCACTCTCATTTCCTATCATACAGTTTATATTACAGGATTGGCCTTTATTCTGACTATCCCTGGTCAACTGTCTTAATAGCTTATTCAACACAACCTTAAAATATTCTGTCCTCTTGACATTACATCATTTCCCATCCTGTTAATTCTAAACTCTAGGTAATTTTCACCATGCAATTTCTTTGCTCCTGGCCTCAGACTCCTAAGTATTGTTGGAAAAAGTCACTAAATTTTTCTTCTTGAATCTATCACAAATTCATAAGGATTTGGTCCCTTATTGTGGCTCCCTAATCCTTTTATTTATTAATCATTTTATTCATAAATTCCTATTGTATTTATAATAGTGGCTGTTCTAAAACTTTATGCCCCCAACTCCATTTCCTATATCAGCAAATAACATCACCTACTCTACTGAGAATATGATCCACAATCCTTTATTTCTTAAACTTCTTCATGTTATAACTCACACTGTTCACTTAAAACTAAGACCTTTTAATCTTTCTTCTTGTCTATTGCAATAACTTCCTATCTTGCTTGGTTTTCCAGTCTTTCCCCCTCCAAATCATTCTCTATATCTCTACATGATTAATTTTCCTAATGCACATTTGATTATATTGATGCCCTGTTCAGAAACTTCAAGCTTTCTGTGACCTACTAGATCAGTCCCAAGTCCAACTACATTGGATGTTCTCCACTCTGTCTCCAGCATTTATACTGGATATCCCCTTTATCTTGAAAGCTTTTCCTCCTCATCTCTGATTTCTGGCTTCCCCGACTTCCTTCAAGATTCGGCTCAAATTCTACATCCCTTAAGAGGCCCTTTGTGATCGCCAATATCTACTGCTAGCACTTTCTTAATGATATTTCATCCCGTTTACTTTGTGTGTGTGTGTTTATTTATGATATGCATGCTCTATGCATGTCTCCCTCTTTAGAATGTAAACTCCTTGAAAATAAGGATGATGTTTTTGTTGTCTTTTACATCCCCAGAGCTTAGTATAGTCCCTGGCACCTTGTAAGTCTTTTGCTAGACTAAATGACCAACTTACCCTTCACAGACCTTTTACAATCTAGATATTATTTTAATCTTACCAGATAATATTTGTAAAGCATTTAACACTTGATACATAGTAGTATTTTAAAATACTTGTCCCCATTCTCTTCCCTTCTCTCCTTTGCCTATCTACCCTCTTGTGGATATTTAAACTGAATTATTCATTGTTCCTTACTGAAGTGAAATATTGAAATATGTATATGCTTCATTTCTCACAACTAGCTAGTTAACCTATGTGTTATATTTCTTTTGTAGCAAGAAGGCAGCTAGATAGTATAGTAAATGGATCAGTAGGTCTAGAGTCAGACACTTTTTAGTTGTGTAACCTTGGATAAATTTTTTTAACCTCTTTCTGTATCTGTTTTCTGTACTATTAAGTATAATAGTACCTATCTCTTAAGTTGTTAAGAGTCTTAAATAATGTCATATTTGTAAAGGCTGGCACATTAGTAGCTAGTTAGTGAATTCTTATTTCCATTTTTTGTCCTTTATATTCATCCTCTTCTATAAGTATTAAATAGTGTAGATGTGGAGTTAACATCTTAAAGTATTGATTCAAGAATATTTTTAGAAATATCTTAGTACTCTATTTTTATTTTAGGTAGTTGCTAGTTGGCAATTAGTGATACTTCATTATGACTATATAAGGCTACTCAAGTATTTAACTTTTTTTCCAACATGGAAAACATTAGAAAACCAGTGATCTATCACTTAGCACTGTTTAAAAACCAACAAAAAAAACTGCCAAAAATTTATTTAGAACAACATGACAGAAATTAGTTAAATTCACACTTTAGGCATGTCAATATCACCTAGGAGAGATGAAAATAAGATAAAAAAAACCCCCCTAAATTCAAAGACTTTGCCACCACTTTAAGTTATGATAAAATTCACTTTTGATATGATTATTCTAGTTCTACATAGAAACTACTCCTACTATTTTCACAGTTTTGGTCTGTTGTGTCCCAATTGTTCTCTTGGCAAAGATATAACAGAATTGTTTCAAGCTAAATTCACAATACCTTTATACTTCTGAAGAGTACCTCTGGTCTCTGACTTTTACCAAGCCTAATTGATGGGGGTTTAATTGGAAGAGATCTTTGGGAGGAGGTGGGTTAATCCCTTCTTTTCAAAAATGAGTAAAATGAAGCTTAGATATTTTTCTTATTATCCAGGGCAACTAAGTTCGGTTTCATTCTTAGAGCACAGATCTTTTTTTTTTTTTCCTATCTTCACTTCTATGAAGGGCTGTAAGAGTTCTTTCTTTCTAGTTGTTCCTAGTTTTCTGTTAAGTCTGTTCTTGATTAATTGATAGAATATGACCTAATCATAATTTTATAACAGTTTGTGTAAAGAGACAAACCATTTTTCATTAAAACCAAATATAGGCTAAAAAAGTAAATCATTAGCTACCACAAACATATTTATACATAAAAAGGATAATAATATGTGGGAACTTTTTCAGTAGCAGGTTTTACTTCTATTTCCTATTCGATTCTAATTTCCTTTCTTTTCCCTATTAAAAACCTGATCTGTGTACCATCACAGCTGATGCAGTCAATAATGCAGCTGGCTACGGGTTCAGTGGAGTTGACAAGAATGGAAATTTCTGTTGGAATCTGCTTTCTAACCTAAACATCTGGAAGATTGAGGTAAGTCTAGGTATTTGAACTTTTCCTTTACAGAGGATGTCAAAAGGCTTGTTCTTTATGTGATTTTTCTTAGAGGCTCACGATTAGAATTACAGAGACAATATTACTTTTATCATATTGTTAGGATTACCTGAGAGACATTTACTCTGCACTTGTTATCAGTGTTAAGATTTTTTTTCCCCTCCTCATTTTAATAGGGTGACTTCTTGGTAGTGACAGTGGCTCAAGGGTAAATAACACAGCCAGATGGCAGATATCCTGGAGAGTCATTAATTTCTCTGCAAATATCCCTTTTCTGTCTGCTCAGAAATTCAGAATTCATTGCTTTTTATAAAATGTTTTACTTTATTTTTATAAAGGATGAGAGAAGTAAATTTTGGCAATGATTTTTGGAGTTAACAGCTGAAATGATAACAGTTTCTTTTAAAGAAACATCCATAGGATCACAGATAAAAGAGATCTTTGAGGTCACTTAGTTCAACCTTTTTATTTTATAGATAAAGAAACTAAAACCCAAAGAGGTGAGCTTAGATGATTTATACATTTTTTAAGTGGAGAATTTACATAAATATATGTTTGTAGTTCATTAAAAATTGTGACAAGAAATAGAAATAAAGACTGTAATATGAAGTATTAAATTTGATCTCAGTGGTTATAACAGAGGTCGTGTGAAGAAAACTTGTGACCAGAATATGTTTCAAAAGAAACAAGATATGTCAAATTGGAGTGTACTAAGGTAGTGTTGCAAACTAAGGACCTGAAGGAAGATGCATGGTGGAGAACATTTAGGTGAAGATGAAGGGAAGGGGAAACAAGTAATTTTCTCAATGGTCTATAATAGAGACCGTGTGGTCAGAAAGCAGAAATGAGTTTAGAAAAGGATTCTAAACCTGGAATAGAGGCATAACTTGGTAGTGATGGGAGTCTTTAGTTACCTCAAAAATCTAGAGCAGTGGTGTCAAACTCAAAGGGATCCCTGCAGGCTGAATATTGACTTAGAAAACCACAAATTAACATTACTTATGTGATGTATTTTTTTTTGTTGTTGTTGTTGTTGTTGGACACTTTTCAACTACATCTGTCTTAATCTGATTTGGGATCACTTAGGAGTTCTATGCTGGTGGGATTATGAGTCTGACACTTTTGTAGAGCTCTCTGCCAAAATCAGTGATTAATCCTTGATTTGTCTTGAATTTCATCTTTCAAAAGAAGGTGGTTGAACCAACTCTCAATAAAGAATAATTCTGTTATGGGTATGATTTTTACTAAAAGAGAGGAACCTATTACTGAAGTGGAAATTATGAAAGAGAGGGTAACTGATTTCTCTGAAATTAGTAGTGGTAGAGGAGAAAAAAAAAACTTGTTTGAATCCATAATGCACTCTTCAGATTAGGAGAGCAGATTTCACAAATGTTCAAATGAAGAACGCATAGGATCCTATGAACTAAAATTCTACAGGGGAAATTCAGATTAGATGGAATAGAAAGGTCTTTAGAATAAAATTCTGAAGATATAAATGCAAACAATTCTGATGAGTAGGAAAAATAGGAATTTTCTAAAGAGACTGTGGTTGTACAGATGCAGTGAGAAAACTCTCAAGAATGAACTTCTGAAGACAAAAATGCAAACAATTCTGAGGAGTATGAAAAATGGAAGTTTTCTAAAGAGACTGTGGTTGTACAGATGCAGTGAATGTATTCTGCTCTCCCTCTTTAGAAGTCAAGACTGCTATATCTCATCTATTGGGCATTAGCTGGTATTCTGAAGAATTGATGTGTGTCTTCTCTGTTGCCATTGGGTTGTATTCCTCCTACTCTTTTTTTTAAATCCTTATCTTCCATTTTAGAATCAATACTGTGGTGAAGCCAAGACAGAAAAACAGTCAGGGTTGGGCAATGGGGCACTTGTCCTGGGTCACACAGCTAGGAAGCATCTGTGGTCAGATTTGAACCCAGGACCTCCTATCTCTAAACCTGGTTCTCAATCCACTGAGCCACCTAGCTACTCTCCCTTCTTTTTCCCTTGTGACCTTGGAGCAAATCACTTTTCTTCCTTGGACCTTAGTTTTCTTTTTTGTAAAATGAAGAGATGAAATTCCATGACCTCCATGGATACCCCTAGCTGCTATGATAAAAAAGGATGCTTATGGGGAAAATCCTCTTGACTTTTTGATAGCCCAGGCCTTATGCCTCTAGGGAAGGAAAGTTTTCAATGGCTTGTCCATTAGAATATGACAGAATTTGCAGGCAGGCTTTTTTCCCTTTCTGTAGAGTACAGTGTCAGCAATGAAGTGCCAGTTTGAACAAAAACACAATGGTCCAACCATCTTTGAGAATGTTCCATTAAACAAGAACAAAGCAGGCTGGAATGCCTGTGATTGTTGGGCAGTTGAACTGTGCTTTTAACAATTGAGTGCCTGGTGCTTTTTTTGCAGATGCCTTTCCCCTCTCTTTTTCTGTGGGGTCTGGGGACTACTATGCTGAAGATAAAGGTTTAGCAGATGTGGTCAGCATAGGCACGAGTGAATTCCAGAATTAGTTCTAAATGGATGAATAGTGCATTTAGTAGGTGAACTCATGCATGGTAGGACATGAGACAGTTGGCCATAGGAACTCTTTTAAATGTGCAAATGACCAGCATAAGCATAGGTTTCAGCTTTAAAGTTAGGTGTCATAATTCTGTTTATTTCAATTCAATAAATATTTATTAGGCTCTTATTGTGTGTGGATAGAGTACTAAACCTAATTTCTGATGGACCTGATTTTTAATCCTTAAACACTTTTCTATGTGACCCTGACCAAGCCATCTAAAACCTCTCAGTCTAGGTTTCAAACCTTCTATGTAAAATAAAGATAACAGCAACACCCACTCCCAGTGTTCTAAAGATCAAATGAGATGTGAGGAGTATTTGCAAACCTTAAAGCTCTTTTAAAATGCTAGCTATTATTATTGTTAAAGTGGCAGGCTCCCCTTCTCTACCTAGGTGGTATCAGGAAGTTTCTGGGTGCCCTGTGCCTTCTATTCCTTCTTCCTCAAAAATTCTTTCCTTTCCCCCTCAAGGGTGTTGCTCCAGAGGAATTAGAAAAGGTTTTCTTTAAACCATTCCTACCTCATATGTGGCTGCCCTTTAGTTCACACCAGCTAAGCCCCAAATCAGTACAGTATTTTCTCATCTCTGTCTACATTGAAACTTTTGAGATTTGATGATGGGAAGGAGCTAGAATTACCTACTTATTTACCTACTTATTGTAGAAGATAGTTAGAAAGAGAAAGCTTGTATTCACTGTATATTTGATATATTTGTATATCCTGGAAGAGATCCAAAACCTGTGGAGGAAACCAGCTTTGGTGTAAGAAAGACTGCCTTGAGGGTATGTTTTTCACTCCACTAACCCTAAAGGGAAAAAAGGGGGTAAATAAAAACCATTAGGTTAATGAAATAAAAATCCATGGCTAAACAGATGGATGTTCAGGTTGCCTTTGGAGGAAAGTCCTTGTCTTAACTCAATATCTTGTGCCAAATAAGGTTTTCCCATGGTGAAGAAAAATCCATTCAAAGAGATGAGATCTGGATTTTCAGCCTTAAAAGATTAGCTTTTCACTGGAATAACCTGATTCAGGCTATTTACCGTCAAGGGGTATTTCAGAGGGAAGGAAGGAGAGAATCTAAATTAGAAAATATCAGAAAATAATTGTCAAATCATTTCTAAATGAGATTGGAAAAAACACCTTAAAAAAAGACTAATTTTGACTTGCAAACTGATCTGAAAGTTTAGGG
This sequence comes from Gracilinanus agilis, assembly GCF_016433145.1. Lineage (NCBI taxonomy): Eukaryota > Metazoa > Chordata > Mammalia > Didelphimorphia > Didelphidae > Gracilinanus > Gracilinanus agilis. The sequence goes on from NC_058130.1 coordinate 595,884,583, forward strand.
TGTTTTGTTTTGTTTTGAGGTGGTGGCCCCATCTACCTTTGTTAGCATGTGTCTGACTCTTCACAGTCCCATCTAAACAAAGGTACTGGATTGTAACGGCATTTTACAGATGAGGAAATTGAGGCAAACAAGGTTAAGTGATTTGTTCAGTCTCACAGCTAATCCATGTGAGAGGAGGGGTTTGAACTCAGATCCTCCTGACTCTAGGGCTTGGGTCCTATCCACTGCATCAGTTTGCTGCCTACCTCTACCACTTCATAAAAGATGTGCTTGTGAGAATATCAACTCAAGGACTTGTTTTGAGTTTTACCTCATGGCTTATCTGAATCACCCCCTAAATGCTTGGATGCTTTTTGTTTGATTTATATTATATATTGTGACCTCTTCATGCATGGAATCTCTTAATCCTCTAGGCAGCATTGGATGATTTTTTTTTTTTTTAGCGAGTGTAGCTGAATGTGGCACTGGCTTCATAAAGATGACCTATTTTGTGGATTATCCACATGATAAAGAATTGGGAGTTAAGTTAGAGCTGTTACCCATGTGGGCATGAAGTTCACATGATTGAAATTTTCCTGCAATAAATCTCGTGCTCATGTATTCCATTTTAAAATTCAGATGACTCTGAAATAAGAGTAGAAGGAAAACCCACAATATTTTCCTTCAGTTCTATGACTTGAAAATAATTTTTAAGAAAAATTGAAAGGTTACAAAACAAGTTTAGCCACATTTATAAACATCAGAAAATTTTACTGTATGTGATGGAAATATTGATTCAAACTTAACCAAAGCTAGTCATCTCTGGTAGAAAAAGACTGTTATAGTCATTTGGGGTACGAGTCAGCATTACTGGGTGAGAATTGGCATTGCTTAGTATATTTTAATAGCAATAATAGATATTTCTTTTTTCTTCCTAGACTGCAACAAGTTTTAAAATGTACATAGAAAACTGGAATATTCAGACAGCTGCTTGGCTAAAGTGGTAAGAAAAATAAAAAGCTTTCTATTATTTGTGGAATCAGGACATACTTAAATAGTGTTCAGTAAATGAACTACAAGTGCTAGCAGTCATGTAGCAAATATTGATGAAACACCTTCTACATTCCAGACACTAGCATAACTACTAGTGATAGAAAAACCAAAGGCAAGACAGTGCTTGAACTCAAGAAATTTATAGTCTAGCTAGAAAAGGGAAGATGATTTGGGGGAGAATTTACTATAGGGGAAAAGCCTCATATTAAAGGTTGTGTTTGAGCTGTGAGCCTTAAAGGAAACCAGGCAATCCACTAAAAAACTATACATATTTCATGGTTTATTTATTTTTGAATGTACCAGTTTGGAGGGATGCTTTGGTCTAGATGTGTAATGTAATGTATAAGAAACTCCCTCCACAATTGAAGATTGATCTCTTTATAATGTAGAGCTTTAAAGAAATGCCCTGAGAGGGGAATAGATTTGTACATGATCACGTAGCAAGTATGGGTCAGAGGAAACACTTGATCTAGGATCTTTTTGACCTCAAGGTTGGCCCTCTGACCATTAGAGAACACAAACTCCCAGAACATGCTATATATACCATATGTAAATAAGATGATAGAAAAGTAGGAGTCTCAGATTTCATATTCAATTCGTTGTGACAGACTTCTTTTTTTTAAGCCAGCATTTTATAGTACTTTAAAGTTTGCCAAAGCACTGAACCTATTGTGATCTCATCTAGTCCTCATAGAAACAGTATTGAGGGAGGTGGTTTTTCTTAATCCTTATTTTACACAGGAGTAAACTGAGGCTGAGAGATGTTAAATAGCTTGTGCAGGTTCACAGTAAAGTCTCTGAGGTAGAATTTAAACTCAAGTCTTATTGATTCCAAGTCCATCAATCTTTCCCACTATACCACTTAACTGCCTTCTTTTCTCTCTCCTCTCCTCTGCTCTCCTCTCCTCTCCCTCTCTCCCCCATATATTCAATAAATATAATGAACATATGAGTTCTTTTCCTTTTCCCCTAATCTTTTCGGGAAATAGATCCAGAGGATATACACAGTTTTATAACTATCTGGGTGTAATTCCAAATTGCTTTCCAAAATTGTTGGATCCATTTATAGATCTACCAACAGTGTATTAGTATCCTCATTTTTCTATGTCATCTCCAATATTTGTCATTTTAGCTAATCTGATGGGTATGAGGTAATATTTCAGAATTGTTTTCATTTGCATTTCTCTAATCAGTAGCATTTTTTCATATACCTATATATGCTTTTAATTTCTTCATCTGAAAAGTGTCTGTTTATATTTTTTGCCCATTTGTCAATTGGAGAATGGCTCTTATTCTTATAAATTTGACAAAGTTCTCTACATATTTTAGATAGGAGACCTATATCTGAGAGTATCTTTATAACTTCCCCAATTTTCTGCCATCCTTCTAATCTTAGCATGTGTTTTATTTGTACAAAAACTTTCCAACTTAATGTACTCGAAATTATCCATTTTACATTTCACAATGCTCTCCATCTCTTGTTGACTACAGTTACCTCCTCTCTTATCCATAAACCTTATAGGTGGCTTGTTCCCTCTTCTTCTAATTTACTTATGACAACTCCTCATGTCTAGAGTTGGCATCTCTTTCCATGAATTATGCATGACCTTTCTTGTAGGAGAGAAGTAGTAGCAAAGTGATAAAGTGATATCATTTGAAATTCCAACAACATTCTACATCTCTAGAAGCCATCCTACCTTTCTATTAACAACATTTTTTAATGAATAGAAATCTATTTTCTCTCCTACCCCACTAAAAAATAAGAGAAAAGAAAAACAAGCAAAATGAATCTAGGAATAGGTTTATTTGTTATTTTTTTCCCTTTCTTTAAAAAAAAGTCACTTAGCCCTGTTTACCTCAGTTTCCTAATCTTTAAAATGAGCTGGAAAAGGAAATGGCAAACCTCTCCAGTCTCTTTGCCCAGAAAACCCCAAATGGGGTTATAAAGAGGGGGACAGGACTGAAAATTGACTAACAACAACAAAATACTATTCTCTGCTCTTTATCCCCATTATCTCAACCCCCAAAGATTTGCACAATTCCAGTTCATTCATTCCATAAATATCTTAGTATTCACTTGATGCTTTAACTGCATTGGGCACAATTTGGGGAAGATAAGTCAGATACAAAGTAGGAGAAACAATTAAATGTATACCAGATAAGGTACTTCAATAACCATAATAAATCGACTAATCTATTTTTGCTTAGCTTAACAAGGAAAAGGCTTTTAGAAGAAATGAATGAAGTTTGTAGATAATACAATGGAAAAAATGTTTTGAAGTGAGAGGACCTAGTTCTAATCATTTCTCTGTTACTAAGTCACTTGAACTGAGCCTTGATTTCCTTAGTTATAAAATGAAAAGAGTAGACTAGATAGATAATCTAAATTCTTTTTCCAATTCTAAAATCTAAAATAGAATTTACACTGTGCTTAATACAGTTCCTGGCATATGTTATTGTTGTTCTGTCATGTCTGACTTTTCCTGACCCTTAGTACACTGATACTGTCCATAGGGTTTTCTTGGCAAATGTATGAAAATGGCTCATGATTTCTTTCTCCAGTGTATTGAGACAAACAGGTTAAGTGACTTGCCCAGAGTCACATAGCTAACAAGTGTCTGAGGCTGGATTTGAATTCAAGTCTTTTTGTTTGTTTGTTTGTTTGTTTGTTTTTTTTAAACCCTTAACTTCTGTGTATTGGTTCCTTGGTGGAAGAATGGTAAGGGTAGGCAATGGGGGTCAAGTGACTTGCCCAGGGCCACACAGCTGGGAAGTGTCTGAGGCCGGATTTGAACCTAGGACCTCCTGCCTCTAGGCCCGGCTCTCAATCCACTGAGCTACCCAGCTGCCCCGCGAATTCAAGTCTTTTTAACTACAGCCGTGTGCTCTGTCCCCTGAGCCACCTAGTTGTTCCCTGACGTACATTAGGTACTAAATAATATATACCCTTCTTCCTAAAATCTATAAATTTATAAATCTATAATTTATTTATGGATGAAATGTCCTCTAGAGTTGTGTAGGAAATCTCTGATAGAGGTTTATGTGAGCATATCAAAAAACATGATATGCCACTGATGCTTATCTGGTTACCCAGAGATGAATCAGAAAATCCATAGGAGGTTTAAAAATAGCCCCCCCTAGAGTTCAGAAACAAGGCTGGAATTATAGCACATCAGTGGGAGAAGGGCTTCTAAGTAGGTGTAACTATATATATATATATACATATATCTAGTAATATTTTACCTGCAGCAATATTTGTGTGACTCTCATTACAGCGTGTGCTATGAGCGAGCTCCCTGGTACCCTACAGCATTAACGTTCATCCTGTCTGCATTGTGGCATGGTGTCTATCCTGGATATTATTTTACATTCATAACTGGAATCCTGGTTACATTAGCGGCTAGAACAGTAAGTGTCCTCTGGATTGTGTGTAAGTGTGCATGCATGAGTATTGAAGGGGTCTTTTAAAAAATAATTTACTTAAATTGGTTTGCTTTTTGGGTCTTCTGGTGCCATCAAAAATGATTCTTCATTTTTCCATTAAAATGCTACAAAGTAAAATTTTGTATTAATCTGAGGAAGGACTGAATTTGTTTTCTTTCATACTAATAACAAAGAAAAAGTTTCCTAAGCAAAGTAAAGGAGTTTATAAGAAGAATGCTTGACTCAATTAACAGAACAGACTGTTTTCAAGTACTTAGTAGCATCCAAGAGCATACCAACCACCTGCTAATTACAGATGATTACAAACTATTAATTAAAGTAGGTGTGGCAGAATGTAGCTCTGCATTTATCGGGTATCACACTAACATAGAACAGCAGGCTCAATTTTCTGGAACACAACCTTGAAGTCATAAATAATCAGAAATGCCTCTGAGCCTATGGCCTTTGTAGGGGAAAAGTGCAGCCATGCTTAGGCCATGGCCTATTGATTTAGGATTATGGGTAAAATTAAGATTCCTGTTTTAATAAGTGTAGCTTTCTGGTTTCTCCTGGTAACATTCAGTTCTTCTTAGATTAGAGCACTCATTCATTCTTTAAACAATTGTTTTCCAGTCTCCTACTGGGAACTAGGTGGGAGACAAAGCTCAATTAGTTGCAGTTTCTGCCCTTGAGGAACTTACAAATTAGTAGGAGAGAGAAGACTTGGTAAATGATCATAATATGAATCAGTATGAGATAAGTGTCACTAGAGATATACAGATATAAAGTCCTATATCTTCAGAAGAGGGCAATGTTCCAGCTGCGGTGATTAGGGAAATCTTTAGGAAGGAAGAACATTTGAGCTAAAGTGTGAAGGATTTTATTTTGTTTTTTATTCCATTTGGAAAAAGTGGCAGGGAGCTAGAGTATTGAAGGAAACTTCTCCATTTGAACTGAATTACTACTGGGGGAAGGGGCAGCTTGGTGGCACAATGGATAGAGCGTCAGATCTAGATTTAGAAGACTGGAGTTGAAATCTGGCCTCAGAGACTTCCCAGCTGAGTGACCCTGGGAAAGTCTCTTAATTCTTTTTAACTCAGTTTCCTCATCTGTTAAATAAGCTGGAGAAGGAAATGGTAAAACACTCCAATATTTTTGGCCAAGAAAACTCCAAAAGGGGTCACAGAGATTGGGACATGACTGAAACAACTGAACAACAGCAACTACTTTGGGGAAATAATAGTGGGTAAAACTGAGAGGGTAGACTAGGGCTACCTTGGATAGGACCTTGAATGCTGGACTAAAGGTCTGGACATGACTTGGTAGATAGTAGGCTGTCATTGAAAGTATTTGAGCAAATGCCAAAAGTTGAGCTATGCTTGAGGAAGATTATGTCACTGCTGCATGTAGAATGAACTGGAACTGGGAGAGCCTATAGTCATCAGATAGCAGATTAGAAACAGGGGATGTAGGGGATTAGCATGGCTGCTAAAAGCATACCCCTAAAGTATGACAACTGGGAGATAGCTAAAGGAAAAGCACAACTGATTAGAACCAAATGGCATCACTCATTTCAGTGACCCCCATGTTCATAATTACCACTCTGTGTTATCAATGAAAAGGATTTTAAGTATACTGTTTAATAATACAGGAAAGTTTGTAATAATTTTAATCAAGCTGTTTTTAAAAGGTTTTCCTTGAAAATGACATAAAATAATGTGTCTAATTTATCCAAAAGTTATCCTCCAAAATCGTTGGATAAATTAGGTATTGCAGGCATACCCTACCCAACAATCTTTAATTAGTTCTGGGAAATCATGATATTAGAGGAATCATCATTATGGCAGGAGTGGGTGGGGGAGTGAAGGAAGAAGAGTTACTTCCATAAAAATGTCAAAAATGAGTGAACTACTGAATGATTTTACAAGAAGGTTTCTGAATTTTGAATGATATGATCTATTAGTGATGACATTGGTGTAGCAAGATTTTGGATATATTCTTTAACTCTGACAGGTATATATTTCCCTTTTAAGGTTCCAGGTATACCTTTCAGGGTGCTTTATCTAATGGTAGTTAGCTCATGAGTTCCCAGTAGTGACCTTCCATCCATGATTATCATGTGCTATAAATTAGTCAGACTGAATTTATTTGGCTTTTAGAAATTTTAGGGAGCTGCCAGAGGTTTAAGGTCAGAGGAATCAAGGGTCGGAGGTACAATTTGAACTAGGACTTCTGATGCAAAATCCAGTATGCTATCTATAATATCACAGTATTATTATATCTAATAATAATAATAGGATTTATAAAGTGCTTTAATGTTTGCAAAGCACTGTACAAATATGATCTCATTTGAGCCTCATAACCTCCCTGGGATAGAAGTGCTATTATTATCCCCATTTTACAGAAGAAGAAACTGAGGTAATGAGTTTTCTATTGTCCCATTTACCTACCTCTTGTATTAACAGTTGAAAGTGACCTTAGGCTAATCTTTTAAAAATAAAAATCTGTTAATAGCAACACTTCTAGATACTTAGAGGTCATCCTGCTTTGAATAATTCCTAGGTTCTTAGATGTAAGTGTTGGCTCCTACTCTTAATATGTGAATTTATTTATGGAATGCCTCTGAGCCTAAATTTACTATATCTACTAAAATCCTATATTGATGCCTCATCATGATATGGAGGTAACCCCCGTTAAGGCATTGCCAACAATGTGTCAGCTCTGGAATGTTCTACCAAATTGGAAAGACTTCAGGTACAAATGTGGTTCATTACTCAGCTTACATTCAATGAAACTCCAGAACTAAAATGTAGGAGAATTGTGATTTGTGTTGTTAGAAAGAAAAGAAATTATTGATCTTTTCAAATGTTGAGATTCTATTTGCCCCACTGATCTCAAATTTTATTTGAGGATGGATTGGTGAATGAATGAATGAATGAATGAATGAATGAATGAATGAATGAAAAAGCATTTATTAAGCATTTACTATGTACCAAATAGTGTGTTAAGTGTTGGGATACATATAAAAAAGGAGAGATAGTCTTTGTCCTTGAATTCATACTCAACTGGAGGAAGAAAACATATGTAAGAGTGTTCAGTTGCAGGGCTGATGGAAAGGTCTACATGTCCCAAGGTGCTATGATAAAGGTTTAGGAGAGTCCCTAGAGTCTTCAGCATGTGATTCGACATTACCTAGATCTCTGGTGGGCTAGTGGCAGGATGATTGGTAAGATCCCTGGGTCTTCCATCTCCTTGGAAGGGTCATAGTTGAAAAGTCCCAGCTTATCCAAACTCATGGTCAGTTGTTCTTTCCCCAGAAGCCCAGTGGGGTCTAGGAGTGTCAAGGGGTAAAGGAGAGGCAAACTACAGGTGTAAAATGAGATAATGGATGAAAGAGTTTTATAACTATAAAGGAGCATATAAATTCATGAATACTTCCGGAGGCAACCTTGTTGAACAGCTGATTGTAAGATTTTTTTTCCCCTTTATAGTGAGTGGGAACCTGTTTCCTGTCTATTTCCTTCTATTAATCTTAGTTCTACTCTTTCCCAATGTCTCATAGTGAATCAGTTTATGAATTGGAATGAGAAACTCGATAACTTGGCCAGTTCCACTTTTATTTATTCTAGCCTTCAAAGCATTGCTCTAGAATATTTGATGAATAAGTATGTTTTCTTTTCTCTTCTCGGCATACAGATGAGGACCACCTGTCGACATTACTTCCTTTCTTCAGAATCTCTCAAGGCAGCCTATGATGTAGTCACGTGGGCTTGCACTCAGCTGGCTGTCTCTTACACAGTGGCACCTTTTGTCATCCTGGCAGTGGAACCAGTCATCACTTTGTACAAGTAAGTTTCCATCTCTCAGAAGTTTTCATATTCTAAAACATCAGATGTGTCCACATTTGGTTTGAAGGCCATGTAATGGGATCCATCAGAAATGTAAGATTCAGATTTGCTGATATTTTAAAGAATTCCATGAAGGGTATCTCATGGGCAATATTAGTAGGGGCAGTTCTTGAGATATGAACATCTGTGAAAACAAATGAAAATGCAGAAGATAGTAAACTTTTTGTAGTGTGCTTGAATTAATCAGTTAGTAGTAAATGAACTTTATAGAAGAAAAGTGTATTTCTTTAGAATCCAAAATATACTCCCAGTGCTAAGATATTTATAGAGCTTTGACCCCCCAGGAAGAAAATGCCCTAAGCTGCTGGACTCTCTCCTCCTTTCCTGATTGGCCATATATGCCTTTTATCCTTCTCTTTCCCTCCTTAATCCTCTTCTGCAGACTCCTTTAGTGCTTCTCCCTGCTAGCCTTAGGCAGATACTAGTCAGACTGCCATCCTACTCTTGTTAAGTGCTTGCCTAAAACCTCTGTTATGGACCTCTCTGGGTTGTTTTGGACTTGGGATGTACTTTGCTCTGAGGCCTCTTGTAGCCAAGGGAGCAGCATATACAACTGAACTCCAAATAGACCACTTGAGGCTTTTGTTTGTTTCCCACCTCTCAGCCTGACCTGTGGACAGGTACTCCTCATTTAAACACTAAGGAAAAGAAAAGAAAATATGTATCAAAGTCTGAACTCCAAATATGGCAGAGCAACAGATTTAGAGCTAGAAGGGAATTTAGCTAACCTCTGGCTGGAAGTACCATTGAACAATGCTAGGATTTGAACCAATGAACCCCCAACTCCAGGTCTCTTGCTATAGTATGGCTATCTGGATCTTGGTTCTAGTTCTCTTGGAGTTTTTGAGACCCCAAAAATCTTCCCTTAAGCACTCTCTGTCCTCCCTTGTGTCAACATTTGGCTTACATTTCTACTACTACAGCAAATGGCCCTGTTCATGCATTAAAAACCATTTCTTATTCAATCTAAATGGTTTTCTATTTAATCACTAATATTGCAACAGTATTGTAAAAGGGTTAAATAAGTTTTTTTGGGGGCTGGCTTAGGAAATTGACTCTCATTTACAAACTTTGAATTTGTGGAAAAGTAAATTCTGGGAGGTTCTGGGTTAAGATGGCGGCAGAGTAAGAAGCAGCTCTTAACCTCTCTTGACCGAAACACACAAAACTCCTCAAGGGGACATAAAAACAAGTCCAGATGAAGGGAGGAACCCCCACAACAGGGCACAGAGTGGAAGGTACATGGAATCGAGGCATTTCCATGCTATAAAGGGGTGAAACAGCCCTCACGAAATCGCGGGCTGAGCAACCACCCCACCCCCACCCCCTCCACACTCATCTATAGCTCCGAAGCCAGCTAAAAAGAAATAGAGCAACTTTGGGGCACCCATCGAGTCATTGGCAGCTCCGGGGCCTGTTCCTGAGAGCAGCAAGACTTAGGACCCCATTAAGCCAAAAAACACAGGCGAAATCTGAGCGCGGGAGCAGGACGCAGGGCGAAGAGCGCAGGCTGAGCAAAACGCAGGCACTGTGGAGGCGTGGGTGGAGGCAGACACAGCCAGGAACTAAAACCTAAGTGGGGAACCAGTGTGGACGGGTATACGACTGTGGAAGCAGCGCCCTGAGACTTGTAAAGAAACCTCCTGCAGAGGATCAAGCAAGGCAGTCCACCAGGGGGCTTGACCTTGGAAAAAACCAGAACTCAGACCTCAGGAGCCAATAGATCGCGGACAGACACTGAGCGCGAGGATAAATCTGAGAAGCTGCTGGGCTAATGATGGCTACTCAGTCTCAGGAAGTTCAGAAGAGAAAGAATAACAACAAGAAAAAGAAGTCTTTAACACTCGACAGCTTTTACACAGAGAAAATCCAGACAACCAAGCAAACAGAGGAGGAGAACAAACAAGCATCCGGACCCTCCTCAAATAAGGAAAACTCCTCACAAGCTATGGAAGAGTTCAAAACTGAGATTTTGAGGAAAATGGAAGAGATCTGGCAAGAAAATAACTGTTTAAAAGGTAGAATCTTGCAATTGAACACCAGAGATGACCAGATTGAAAAGGAATACCAAAATATTATGGCCGAAAACCAGAAGATTATGGCCGAAAACCAGAAGATTATGGCCGAAAACCGAAAGATTATAGCCGAAATCAATCCTTAAAGGCTAGAATTGAGCAAGTAGAAGCTAATGATCTCTCAAGACAACAAGAACAAATAAAACAAAGTCAAAAGACTGAAAAAAAAGAAAGAAACATGAAATATCTCAATGAGAGAGTGACAGACCAAGAAAACCGGTCTAGAAGAGACAATTTGAGAATAATTGGTCTTCCAGAAAAACCAGAAATTAATAGAAACCTGGACTCCGTACTAAAAGAAATTATTCAGCAAAATTGCCCTGAAGTCCTACAACAAGAGGGCAATATAGACATAGAAAGGATTCATAGAACACCCACTACATTCGATCCAGAGAAAAAAACGGATAGAAATATTATTGCCAAATTCAAAAGCTTTCAAGCAAAAGAAAAAATCTTACAAGAAGCCAGAAAGAGACAATTCAAATATCAAGGAGCTCCAATCAGGATCACACAGGATCTGGAAGTCTCCACGCTAAAAGACCGTAAGGCTTGGAATACAATATTCAGAAAGGCAAGAGAGCTGGGCCTGCAACCACGGATCAACTACCCATCAAAATTGACTATATATTTCCAGGGGAAAGTATGGGCATTCAACAAAATTGAAGAATTCCAGGTATTTGCACAGAAAAGACCAGGGCTAAATATTTCCAGGGGAAAGTATGGGCATTCAACAAAATTAAAGAATTCCAGGTATTTGCACAGAAAAGACCAGGGCTAAATGGAAAGTTTGATATCGAACCACAAAAACCGAGAGAAACCTGAAAAGGTAAATAAGATATAGAGGGGAAAGAAAGAAAGCTTATAATTTTTAAATTTGCCTTTTTAAGGGCCTCAGTGAGATCTAA
>NC_058130.1:595905876-595973065 GCF_016433145.1 Gracilinanus agilis
CTTCTCCTCCTTCTCCTCCTTCTCCTTCTCCTCCTCCTCCTCCTCCTCTTCCTCTTCTTCCTCCTCTTCTTCCTCCTCCTCCTCCTCCTCCTCCTTCTTCTTTTTTTTAAAACCCTTACCTTCTGTCTTGAATTGACTCCAAGGCAGAAGAATGGTAAGGGCTAGGCAATGGAGGTTAAGTGACTTGCCCAGGGTCACACAGCTGGGAAGTGTCTGAGGTCAGATTTGAACCTAGGACCTCCCATCTCTAGTCCTGGCTCTCAATCCACTAAGCTACCCAGCTGCCCCTGAATTGGACCCTTCTAATTGAACCCTTCGACTTAAATTAAACCTACTAATGATATAGGGTATATAAAGGTATATTATTGTTTGGGACGTACATATCAGAATATATTCAATATCATTGGTCTTCTACTTCTATGTTGTACTTCTAACTTAGTATGTTTCTTTTGCTAGTTTGTGCATTCATTCGACAAACATTTGAGTGATTAATTCAGTGAGTATGAAGGAAATGAGTGAAGGTCCGTGAAGTCAATATCCTTACTAGTCAACTACTAGGTTGCTCCCTTCAAAGCCCTCAGCTTATTGCCTTAGCCATGATGAGTTGTCTTGCAAACACATGCCATTAATCTCGAATATGTGCCTTTTGGTGGATAAGGGCAGCATTATTACTAGAAAACAACTCAATATATTCTTCTACTAATTGTGATCTAGCAATGCTAAGAATGTCTGACTGCATTTATGTCATTATGGATAAAATTGTTTCTTGTGTTTTTATTCCTAGATCATTGTATTTTCATCTACACATCGTAAGCCTCCTGATATTACTAATTCTGCCCATCAAACCACAAGCCAAAAGACAGTCTCAGACTCTGAACTCTTTTAATAACAAGAAAAAATCCTAATATGCCACAAGGAAACTTGAGCAAGCAAAATACTTGCACCAGAAAAGAAACAGCGGTGTGTATTTTATAATGTTAAAACATTCATAAAGGTCTCGGGCTCAAGTGACCATCAGTGACCCAATTAGGAGGCCTAAAGACAAGGTTTACAGGCTTCTGACTTTAAACACAGGGAATATTTTTTATTCAGTCTTTTTCATGTATTTAAATCAGTCATCTGTACAGGTTGTTTTTAATATTTTATAGGATATTTGTGTGTGTGTGTGTGTGTGTGTGTGTGTGTGTGTGTGTGTGTGTGTGTGTTAGAGGAAGTATAAGAGCTAGAGAAGCAGCTCCTCTTGGGTTGTTTATTCTTTGGCTGTTTAGGGCATTGCTTCATATCTTGGCTCAACCATGGTGTTTGACCACAAGAATCTGGATGTTGAGAACACTGGTGTGGGCTCCGGCAGGAAGAGGGAGAATGCAGAGAAGACTATCCCAGTTTGTCATGTCATTCTCATGCCAGAAAATACTCAGGACTGGGATACTGATTTGGAGACTCTGACTTTCTTGCAGTGACACCTGCTGTTTTAGGGGCACTTTTTTATTATTCCACTGAAGATGGAGACAGAGGACCTGGTTGGACTGAGGTCTGGACAGAATCCTTTGCCCGGCAGAGTTACCACAGAAAATAGTTATGGATTAGCAATTTAGGATTGCTCTTTGAGTAGGCTGCATTTTTTCCAGAGGTGTAATGATTTCCTATTGTGAACTGAACCCATATGTGAATTGAGGACACCTCATGTACTAACATTGGTCATTTATATTGAGAGGACTGTTTAGTCATGGACAGTCCAGTGAAGGCCAAATGTTCACTCTACTAAATGAAGCCTGTCCCCCTTTGAAGGAAAATACCAAAAACAACATAAGTAATCTAAAGTTTATCTTAATCTGCCCCCCCCCCCACAGGTGATGGATAACAACATCCAGTTGCTATAGATTTGATTTTTTTTATCCTTAATTTGTCTGAGTTGTAAGTGAACGAGAGTGCATTGCTGATTTTCAATTTCTGAAGTGGCATAGCTGAATAAATGCAACTTTATTTTTAGCTGAATCATCAGGATAGAATGTAACGGTTGAACAAACAATTTTCTTTTCAAAATCTTGATAGAAAGCTCTCAGATAATGTGTTGTAATTCCCTTTGGAAACTTCTATTGGTTAATGTTGTTTTGGGAAGAATAAAATGGACTGTTAAGGTTAATGAAAATAATAATAATAATAATAATAATAATAATAATAATAATAATACCTTGCAACAACAGTGTATGATCCTGATTAAATGGTTTAGAAGTAGGGGAAATGGTTCTGTTGACAAGTGGGAAATGAATTTTTTCCTCAATATTGTAAGGTAGCCTTATGCATATTGAAGGAAGTATTTCCAAATGGAAGAATTTATTTTTGTTTATATAAGTGGGCTCAATTTAAAAGAGCAATTATTTTTAACAAGAAAAATATGAGATTTTATTTGTGCCTTCACATTGAATGTTATAATTCTTTGACATGTTTCCTACTCATTTTATTGCCTCTCACTGTGGTATTGGCTCCTCTTGAGGCTATCATCATTTGGAGGCACGGAAATTGCTTTAAAAATGTGTTCTTTTATTGCTGAAATAATGATTGATTCTTCATGCAGTACCTTTCTTCTGAGGAGTTCAGAGTTCTTTTTAACTAATGCTGTCATCCACTTTTTACCATTTAGTTAGATTGATAGCCTAATAAAAGGTCTGTTAAAATAAAAGTAGCACTTACATTACAGTATCCCACAGGGCTCTGTCCTGGTCCCTTATCAATTCCCATAGATTCAATTGTCATCTTTAATCAGATGAATCTCAGATCTATTATCCAGCCCTAACCTCTCTCTTGACCTCCTATCTTACATCTCCAACTGCTTTTTAGATATCTCATACTGGATGTTGCACAGATGTCTTAATCTCAAAAGATCTAAAACAAAATTGAACTCATTACTTTCCTCCCAAACCCTTCTTTCTTCTCATCTTCCCTATTACTAGTGAATATGCCATTAGCTTCCCAGTCCTCCCGGTTCACAACCCAAATGTCGTCCTCAGCTTCTCACTCTTTCTCACCCCCATATCCAATTTCTTGACAGGGTCTATTAACTTTATTAACATTCCTCTCATATGCCCCATTCTGTCCTCTGACACTGCCACCATCTCAGTGCTGGCCCACATCTCCTCATGCTTGGATTATTGAAATAATTTTTTTGTTGGCCTCCATACTTTACATTTCTTCCTACTCCAATCCAATTTTCACTCAGCTGTCAAAATGATCTTCCTAAAGCACAAGTTGAACCATATCACTGTTCTCCCCGTCCCCACCCCACCTTCAACAAATTCCAATAGCTTTCTATCATTTTTAAGACCAAAGATAAAGTCCTCTGTTTGATGTTCAGATTCCTCCACCTCCACCTCCCACTTTTCCAACCTTCTTATACTTTGCATCCTCTCATATGCCCTTTCAATCTAGTGACACTGATTTCTTTGTTCCTCAAATAAGATGGTCTATCTCCTCATTCCCAGTATTTTCATTGGCTTCCCCCTATGCCTGGAATATTCTCCTTGCTTATTTCTATCGCTTGGCTTCCATCACTTCCTTCAAGTCCTAGCTAAAATCCTTTCTCTTATGTGAAGTTTTTCCCAATACCCCTTAATTCCAGGGCCTTTATCTGTTGCTTATTTCTGATTTATCCAGAATATATCTTGTTTGCACATAATTGTTTACATGTTCTCTCTTCCAATAAACTGTGAGCTCCCTTGGAGCAAAGACTGTCTTTGTCTTTCTTTGTATCTACAATTACCACTGTTCTTAATAAATATGTATTAACTAGGCTAGTCTAGAGGAATTCCAGAGGAAGAAGTGAACTGTATGTCACTCTATTTACACTGAGGATGTGATTTGATCTTGTAGTATAACCAAATCCATATGAAAGTGAGGAATATTATAACAATGTTTCACTATATTAAAATGTCTCATTTCCAAGAGAGAAACTGAATGGTGTCATCTTAGAGTCAAGTGAATGGGTCATTTATGAAATGGGGGATAGAATTTATATCTTCCAAAGTCTAATCTTATGTTCTCAACTGTTTGCTTCTCTTATTTCTGAGCAGAGATGAAGTACAATAGAATAGAGAAACTAACTCATTGAAGCCCTCTGACCCACTAAAAAAACATTTTAGTACAAGTAGAGTATAAGTTTTTATATTCTTCAACATCTGGAATCATGCAATACACAAGCATTAATTATTTCATTTTTTGTTATAAACTTGCCATCATCAATAAAAATATTCCAATGTGCAAAGAAAAACAAGAAAGATGAAATAACAAATTTCTGTATATGCAGTTTTTTAAATGACCAGAATACTAATAAAATTGCACTATTTATGTTCACTTGTGGATTTTTTCCCTCCTGCTTATTTTAAAAATGTTTTTGATGTTCTTTTTACTTTTTTTACAGTCTTAAAGTATTATATATTTTTTTTCTTAATTACATGTCAAAACAATTTTTAACATTTACTTTTTTTTTTAATAATTTTTGATTTCTAGGTTTCTTCCCTCTTTCTCTCCCCTCTCCCATGCTTGAGAAGATAGGACTTTGATATAGATTAAACATGTGATTTGCATTTCTCTAATCAAAAATGATTTCAAGCATTAAAAAAAACAACTCTTACCTTCCATCTTAGAATCAATATTGAATCTAAGTGAGAAACACAGTAAGGGCTAGGTAATGGGAAGTAAGAGACTTGTTCAGTCACATGGGTTGGAAGTGTATGTGGTCAAATTTGAACCCAGGACTTCTTGTCTTCAGATCTGGCTCTCAATCCACTGAATCATCTAGTAATCCCATAGAGCGGTGATGGGCAAACTATGGGGCTAGATGTGGCCCCCTAAAATGTTCTATCCAGCTGGCTACATTATTCCTAATCTGATGAATACAATGAAACTTTGAAAGAGTTGCCTTAGAAACAGACTGACAGATGAGCATTTCCTTTCCTTTGGCCCCCTCTTTAAAAAGTTTGCCCTTCACTGCCCCTTTTTTTTCCATGTGGCTATATATAACTTTGATTTCTTCATCCAAAAGCTGACTTCATTTTTTTTTTATCATTTATCAATTGAGGAATGGCTCATATTCTTATAAATTTGGCAAAGTTCTCTATATATTCTAGATATGAGATGTCTATCTGAGAAACGATCCATAGATTTTTTCCAATATTCTTTCTCTTTTCCTTCTAAACTTGACTATAATAACTTTATTTGTACAGCCATTTTAAATTTAATGTAATCAAAATTATCCAAGTCTTTCAAAATTGTCTTCCCTTACATCATTGTGATGTGTAAATTGTTCTGGTTCTGTTCATTTCCCTCTACTTCAGCTAATACATGTCTTCTCAGGTTTTTCAGATTCCATCATGTTTAATTTTTAAAATGGCACAATTAGTTTAGCCATTTCTCAGCTAATGGACATCCACTTTGTTTTTCAGTTCTTTGCTACAAGAAAAAATGATTTTATAAATATATGTCCTTTTATTTTCCATCTCTGAGTTATATGCCTAATATTGGTATTATTGTGTTAAAAGCTATATGCATGGGTCAGCTAGGTGGCTCAGTGGATTGGCAGGCCCAGAGACGGGGTGGGGTCCTAGTTTTAAATTTAATCTCAGACATTTCCTAACTGTGTGCCCCTGGGCAAGTCACTTAAGCAGCACTGCCTAGCCCTTACCACTCTTCTGCTTTGGAACAATATACACGATTTGTTTTAAAATTGAAAAAAATTTTTTTTAATATTGTTGTTTAGTCACTTGTGATATAGTTCAACATTGCTTCTAGCACTTAGCACATTAGCAGATGTCACCTGTTAGCATAACTTTATTTCCAGAATAGAATACTTCTTAGATCCAACAACCCTATAAGCATGTGTGTTTATAGTTCAACATTACGTTAGTGTGTCTGTCCTAATTCAACTCTTCCAATAAATTGCCAATTTAATCCCTTTATATCTTTGTCAAACTAATGGGCATGAAACACAACCTCAGAATTATTTTTCTTTGCATATCTCTTTTTAGTCTCATTATTTTATTGGCCATTACTTGTTGATGAATGAATTCACCACTAAGGACCTAAGTAACGAATTTTATTTTTTTTTATCTAATTTGGTTAACTCACGAAGAGCTATTCCGACATGGGGACATTTGATTAAGAACTATGAAGAGGAAAAGAAAGTGCCTAAGTAGGTGGGGGTCAAGCTGAGAGATATGATTGGTGAACACACTATCCTAGACTGACATTTGAACATGGTATATGGTCTATTATGAATCAGTCAGTGAGAGATTGAGAATAGCTTGACTGATACCCCTAGTGCCTCCTGGTGACTTTATCAGCTTATATCTTTTTTCAGCTCAAGTCCTCCATGAGTCTTCCCTCCCCAAGTTTTAATCTGTGTTCTTTACAATTCCAAAACTCAACAAGTCTCTTTACAATTTCTTTGAGTCTTTTACATTTTCTACTCTTCACCCTACTTGGAAGTGAATTAATGTTTTATCATTGCCCTTGGAAATTTTGTGGTTACTCTTCCTTTTTAAACAATCTTTCTCCTTTCCTCACCAAACCTTGTTTATTTAAAAAATAAAGATGTTTTCCAATTGAATTATAAAGTTTTGCATAGTATTTTAAGTTAGGTTTTAGCAGTTTATTTTGGAAGCTGAGAGGTATCAGCCAATTGCAAAGCCTGAAAGTCCTCTTAAGACACTAGACTACTCCCTGATCCTCATATTATTATAGTTCTTTATAAGATTAAAGTAGCATTCTTCAACAGTGCCTGAAGATTACAGGCACTATTATTATTTTTGCCCGGCCTGTTGGCTGGATGAAGTTAATTCTATGGAATCGAAGATCCCCTATCCTGTAATAACAAATTATGACATTGTAAAACAACTTTTTAGAATGTTGTTTAGTTGGAAGTTTTCATTGCCCTCCTTCAACTCAGTGAAAAGGTCTGCTTCTGTTGTAAATCATATTTTTTCTTTTTTAATATGTCCAATGCCTTTAAAGTATCTACTATGTGGAGTACTGTGCTTTCCTCTAAGGGAGTTATAAAGTTTAGATATGATACAACCCCTATTTTCATGCAGTCATCTGACAAGGGAGTCATTTGACATACAAATAACCATACCACAGAATAATGCATGATAAATGCAAAAAAGTTTAAGGAGAACAAAAGCCATCATAGAGCATCAGACAAGGCTTTCTAGAAGAGGTTGCATTTGAATTAGGCTTAAAAGATAAGGTTAGGAATTCAGCAGGAAAGGGAGTTTTCCCAGTATAGGGGAAAGTAGACAATAATTTGGTAAAGTGGGGTGTGTATAGAAAACAATGAATAGTAATATTTAGCTGGAGGGTAGAATGTCAGTAGTATGTGAAATAAAAAATAAATAAATAGGTATGATTAAGGTTAATTTCTAGATACTTAGATGGTCTTTAGGGCCAGTTATCAGAAGTTCTCAGGTTTGGGAAGGATTCCAGAGAGAAACTGGCAAGTTACCACACTGATGTAACTCAGGGTTTATTTAAACTAGGACAGGTAGGGGAAGGGGATTGGGATAATCTGACTAAGTATGGAAACTAATTCCTCCCACCAAAATCCAATAGGTTTGAACAGATGTTATCTACAGTGAATCTCTACCTACAGATCCCAGCTACCTGTACTATCCCTCTAACCAAAATCCACTCCCCTACCCCCTTTGCTAGTAATCAGAGTAAAGGAAGGCTGGAAGATCCAGGTCCACTGGGTCAACAAGGGAGATGTCTCACAGACAGTTGTCCTCTGGAGTTTGGCAGGAGTCCTAGTAGAAATCACAGCAGTAGCAGGAACACACAGGACCAGATATAAATCCAATAAGAAAGGGAGTAATGGTTTAACTCACACAGTCCACCTGTGGAGTTTAAAACCAATCTCAACCACTTCCCAGAAGGTAAAACTGCTTGTAGGAAAAAGTCACAGTGTCCTCCTTCAGAGAGCAAGTCCAACCAACTGTCCCACCAGAGTCACTGTCTCCAGGGTTCTGCCTTTGCTTTGGCACTTCCTATTTTCTTGGTAGAGAGACTGCAATAGTTTGCCATTTCCTTCTCTATCTTATTTTACAGATGAGGGAACAGAGGTAAAAAAGGGTTAAGTGACTTGCTCAGGCTCACACATCTAGTAAGTGTTTGAAGCCAGCTTGAAATTAGGGAAGTGGAATCCAGATCTGGCACTCTAATCTACTGAGCTGCCGATCTGACATATAATAGCTGCTTAATACATGCTTATTGGTCATTTGAATATTGTGGATTGATATCTTCATTCAGGAAAACCAAAGCATTCTGTCTTCTAAAAGTTGTCATCTTATTTCCTGTGACTCTTGGGCTACAGAAGACCATATTGCTTGGGTAGGGAGAACTACAGAGAGGAAGCATTACAACTCTGCAGGCAGGAAAGGGTGTCCCAAGGTAGCTGGTGTTTTTCTGAGATGCCTTGGACCACATGAAAGCTTTTTACTTTTTGGCTCATTTTTAACTCATTCTAAGTAAGTAACAAAATCTAGCAAAATTCTTCTAGTTCTAGAGAGTTCTAGATTCAAAAAGTCAAAGGTGGAAAAGCTATGATAGAAGGGAAAAAAACAAATTAACTTTTTTCCTAATTTGGGTGAGAAATGGGAATTTCTGTGCCAAATACGCAAAAAGATCTAGACCGATAACTAAATTTCTGTCCTTTAGTTTTTAAGTGGTTTTATAGCAAAGCTCTGAAAAACATGTGAAGTAGTGTCATCTAGTGGCCACTCAAAGTAACAAGAAGTTACCATTCAGTCCAGGTGGGATCATATAACCAACCAATTCCAAAGCAGGACTTCAAAACCAATGCTGACAAGCAGTTTTCAAGTAACACTACGCTAGGCACTGGGGAAGCAAAGATAACTGTGACAGAGACACTCTTCTCAAGGAGCGCACTATTTAACAGAAGAGAAGGATTTAAGTTCTTCAGGAATCCTTGCCCTCCCACCTCAAGATGGTCAGTGGGAGAGAATAATGGAGGCTTGACTGGATTTGTTTCTACAGAGCTAAACAAAGATTTGAACTTCTCAGGTACCTGATTTCACTTTCCCAGCTAGAGACTGAAGCCTTCTTCTTCAGGAGTCCTCGAACTACTTGTTTCACCAAGTTAGTTGTGTGTATGATAGATTGTCAAATGGCCACATGTGAGGGCAGGGCACTAAGTTTGTTTTAGAGAGTAGAATCTCTTGTCCTCAATAAGGATCTTTGCAATTGTTTTTACAGTAATCCTTGACAAATTTAAATTCGCTTAATCCTTCCTTAGCTAGAAATTTTAAAATTTCTGCTCATGTGTAGAATATTTACCAAGCTTTCTCTACTTACTAGCTACAAAACTACAATGAATAGGATTAGTAGTGAACCCTAGTGGATTAAAGGAATGTTGCTCCATTGTTTTGTATTTTTTTATATTTTCTACTTGTATTCTACCTAATTTTTCTAAAAGCTGTACTTCCTTTAAAATTAAAATTTAAAATTTAAAACTTTCCTAACAGCCCAGAATTGTGAATCTCTGCTTAATTGCTTGCCCTCCCCCAAAATGAATTCTACAATTTTCTCTAGAGCTTAAAAAGTTCATGCTGACAGTGATGGAAGGCCCTTAGAAACCAAACCTCCCTTGTCCCAAAGCTCTTAGGTATGATGTTGTCTAGTCGTTTAAGTAGTGTCTAACTCTTGGTGATCCGATTTGGGGTTTTCTTGGCAGGGACACTGGAGTATTTTGCCATTTCCTTCTCCAACTCATTTTACAGATGAGGAACATGGGAAAACAGGATTAAATGACTTGCCCAAGGCAATATAACTAGTAAGTATAGATGAGGTCAAATTTGGACACAGGAAGATGAGTCTGTCTCACTCTGGACCTGGTACTCTCTCCACTTTGCCATCTAGATGTCCTTATTGGTAAAGGACTCTCCTTATTGATGGAGATGAAGACCCTGCCCCTACTTGAGGCAGAGTTGGCAAGACAACAGAGAGCTTCAGTTCTCAGCGATCTCTTGGTAGGAGGACATCAGGACCAGTTCCCCTATTCAAGCAGGGGTTCCTCCCCCCATCCCCCATCAGCATTCTTCAGGGACAATTCCCTTTGGTACTGCCTATGCTCCAAGTCTTTGGGTATTGAATCACTTTGAGTACTTTTGTTTTCCAGCTCTTAAAAAAAATATGGAAGAAGTCGACTCTAAGTTGCTGATAGAAAATACTCTAGGAAGACATGAATGGAACTGGCAGTCTTCATCATGTCCCCTGATTGCTAATCTGGAGCCTTTGGGGAGTTTCCCTTTGGGTGAGATAAAATACTATCTCTTGGCTAAGATGAGTTATCTTGTTCTCAATGGGAGACCTCCTTTATTTTGTGTCCCCTGGTGTATATTCTCCTATGTATACCTTCTTTGATTTTGGTTTTACTTCAATTTACTTCAATTTTACTTCAATTTACTTCAATTTTGAATGGGCTTTGCTATTTGCTATGAATGGAACCGGCTTTGGAGGTAGATAAGTCAATCCTTGGATAGAGACTTTGGGATTTCCTTTACCTTTCAAAAGACAAAGTCATCAGAAATTAGAAGGAATCCTATCATAACACCATTCTAACAATATTTAAAGGGATAGATATAATTCTAGCCCAGTACCCCCTCTCTGAGAAGAGCAGAGTGACTGGCTTCAAATTCCTGCCTTCCCTCATTTGTGAAAACATATGCTTCTTTCTCATGTTTTCATCAGGGATACCATAAGTAGGGGCAGTTAGGTGGCTTAGTGGATAGAGAGCTAGACCTGGAAGTGGTAGGACTCAGGTTCAAGTTTGGCTTCCACCACTTCCCAGTTGTGTGATCCTAGGCAAGTCACTTAGCTCCTATTGCTTAGCCCTTATCACTCTTTTGCCTTGGAACCAATACACAGTATTGATGCTAAGACAGAAGGTAAGGTTTTTTTTAAAGGATACCCTAAGTACATATGTAGATTATTCCCATAAAGATTTTATAAAAATGAGAAAGTAGGGATATGGATTTATCTACCTAAAATAGAAGATTTATTCATAACATCATAGCATAGCAAATAACTCATAGGTATACAACTGTAAAATGTAATATAGAGGATATTACTATATCATAAGTGACAGATATGAAGACAATCAATAAATATGAATGATAGAAAAAGAGGAAACCTGAATTAACTGGAACATTAAGAACATTAACTACCACTATCAAAATATAATTTTAACAAAATTCAAAGAAAATATACAAAAAGGAAAAAAATATCCATAGGAAATAACAAAGGAAACAGGATTTCATTGTTATTTTTAAAAATTAACATTTTAAAAAGTTTTTATGTAGGTACATTTAAAAATTTACTTGATTGTTTCTGCTAATGGTTATTAGGTCTTAGTCACAAAGTACTGAGACAACCAGCTAATCTCGCTTAGCCTGGTTAACAAGGAAATCAGAACTAAAGAAGAGGAGAAGAAAGAATAAGAACTCTCAGGGCCCAGGCATCAAAGTTCTTTGAGGTAGGTCAGGGCAAGAGAAAGATTTGGAGATCTGAAAGGACAGGAAGATAGCTTGAGAGACCAAATAGGAAATGATGAACTGGACATCTAGAGAACGGAACATTGCTTCTCTAGCTTGATGGTCACCAACTCTGGGATGAGATGGGCACTGCCAGTTTGGAACAGAAGCCCCAAAGCCCAGGGGAAAAGGGCTTTTCTGTAGCATGGGGAAGCAGGGAAATAGACAAAAAAGTCAGTACTGCCACTATTAGATCAGTATCCCAAAATGATCAAAGATGGAGAAAAGAATCCACTTGTACAAAACATTTCTAGCAAATCTTTTTGTGATGGCAAAGAACTGGAAACTGTAAGGATGCCCATCAGTTGGGGAATAGCTGAAAATTTTGTGTATTTGATTATAATGAAATATATTGTACTATAAGAAATGATAAATAAGATGATCACAAAAACTTGGAAAGATGAAAAGTAAGCAGAACTAGGAGAACATTGTACACAGTAATAGCCATAAAGCACAAGGATCAACTGTGAATGACAAATATTATCAGAAAAGCAAGGATCCAGGACAATTCCAAGAAACTCATGAGGAAAAAGATTATCCACCACCATAGAAGGAACTGATAGTCTGAATACAGACCAAGTCTACCATTCTTCCCTTTATTTCTTCCATGAATTTTCCTCTAGTGTGAGATGTATCTTCTTTTACAATATGACAAACTTGGGAGTATGTATTAAATGATAAAATATGCACAACTTCAATCAATATTACTGGTCATCTTGGGGAGGGGAAAAGAAGGAGGGGAAGGAGAGAACATGGATTACAAAATATCAGAACATGATTATTAAAAATCACATCAACATGTAATCTAGAAAAAAATAAAGATAAAATAAAAATTGGTACCTGGTAGAAGCTCTCAGAGATTTGATTTGCTCATCTGATTAAACTGATCTCCAAGTTCCTTTTTAGCTATACATCTTAAAAGTGAGCCTAAAAATGACAAGTAAGAGTACATGCTTTAAGAGATGTCACAAATTGAAAAATGACTTCTCTGAGACTTCTTCCTAAATTGTACATTTTGTCTATTTCCGATGACTGCTAATCTTTTTAATAATTTTGTAGCATTCCCAGTTCAAACCTTTATTGTGTATTTCCTCAGAGTGGGCAATGAATCCTGTCCTGAAATGATACCTAACATAACCCTATCAAAGGAAATCCCTACTTAACATAACCACTGTGTCAAGAATCTTTCTCCAATTTCAGCCTGCCTTTCAGTTTTTCCCTTGATAAACCTTCTCTGAACATAAAATCTTTCAATTCTTTTTTTAAATTTAAATATTTTTCTATGGTTACATGATTCATGATCTTTCACTCCCCCCCCCTCCCCAGAACTGACAAGCAATTCCACTGGGTTATACATTGTTCAAAACCTATGTCCAGGGGGGCAGCTGGGTAGCTCAGTGGAGTGAGAGTCAGGCCTAGAGACAGGAGGTCCTAGGTTCAAACCCGGCTTCAGCCACTTCCCAGCTGTGTGACCCTGGGCAAGTCACTTGACCCCCATTGCCCACCCTTACCAATCTTCCACCTATGAGACAATACACCGAAGTACAGGGGTTTAAAAAACAAAAAACAAAAAACAAAAAAAACCTATGTCCATGTTTCCACTGTAGGCCACTGCCTTTTCCTTGATACTCTTTTCTCCCTAGGTTTTCAGGGCATCCTTCTCTCTTGATTCTTTTCTCTATCTGATTGCTCCTTAGTCTCCTCTGTATATCTTTCTCTAAGTCATACTCACTAACCATGAGTGCCCCATAAGGCTCTGTCTTAGCTTCTCCCTTTTTCCTCTTGAATAATTTATTTGGAGATCTTGTCAGCTCCCAGGAATTTAATGATCATTTTTGAATTGATGATTTTCAAATCTACCTCTCTGCTGACCTCCAGTCTCAGATTTTCAACTCTTTTAGATAGGTTGAATTAGATGCTCAGTAGACATCTTAAACTCAGCATGTCCACAACTTAACTCATTACTTTTTACCCATGTTCTTTCCCCTTTCAAACTTCCCTATTACTGTCAAAGTCTCTACCAGTGTCCCAGTTCCTCAGGCTCAAAACCTAGATGCCATGTTTGACTTTTCACTATCTCTCATCTCTCCCCACCCCATATCTAATCTATTGTCAAGGTCAGTTGATTCCATCTTTGCAACATTTCTCACATACATTCATTTCTCTTCTTTGACACTGTCACCACCCTGGTGTAGATGCTAATCTCTTCTTGCCTAGTCTATTGAAATAGCCCATATGTTAGTCTATTTGCCTCATAAGCCTTCTCACTCCAGTCTATTCTTCATTCCTCCATCATATCTACCATCTGCCTTCCTTGAATTCCTTCAAGTTCCAGACAAAATCCCATCTTTTTCAGCAAGCCCTTTACTACTTCCTCTTAATTGGAATGTTATCTCTCTGTTGATTATTTCCTGTCATATATAGTTGTCTTTCTGACTCCAGTCCCCTCACTCCATCCACTGTGCCACCTAGCTGCCATTGTTGCTATATAGTAGGTACTTAATAAATGCTTATTGATTAACTTCCACAAACACTAGATCACTATTTCTATTATTCACCTCTTTTAAGATGGCACTAAGTATCTGAAGAATTCACTTCAGAATATCTTTTTCATAACATTTTTCATATTGTGAATTCAATTCAATTCTTTCCACTCAGCCTTTCTCATAAATGACAGTTAATTCTCCATGTCTCTTTCTTATGATAGTTTCTCTATGTGTCTCATAGATAAAATATGCATTGATTGCTATGAAATGGAAATGTCAAACAGATCTCCAGACTTTAATGGTTCCCTTTTGCTTATATGTGAGCATATTGTATGTGAAACTTGGTGGGACTCAGCTTCAAGCTTTTTCTTGAAAAATATAGGGAGCTGGGTGCCCTGCCTGCCACATTGTGGTTCACCTGGTTGTCCATTGCAGCTACCTTGTCCCCAGACTGCATTGAAGAAGGTGCTCTCCAGAATATTTCTTCTACAAATTTGATAAAGATGCTATTTATTCATTTATCTAAAAATGTTAAACAGCTCAAATCTCTGGGGTGTGTAATAAGCAAATAAGGCAGGTGAAGTGGTAATATGGGACTAAAGGCTGGGGGTAATAAGGGACTAGAGCAGGTTGGGTGATAAAGTAGTTGTAATAGAGATAAGGCAAGTGGATGGGGTTTGTAGATCCCCAAGTCAGAAAATAGGAAAGGAGGGTACAATGTAGGTTGAGGTGGTAGGAAGTATAAGGGTATGACTGAGGTTTGGAAATATAAACACTGAAGTATCAAGAGCTGCAAAGGAAGAGGATGAGGTAGTTGGGCAGGCAGCTGCAGCAGGGAGACACAGACTGGGGACACAGGTTTGAGACAGAGACACTGAAGGGAAACAGACTGAGCCCACCAGGTAGGAAGGGCACTTCTACAGACAAAGGTTAGGGCCAGCCAGAAATGGCTTGAAACTGACTAGAGGGCTTTCTAGTCAGTTTCTCATGTTCACAAAGGAAGAGATCAGAGAAGTATAGAGATCACCACTTCCTCCAAGATGGACACCTCCAACTCCCCTCAGGACCCAGAGAGAAACTCTTCCTTTCTCTCTCCTTTTATCATTCAATCAATGATTTAGCCAAAGGTTTGATTAAATGACAACAGGGTTTACTGAGTTTCAGGGTTGATTGTAAAGGACAGAGGGATACCAGGTATCTCTAACAACCACCTAAGGAGAAGCTTCAGGTGGGGGAGGGACACAGGAATTAGAGACTGAGAAAGGATCTGCCCCACTCAGTCTTGGGAAGTTTTGTTGCCTTTAAGGTTAGGAAAGTTGCATACAATGATTTAGGAGATAATTTGTATCAAGGGTAAGCCCTACTTGACTATGGGGAAACTAAATCTACAAAGTTTGAATGCTACCACCCAGATCCACCCTTCTTCCAAAACCACAGGAAATTCAGGAAGGAATATGATAATAGGGAAGGTCTGGGAGATTCAGAGGAATTAGCTGAGCTACAAATCTTAAGAGAAAAGCTGCAGAATCAAGGCCAGGTATTCAGTTCAAAGACCAAGCTCAGTTGACCCTCCTACTCAGACCCAGTCTCCAGGATCAACTGCCTCTAGTCAGGGTTCTAAACCCTTTTCAACTGTCAGAAATTCTGCAGTAAGGCTTTGCAGGGTTGATTTGCACCTTCTGCACCACAGGTATTATGCTAGACTTCTCTTTATGTTGACATTAAACCATTAACATCTACCATTAGGGTCCATTTACACAAATCCAAATTTACTTAATGGTGCTATTGTCTAATCCACATTCCTATATCATGTTCATAAGAATAGCATGAAAGAATTTATAAATTTCTTTGCTAAAGTCTAGATACAATAAGTGTCCTCTAAGTGGAAACCACAATGTTAGATGCTGGGAGATACAGGGACAAAAATTACATAGTTCCTCATTTCAAGGAGCTTCTATTGGAAAAATATAATATGTATTTAGATAAATATGTAATATAAAAAGGTATATATTTGTGTCTTCCACTACCACCAGCTCAGCTGATGTAGTCACAAATTATAATCACAGATGATGTGATCTTTACAAGTCTTACATTTCTCTTGTAAGACTTGCAAGTCTTTAAATAGTTAATTCCTGGAGACAATCAACTGTTCAGCAGGTCAGGACAAAAGCCAGAAATGGAAGAACTCAGCCCTCGTGAAGGAATAAATCTTGAGGGGAGAGGGATATTTAGCTCTCTTTGCCCATCCTTCCACTGACCATATTGTCTAGCAGCTAAGCTTCTCACCCAGAAGGAGACACCCTACAATCTCTTCAGCTAGTTCAAGTGTTTGAGTGAACATAGTTCACAAACAGCCTGTGGACATTTCCCCAGAGGTGGGAGAAGAAGTAAGTTCTCTCTGCTTCCTCTCATTCCTTATACCATCTAGCAGCAGAGCTACTCACCCAGAAGGAAATGCCTATAAAACAGTTGGAGAGTACAAGAGTTCAAGATACAGTTGAAGGAGTAGAGACAAGTTCAAATTATATAATACAGAGAGCCAGTCACTTAAGGTCCAAATTGGCTTCAAGGTACCTCAGAAAGCAAAGAAGAGAAGTGGCTATGGACTCAGAGAGAAATTCCCAGTGATTTAGAGTTGAAATGTGGAGAGGAGCCAACCCCGGGAGCTCAGCTGAGTAAATTGGCATGGCAAGGGATATTCGACTTAGGTAGCTTTGTGAGGATTCCACTAGGAATTAAAGGACATGGATCACCTTCAATTCCAAAGTTGTAAGTAGCCTTGGTCACATACTTTCTATAAATATCTACCTCATTATCATAGTACTGTTTGTGATTACTCATCCTATGGATGCTATGTTCATTTTGTGAGAGAATTTTCTCCAAATTAATGGGCAAATTTTTATGGCTATTCTTACACGCCATCTTAGTAAATCCATTTGTGAAGATCTAATTGTATATACTGACTGACTGTCTCATGGAAGCACACTAGTAGGGGCTCATGAGATTTTGGTGGTGATGATGGTGATGGTGGTGGTGGTAATGATAGTAGTAGTAGTAGGAGTACCCTTTTAAACTGTAGGAGTGCTCACTCACTCTTCTCTCTCTCTCTCTCATTCTCTCACTTTACTTCACTCTCACCCTCCCTCTCTTTCTCTTGCCCTCCTCCCTCTTCCTCTCTCTCTCTTTCTCTCTCTCTCTCTGTCTCTCTTTCCCCCCTCCCTCCTTTCTTGATCCCAACACACACACACACACACACACACACACACACACACACACACAACACCAAAGAGACATAACAAGTATTAGTGTAAATTAGGGAAAAGTATTTCAGAGTGGATGTTAGCTACAAAAAGAATATCAAGTAACTTCAAAAGGCAGAAAGCACTAAGTCTGTGTGTGTGTGTGTGTGTGTGTGTGTGTGTGTGTGTGTGTGTGTGTGTGTTTGGTGGGATCAGAAAAGACCTTCACAGTAGGTGGCACCCAAATCATCTTTTGAAACAAGCCAGAGCTTTTGTGAGGCAAAGATAAGAAGCATTCTAGACATGAGATCCCACTAGTGCAAAGCAGAGAACAAGTAGTCAGTCAGTTTGATAACATTTCCCTGGCACATCCACTTAGTAACCATATCAAGAAAGGAAATGAGGTTACTCTGACATGACTTTTCTTATTGAAGCCATTTGGAAGGTCACAGCTTCCTTTTTCTAACTATTCACAAACCACTTCTTTATAAAAAAATGTTTTAAACTTTTCCCAGGAATTAAAGTCAAGCTCACTGACATATTCCCCTAATTGATAAATGGTAAAAGGATATGAATAGTTTTAAGAAGAAGAAATCAAAGCTATCAATAATTTAAAAAATACTCTGTCACTTGATTAATTAATTTACAAATTAAAACAACTCTGAGGTACCTACTCATGCTTATTAATGAGATAACATGAGAGAAAAAGAAAATGAATAAATCTGGAGGGATTGGTAAGACTGTCAACTGATCTAAACATTCTGGAGAATAATTTGGATCTAGGACCAAAATGTTTATAAAACTGTGCTTAAAAATACAAATACCATGTCCACATGCCAAAACAGGTTAAAGGAAAAGGAAAAGGATCTATGTACAAAATTATTTATAGTGGTCCTTTTTTTGGTGGCAAAGAATTGGAAATCAAGGGCATGCTGGTCAATTGAAATATTGCGATGATGATGAAAGAATACAATTGGGCTGTAAGAAATGATGAAGGGGATGGTTTCAGAAAAACCTGGGAAGACATATGAGCTAATTCAAAGTGAAGTGAGGAGAACTAGGAGAACAAAGTACACAGCAATAGCAATATTATAACAATAATTAACTGTGAAAGACTTAGCTACTCTGATCAATACTATGATACATGACAATTCCAAAGGACTCAGGATGAGAAATTATATCCGTCTCCAGGGAGAGAACTGATAAACTCTGAGTGCAGATTGGAGCACATTTTTTCCACTTTATTATTATTTGCTTTTTCATTTTTTTTGTCACGACTCATATAAAAACATGTTTTGCATAACTTCACATGTATAATGGGTATCATATTATACACCTTCTCAATGGGTGGGAGAGGAGTTGGAAGGAGGGAAAGAATTCAGAACTCAAAATAAATTTTAAAAATTCAATTAAAAGAAAATTTAAACTGCTGGGTCTGAACCCACTATTTTAGTTTGGAAATACTATTTACTTCCTTTCCTTGAAACTCAGGACAAGATTTGCTCATCTCTAGCTCTGTAATGACTCTCCCATTCACTAACAATGGTTCAACAATAACATTTGTTCTTTCACTACTGAAAGCTATAAATCATCTCAGCTAGATATTTTGAATTCCTCAAGGTCAGCTAGATTCTCTCTTAATATCTCCTTATCTTGAGTATACATTTCCTATTGGCCATAAATAAGAATGTATTTTCCAAGGTAAGAATTCAGACTGTCTTCTGTCATTGGTTGCTATTTTCCTAATGACCATAGGCAACAATCATCTTTCTTTCATTCTTCTCTTCTCCATATTGGTTACTTTCCCACCTTGATTTCCCCCCCTTTCTCACCAGCCTCTGTTCATTCTCAGCTTTGGAACTTGAAAATATACTTTCTAGACTGGCCCATGCACCTACATTCCTCCTCTGTTAAATACTTTTATATAGATCTTTTAGCAACCTAAGTTACTTGATTAGTTCCATGGGAATCCACATCAATTTCCCCTTTCTTTCCTCCTAGGAATTGTTTCTCTTTGTGTTTTTAAACAGTCGCAATGAGAAGAAACATCTATAGAACTAAGAAGCCATCCTGTGTCTTTGTCTATAAATAGTTTGCACAGCTAAATAAAAGAGAAAATCCATTTATCCATGGACAATTTTGCTATCAGTGCACTGAGAGTTTGCTATTAATAATAAATGTGGGTAGACTTGAAACTACCACACCAATGCAACTATTAACAATTTGGAAATAGGTCTTGATCAATGACACATGTTAAAACCAGTGAAAATACGCATCAGCCATTGGTTGGGGGGGGGGGACATGGGGAGGGGTGAAGGGGAAAGTAAGAGCATGAATTATGTAACCATGTTAACTTTTCTAAAATAAATATTAATAAATGTTAAAAAAAATAAACGTGAGCATTTGGAATAAGATTGCCTTGAGCCAAGTGGCCCTTATCATTTAAGGCCAACCTCTCTATCCTACTCCTGGAGGACATTGTGGCTATCACCACTACCAAAAGTCCCCTTCAGAGAGGCTTGGTAAGAGTGTTGAAGATGGGAAGGTGGTTAAATCTTCCACTTATTTTAACAAGCAAAGTTTAATTAAATAGTTCCTGTTTCTTCAGTTTCTCTTTACCAAGTTTTGAGAAATTCAACATTGCTACTACTATTGACAATTACAGCTTGACTGAGAGGAGACATAGAATATTATTTGGGGAAGAAAATATTTACTTTGTCCTCTCGTAGAGGAATAAGTCAGAGAAAAATCTAGGAATTGCCTTTGAATGTAGGATTTTTTAAATGGCCACGGAACTCTCTTCCCTATGGAAGTTTGACTAGTTGTTCCTGCCCAGCCAGGCCCACGTTGGCAACAAAACATGGCGCTGTATCATGGTGATTCATACTTCTCTACAGATTGTTTTTACCCACTAGCCATAGGGTTTCAATGTAGTCCTTGTCAGAGTAGCCTCCTGTGTCGTCTCATGGAACTGGCAGGGAGGAGGGAGGGATGGGGCATATCGATAGGTAGACAGCTTTCCTCTTTCCTGCAGAGATAATGAACTGGAGAAGGCAGGAGAAGCTGGGTCCACCTGAAGGATGGCCAGCAGCCCTATCTAAGCCTTCCAGAGAGCATGCTGCTGTGGGCTAGCTTTGTTTATCAAGAGCCACATGTTCCCGATTGTAGGCGACTGCAGGGCTTCAATTAGACTTTTTGACTGATGGCCAGTTTAATGAGCCTATTTACAGAGGGTCATTCAACATGGCAATTACACCTATAAATCTATTTGCAGCAGGACTCGAATAACCTTCTGCACACAGCCTTGTATAAAACTGCTTTCTGATTAATTAACATTAATTTCCCCACTGTATGGAACCAGCTGCAGTTGGTTTAAAAGCTTCCAACTCCTATCGGCAGGCCCCATGTGGACTGGCAGGGGGTCTGCTTGGATGGGGACTAGAGGTTTTGGTGACTGAAAGGGAGGGAGGAGAAATGGAGTGGCAATGTCATTGTTATTCTGAAGAAGCCATGAGTTTCTTTCTGTCTCTTCTTCCTTCCCCTTGTGCTTCCTCTGGTCTTGTTTGACTGACGTTTCGGGTCAGTGTCACATATAAGGGGCAAAATTCAATTAATTGGATATGAAATATTTATAACCCTTTGGTATGTGTCTATCAGAGAAGGGTCCTTAATAGATCTTCTCATTAGTATGGGCTGGTGACTCATTTCTCTGCTTTCACAGTCATTTGGAATTAAAATCCAATTAATCTAATATCCCTGTGAATGTTATTAAATTATTGGGAAAAAAACTGCATTCGGGAGATAGGATGAAAGGAACAAGCCAGGCTCATGGCTGTTCATTTCCTCTCTGCAAAGCACAAAATACCAAAGGGACTTAAGCTTCTTCCTTTGGGTTTTCAGCTTGCCAACTCTCTGGTTGCTTCTATACTTGCCAAATAAAGAATGATATTTGTGAATCAAGGACTTAAGTTTGCCAAGTGTTTATACCTCTAAAGTCAAAATAACAAGAAAACCCGATGTGAATCTACTGAATCACTTACAACATAGAAAGTTGTAATCCAGTTTAAAGGTTAGTAAGATTCAGCTGCTTTCATGTAACTCTGAAGTAGAGATAGAAGCAAAGAGAGAATGTGAAGGATAAGAGGGGGAGAGAGGAAGACTTGTCATGCTGTTTACTCTGGGAGGCCTTTCCTGGACTTCTCATCTGCTAACATTTTCCTCTCCCAGGTTTCCTGGTCTTCAATTTCTCTGCATTTTGTACACACTTGAACCTATTTGCATTTAGCCGATTTATGAGGGTGGGGATTTATTTTGATTTTTTTTTTGTATCTGCAGTGAATAACACAATGGCTGGCCCATACCAAATACTCACTGAGGGTTGTTGACTGATTGGGAATGGAAACAGATTTTAGATTTGACCCCACCATTAATCAGAATGATTTTGTTTAACATCTCTGTGCCTCCATTCTTCCATTGGTAAAATAGTCATTAAAGTCTCTCTATGATTCATTTCATGAATAATGTGAAGAAGATAATTTAGGAATTAATCTCTAAACTACTGGGGAGGAAAAGAAATGAATTGTTGTTACCATTGTTTGAGTTTGACTTTAGAAAAATGCAATTGCCCAATGGTTTAGGGGTTAACCCTACATTTTGCATAGCTTTTTAAAGGTGTGGATGAGGGAAAGGGAAATAGCAATAGTGGCCTGCCATCCCCTTTGCCAATTAGCTTGAAATTTTTCCTTAAATTTCAAGCCTAAATGGATGTTTTTATAACTTCCACTCATTTGCTCTTGGTTCTGCCTTCTAAGTCCATGCAGAAGGAACCTAATCCTTCCTTCACATGATAGCCTTTCATATACTTGAAGCAAGTAGTCTTCAATTTATGTGTGTGACTTATTGTTCCATCTAGGTTATTGCATCTTGGAAAGCAGTGACCATATTATCATAGACTTTTAAGAATAGAAAGAATCTTGGGAGGTCATCTAGTTCATTTTACTCATTTAAAAGATCGTGAAACAGAAGCCTGAGAGTTGAAGCAACTTGCACAAATTTTACACATCTAGTAAGTAGCAGTGCCAATGCCAGAATCATCTCTCTAGTCTTGAAACTTGGAGGGGAGAGGGGGAAGACAAAAAGCTCCATGAACCACCAGCTTCTTTTATTTCTACTCTTGTTGAAAAGAAATTGACTCCTTCCTTTCCACTCACCCCAACTCTCAATGATGAAGATTTTGGGTGGATAAATATAATTATAATTGAGTATATTGTTTTCATGTCACTTAATGAGGTTCAAATCTGAAACTAACAAGTGTTTAATAAGAAAATACCCAGATCCCAAATTAACATATTTGCTCACAGCTTGTGCTTTGTATGGGTCTGGTGGCCACCTTTTTGAGAACTACTTCTGGAGCCTTTAGTACTATTGAGATTCCAGTTTGCATAAATATCTGAAACGGTCACTTGAAAGTGATTTGTTTCATGATCAATTCCAAATGACTTGATGACTGTTGGGGATGCACATGTGACATGAGATGCATATTGAAAAACAATTTCAAATATTGCTTGTGCATAGTTGTGAAGAGGGAATGAACTTGTTTATTTAAAATAGTTATTAAATCTAATGTTAAATCTAAGTGTTTATTTTTCCTTCTTAGTGGTTCATGGTTTTCATTATTACTTTGGCAGAAATGTTGGATTAAAAAAATTTTTTTTTGCCTTAGTGCAGTTGGAGTTTATATAGTGTTATATAGTGCAGCAAGGTTTGACTATATCAGTGATATTTTATTTAGCTGGTGGTTCCAATGTGAAACCTGGATATTCATTCCTTCTTTCTCTTGTAAAGACCAAGCTCTCAAAAGGTGAAGATGGCCTTAAGGTAGTCATTAGCTCATCACAAGCAGCAATGTATGATGGATAAGAGTAAGAAATCAAGATATTATTTATTTTGCTAATCCAGTAAATTAAAATAAAAAAATCAAACAAAACAAATGACAAAGTTCCTGCTATGAAGAAGTTTACAGTCTGAAGAGAAGAGGAATATAATACAAACAAGAATGAATAAAGTGCAAGCTACTTGAGGGAAGAGACTACTTCATTTTAATTTTTGTATGTTTAGCACCTAGCATGGTGTCTTGTACATGATGGACATTTAATAATTTGGTTTTTATTGGAGAGAAAGAAAAAAGTAATAGTGATTAAGGAGAGCCAGACAAAGAAGTATGAGAAATCCAAGTTACCTGTCTATTTTCCATCAACAATTAGCTCTTTTTTCCAGTTAAATTGAATGAACAAATATTGAACAAATAGTTTTATGCAAGAAACCATGCTAGCCATGAGGGGGGAGAAGGGGTACAAAAACAAAATTAAGATAGTCCTTGCCTTCAAGAATCTTACACTTTACTAGAGGATAATGTATTCTATTACAACACATTCATGGAGGAGTGGCAGGGAAGGGAATTTTGTTCTAGTGAATAGGCAGCAGGGTTCATGAGTGGAGTTATAGGACAGTAAATATCATCCCCATTCTATCAGCAAGGGGGCAACTAGGTGATACAGTGAATAGAGTACTGGGCTTGCAATCAGAAAGACTCATTTTCATGAATTCAAACACTTACTAAATGCCTGGGCAAGTCACTCAACCCTGTTTGCCTCAGTTTCCTCATTTGTAAAATGATTTGAAGAAAGAAGTGGCAAACCAGTTTAGTATCTTTGCCAAGAAAAACTCCAGATGGGGTTATGAAGAGTCAGACGCAACTTAAAGAACTGAAAAACAACAATTTCATCATCAATCATCATATTTTTAATTCAATTACTGTTTCCAGGACAAGAGCAAGAAGTGGACAGTGAGGGAGTGTAGTTGGGAAGGAGTGACAAGATAGAGCTTGTCATTCAGAACATATACAAATGCATGCACATACACATATACACACCATACAAACATATTAAAATTTAAATACAAATAAATATTGTGTGTTCAAAGGTTTTATATTTATATGTTTGCACATACTGATACATAAGTTCCATGAATTGCCTTAAGATCAGAGATTTAGAGTTAGAGGGTTACTTAATTTGACCCCCTTGTTTTACAGATCAAAGCATTTGAGTGATTTGCCCAAAGTCACACATTTATCAGATAGCAGGGTTGGGATTCAAACCAGAGTTGGGATCTGAATCAAATCCCTTTGCTTCAAAATCCAACATCTATTGGACCACATTACTTCAATTCAGTTCAATAAATATGTATTAAAGTGCCAGGCACAGTGCTAAGTGCTGGGGATATGAAAAGAGACAAGAGACACTCCCTGCCCTCAAGGAGTTTACAATCTAATGGGGGAGACAACATGGAAATAAACAAAGATTAACAGGAAATGATTAACAAAGGTAAAAGACTGGAATCAAGAGGTGTTGTCGAGGGCTTCCTGTATGAGGTGGGATTTTAATTGGTTTATAAAGGAAATGAGTAGTGGTTGAGGGAAAGGCATTTCAAGCATGAGGAATAGTCTGAACAAAACAAGGAGTATCTGGAGAACTTCACCATCTACAAGGACTCACTCCTTCCTCAACTTGCACTCTGCACTGAACCCCCCTGACAAGAGAGGCCAATGCATTTTGGTAAGTGTGTGACTGATCATTTATACCTCAAATGATATTAATGATCAGAGGGTTCCTGGACATGGTTATCTCTGCTGTCATATTTTTCCAGGAATCTTGATTTTGAAATGTATGGAAGTCACTTAGTTGGGGGAGAGTCTTTAAGGCTACTGAATTAAATGGTTTTTTAAAAAAATAACAATAATCAGAGTGGAGATTTTGTGGTTACCATATCATTTAGTCAATTGTGTGATGTTCCAGATGTAGTTTGCTATGAAATATCATTTGCAAAAGCCTTGCTATTGATACCTCATTAAGACTGCTCTTGTCAGGCATAGATTATTCATATAAAATGTTATATCAAAGGTGCAAGAGTCATAGGCATCAATGGTTATTGATATTTTTCTTTGTCTAAATTTTTTTAGCAATAAAGTCTGATATTTTTTTCAGTGTCTTTGGGATCTTCTATTCCCTCAGATATCAATCAATCAACAAGCATTTATTCAATTCTAATTATATACCTGTCATAGTGGAAGGCACTAGACATACAAATACAAAGATTGAATCAGTCTTTTATCCCAAGATGCTTACACTATAATAAGAGGGATATATGTACATATATGAGAGCAGCACAATAGGCTCTGGGCTTACTGGACTTACCTAACCACATTCTTTACTAGCAGTTTAGGTCTTTAGGAAATTATTACATCAGGCCTAAGTGTTTTATTGGGGTAACTCTGAGAGGATTGTGGTGTTTCAGTACTGTTGTTTGTGAGCTCCCATCCAGTGTGCTCCTCCAGGATCATTTGATCAATTATTTCCTCAGTATCTTTTTTTTAAAAGAAGTTTTATTGACGTGTTTTGTTTTCACATTACATATATTTACAGATCACTTGTTCCTCACTGCTCTATTCTCCTGTAACAAATCAGTAATATTATAATTAAATTAAAACAATTAATTACATTAAAAAATTTATTGACCTCATCTAAAAGTGCATGCAACATTCCAAATCTAAAGCACCACCAAATTTCTATTAAAAATATTTTTGTAACTATTAGACATCTATTTTTCTCTCCCTCCTACCACACTCACCACTGAAAAGAAAGAAAAAAAAATATTTGCACAAAAATACAGTTAAGGAAAACAAATTTCCTCAGTGGCTGTATGCAGAAAATACATATGCCTCATTCCGCACCCTAAATCTATTATCTCTTGGTCAGGAGGTTTCCTCATTGGTTGGAATTATGAATGGTAATAGTATTGATCATAGTTCAACATGGAAAGACTTATAGGCACTGAAATAGAGAGTGATATAAGAATAAGAAAAAGAATTTGTGTTATAACAATAATCTTTAAAAGATACAGTTTTGAATACTTATTAACTAATGAAAAAATGAAATGAGCATAGCTATGAGAATAATTTATAAAATGACAGCTCTATAAAGATAAATGACTGAAAGCTAAAAGAACTATAATCAATACAAAAACCATCTCAGTCTCAATCAACCAGTTAATCTCTCCCCAATATCAATTAATCAAACATCAATAAGCTTTTTGAAAATATTCATTTTCATTTTATTTTTAGCTCCGAATTCTCTCTCTCCCAACTCCCCTTCCACTCACTGAGATAGCAGGAAAAACAAAACCCATCACCATTCTGTATATTTATAAAAAACAAATTCCTGAATTAACTATGGTCAAAAAATGGAAGAAAAAAAGAAAAACCCTTCAATTTGCATTCTGTGACTATCAACTCTCTCTCTCTCTCTCTCTCTAGAGATGAGTAGCATGTTTCATTATCCTTTTATATTACATTTGGTTATTGTGTTGATTAGAGTTCTTGAGCCTTTTAAAATATTCTCTTTACAACATTGCTGTTCTAGTATAAATTATTTTCTTGTTTCTGTTTACTTCATTTTGTGTTATTTCATATGTCTTCCCTTGTTTCTCTAAAAGCATATTTTATGCTTTATCATTTCTTATAGCACAATGATATTCCATCACATACATATACCATAACTTGTTTAGCCATTCCCCAATTGATAGGTAGCTCTTAGCTTTCCAAAGAATTGCCACCACAAAAAGAGCTGCTATAAATATTTTCACACGTGTGAGTCCTTTTGTCCCTTTCTTGGTTCCTTTTTGGTATAGACTTCTAGTAGTATTGCTGGTTTAGAGGCTATGTATTACTTTAATAACTTTTTGGATATAGTTCCAACTTGCTTCCTAGAATGGTTAGATCAGTCCACAGCTCCACCAATGGTGCATCAATATGCTTATTTTTCCAAAGCCTCTCCAATATTTGTTAGGTTCCTTCTGTGTCAACTTTGACAATCTGATGAGCATGAGGTACCCCAGATTTGTTTTAATTTTCATTTCCCTATTATTATTATTTAGAGCAACTAAAACAATTTCAAATAGAAATGAGTTCTATTAATTTCTACATGAGTATCCCTGCAGGCTACATAATACTATAAAGATATATAACCATATACTAAGATAAGTTCCAGATGAGTGTATGATTTAGACATAAAGGGTAACATCATAAACAAATTAGAGGAACACAAAAGAAATTCTTTTTTGGGTAGATAGATTCATAGGAGATAAAATTGACAATTTCAATTACACAAAATTAAAAAGGTTTTGCATAAACAACATCAATGCAATTAATTAGAAAAGAAGCAGGATATTAGGGAAAAGGAGAATCATTGTAGCAAATTCTTTAATAAGAGTCTGATTTTTAAGGAAACTGATTTAAATTTGTAAGAATAAGAGCTATTATTCAATTCATAAGTGATCAAAGGATATGAATAGGAAGAAATACAAGTTATAAATAGCCATGCTCTAATGCTCTAAATCACAAAATACTCTTGTGCGAGGCCACAGGAATGTTAAAAATGCAATTGGGAAATATTTAACAAAATAAAAATGCAATAAAACATGGATAACATAGTTTTAAATTGAGGAAAACAGTATTAAGTGACTTGCCCAGGTTTGCACAGCTAATAGTGTGTGAGGCTAGATTTGAATTTGATTCTTCCTGATTTCAATTCCAGTTTCCTTATCAATTATATCACCAGCTAGTTACCTCTTTGATAATACCAACAGATACAGAAAAAGCTTTGGGCAAGCTACAATGCCCATTCTTCTTCTTCTTCTTCTTCTTTTTTTAATCACTAGAAAGAATACAAATCAGCAAATCTTTCTTTTAAAATGACACATAGTATCTATTTAAAACAAAGAATCAGCAATATCTGTAATGAATATAAGCTAAAGGCTTTTCCAGTTAGATCAAGGATATCTATTATCAACAATACAATTCAATATAGTGCATAGAAATGCTATCTATAGTAATGACCAAAGAAAGAAAAGAAAAGAAAAGAAATCGAAGGAATAAGAATAGGCAAAGAAAAAAACAATCACTTTTTACAGACAATTCAGTGCTTTACTTGAAGAATCTCAGAAGCAACCAATTGTTTTTATTTTAAATGAAATTATATATTAGTTCTATGATTTGTTCCTTGATCCTTATATTCTTTAGGGTTAAGTTATTTATAATCAGTATAATTTTTAATCTTTGCTTCAAAGGCCTTTTATAGAATGTAATTTTTATTTCCTTATGATCAATAAAAGATACCTTCATCATTTCTCCTTTTCTGCAGAGTTCTACAAGTTTATGAGTTTTTTTCCCCTTAATATCTGGTCTGTTTGGTTTTTTTTAGATTTTTTTTTTAAACCCTTGTACTTCGGTGTATTGTCTCATAGGTGGAAGATTGGTAAGGGTGGGCAATGGGGGTCAAGTGACCTGCCCAGGGTCACACAGCTGGGAAGTGGCTGAGGCCGGGTTTGAACCTAGGACCTCCAGTCTCTAGGCCTGACTCTCACTCCACTGAGCTACCCAGCTGCCCCCTATCTGGTCTGTTTTTGGAGGTATTATGTATAGCTGAAAAATAGGCACATTCCTTTCTATTACCATTCATTGTTCTCCAGAGGTCTATTATAGCTAGTTTTTCTAAATTTCTATTTGATTCCTTCTTTTCTTTTCTTATTTAGCTTTATCTAGTATAAGAGGAACAAATTAGGGTCTTCTACTGTAGTAGTTTTACTGTCTATTTCTCCCTGTGACATATGCAACTTAAAAAAAAAAACTTAGTACAGATATGTTGAATATTCATATTAATTCACTGTCTATGGAACTTTTAAACAAAATATCATTTTCCTGTTTGTTTCTTTTAATCAGGTCTATTTTTTGCTACTGTTTTGTTGGCGATCATGATTACTGCCTCTGCTTTCCTTTTTTTTTTCCACTTTAGCTGGAAGCATAATAGATTTTGCTCCACTTTATTTTTACTCTGAATATATATTTTTGTTTCAACTGTGTTTCTTGTAAACAACATATTGCTAAATGCTGGTTTCTAATTCATTCTTCTATCTCTTTCCATTTAGGGGGTTTCATCATATTTATATTCACACTATTAATTATGTACTTCTTTCAGAGCTACTCTCTTATGGTTTTCTTTCTCTTTGTTTCCTGTTCCTTTTTAAAGAATTCATTTTGCTTTGGACTATCTTTCCCTTGACATACCCTTCCTCTTATTCATTCCCTTTCCCCTTAGTCCCAGTTGCTTCAGTTTCCCTGTTGAGTGAAATATATTTCAATATTCACCTGTTTGTTTATGTATTCTTTCATCATTTGACCAGTTCAGATGAGAGTGAGGTTTAAATGTTATCTGCTTCACCTCCCTCTCCATTTCTTCTTTGTAATATAGACTTCTATTCGTGCACTTCAAATAAGTGAGGTAATTTCCCCCATTCACCCTCTCCATTTTCCCCTAGAGTATTTCTCTTCCATTCCCTTTAAATTCTCCTTTTATGTTCTTGACATAACAGAGTCACTCATAGGCCTACTTTCCTATTGAGTTCTCTCTTTGAGCCCTAACAATATTTGAGTTTTGAAGGGATGTATGTGTCACTTTCCCATATAAGATTATAAACACCTTAAACTTTCTAGTCATGACTTTGTTTTAATATTTATTGATATCTCATTGAGTTATGAGCTTCTATTTGATTAATTCAAATTTCTAAGGATTTATTTTTCTTGGGTAAAGCTTTGGACCTTTTAGTCTAAATTGTTCCCTTTTCATGTCTTTCATAGTTTTCATTTCTTTCCCCAGTTTTTTCTTCTGTCACTGTCATTTGTTTTTTAAATTTATTTTTTAGTTCTTGAAAACAAATTTCTTGTTTTAACTCTTCTAGGATTGCTTGCCTATGTTTAACTCTGTATGTGTCTCTTGACTCGTATGTTTGTATATTAGATTTTTGATGCAACTCTGGTCTTCTCATCAAGAATGCTTGTAGGAAGACATCCTGTCTTCTTTCATTAAAGGTCTATTTCCCCCCAGGACAATAATACAAGTTTTTTTTTTTTTTTGACAAGTTGATTTTGGTTGTAATCCTAGAGCACTTGCGTTCTGGAATTCCAAATTCTCTGTTTCCTTTATGGTTGGTAAATTGTGTGTCATCCTAACTATAACTTCTTGGTACTTGAATACTTTCCTTCTGGCTACTTGCAGTACTTTTCTTCAAACTCAAGGAGAGTTTTGGATTTTCATTGTAGTATTTCTGGGAGTTTTAATTTTAGAGTTTCCTTCAGGTGGTGGACTCAAAGATTCTTTCATTTTCTACTTTGACCTCTGGTTCTAAGACAGTGATGAGCAAACTTTTTAAAGAGGGGGCCAAAGGAAAGAAAATGCTCATCTGTCAGTCTGTTTCTAAGGCAACTCTTTCGAAGTGTCATTGTATTGTATCCTACTCATTGTATTTGTCAGATTAGGAATAATGTCTCACAGCTGGATAGAACATTTCAGGCGCCCCACCCCCCACCCCCATCTGACCCATTACTGTTCTAAGACCACTTAGTTTTCTTTTATGATTCATTGGAATACAATGTCTAAGCTCTTTTTATGGTCATGGATTTCAGGTAGTCCAATGATTCTTAAATTATCTCTTTCCCAGATCAGTTTTTGCTATGAGATACTATACATTGTCTTCTATTTTTTTGAGTTTCAATACTTTGCTTTAATATTATTTGATGTCTTATTGAGTTCTTAGCTTCTATTTGGTTATTTCTAATTTTCAAGGAATTTGGGGGGGGGTGAGGCTCAGTGGCTCTTTGTCTAAGCTATCCTTTTTCCATGTCTTTCATTTTTCATTCCCTTTCCTATTTTTTCCTCTACCATTGTCTTTTAGTATTTAAATTAATTTTGTTAGTTCTTGAAAACAAATTTCTTGCTTTAACTCTTCCAGGAATTCTGACTAGACTTGTAACAAAGCTAAATTTTCCTTTAAGGGTTTGCTTATAAATGCCTTTAAGACATTCTTTTCTTTGGGGTTTTTGTCCTGAGCACCCCTGTCACTATAATAGATCTTAATGGTAAGATTCCTTTTTTGGTTTGTTTATTCTTCCATATTACTTTTTTAGTTTGGATTTTATGTCAGGTCTAGGCTCTTTATACTTCTGGGAGAAATATTGAGCCTCAGCTTCTATTCTCATATCTTCCTCCTGCTTTTATAGCTTGAGACAGGTACCTGTAATATTTCAGCACTCCCAAAGTGAGTTGATATGGCATAGTCTACTCACTGCTCTCCTGATCTGAATTCTGATTACGAATTAATGATCAGAAGCCCATGACTCAATTTGGAGTCTGTACGTTTGTTTCTGTAATTTGGAGTCTGTATGTTTGTTTCAGTAATATGTTAGTAGACAGCCACTGGGAGGCTCTGCAAGTTCAGAAGAACTCAATTTTAAGCTCTCCTTCATTTTGAGATTACTGATCTGGTTATTTCATTATAGACTTTGGCTTGAGCTGGAGGCTAGAGTGTTCCATTCTTGGAATCAGAGCTAAAGAACCACTATTTGTTCCCAAACTTGTTTCTTGCTCCTTATACATCTAGGACCCACTGGTATTCTCCACCACCTCTAGGTGCAGGTTCCCTCCTTTCTCCCCAGAGACATGATCAATCCAGAACTGAGTAGTGGGAGACAAAAATGGCAGATAATATCTTGAGTTAGTTTAGGGATCTTCTGGCATTTTCCCTGTTCTGGTGCTTCTTGTCCTGATGCCCTCTCTTTCAGTCCCTGAACACAGGAATGCTCCATACAAGGTCCTGGCCAGACCGTATTCCCAGATCCAACAAATCTTTCTGTCTGTCTCCCTAATATACCCTGGACTAAAAACATTATTTACTATGACTTTTCTCTTGGCTTTCCTGATCAGAATT
Source organism: Gracilinanus agilis (assembly GCF_016433145.1). NCBI lineage: Eukaryota > Metazoa > Chordata > Mammalia > Didelphimorphia > Didelphidae > Gracilinanus > Gracilinanus agilis. The sequence goes on from NC_058130.1 coordinate 595,938,076, forward strand.
CAGTCTGGTATATTTTCTAGATCTTTATGGAAGAATTGTTATGGGAGAAGCTAAGCTATACTTCCCACAACTCCATCATTATGACTCCACTTCAATTAATCAACTTTTACACATAGAACATCTACTTAGAAGATATAGAAAAGACCAAGACACTCTCCCCTCTCTATACCCAGGATATCCCTAGGGAAAGTTGGCTCAAGCTGAAAGTTGAAGTGTTGGGTGAGTACCAAACATTTGCCCCACAAATATCACTTCTAGGGGTGGAATAACTGATGAATGAGTCATTCCCTTCCTGGTAGCATGTGTGAGTCTTGGGTGATGGCTTGATAAACCACTAGGTTGAGTCAAGGAGATCATCTTTCAGGACTGCTAACTCTCCAGCCCTGGCTATTGGGGTTACTGGTAGATTCTGATATAGATCCTAGTTGGTGGATCTCTTTTGGCTTTTCTGATATTTGAACTCATAAGTTCAAACCTGGTTTGTTCCCTCTCTCATATTCATATGAAATGAGTAATGAATAGACACAACAGTAGCAAAAACAACAGGCCAACAAGTTTATGGTTATTATTTAGTGGCTCTGGTGGGCATATAAGGGAGCAACTAATAATACTATCTGACAGTTCCATGATCACCCCTACAATTAGAAGTCAACAGTATTTTTTCATCACACCTGATATCCTACAGGGAGAGAGAGGGGGAGATGTTGCCTGTTTTGAGTTATTTGTGTGAACACTCAGTTTTGGTTCAGAGGCCAGATAAGACTTTTTTGACTTACATAAGCCAATAAGTGATAGAATACCTGTGTAGGCTCTAAGTCAGGGAGGAAAAGGACTCCTTCATTTTACATTTCCAGAAGCATGTACACTAAGCCTCTCTATGGTTTAATACCAGGCAAGGAATAATGAACAACAATGGGATCTCACTGTGTGGACTTTCCGTTATGTAAGTATATGCAAAACAAATATAAAAAGAATAAGTTAAAAGAAATATAAAGTAGTTAAATAAAAAAGTAGCTCGAGGTAGGCAGCTAAGTGACACAGTGGATAGAGGGCTGGATTTAAAGTTAGGAAGTCTCATCTTCCTTTGGTCAAATCTGGCCTCAGACACTTACTAGCAGTGTGACCCTGGGCAAGACACTTAACTCTATTTGCCTAAGTTTCCTCATCTGTAAAATCTGTTGGAGAAGAAAATGGCAATCCATTCCAGAGCCTTTGTCAAGAAAAAAACCAAACCAAACCAAAACAACCCCAAAACCAAGTGGAGTCTTGAAGAGTCAGGATAGCTAAAACCCACTGAACAACAAAAAATATTTTTTATTATAAATCCTTTGGAATTGCTTTGTATTACTCTATAGCTGGTAATAGCTAGGTCATTTACAATTGACCAAGTATTTTGAACACCATAAAGTAGGAAAATACTATATAAATAAATACATTACTGAGTATTGCATTGGTTTTCATGACTGATGATTTCCACATTAAAATGAGCTTTAGCAGCAAAATTTTCCAAGTTTCCAAGTTGAATATAGAGAAGACTAAATAGGAACCTTTTAATTAGATAATCAAAATTGTAGACTAGAATGAGGTTTATTTGTGAATGTGTGAATACTGTACCTCAGTCTTTCTGCCCTGAACCCTGAATGCCACCCAATCTTTTTAAAAAAAAAACCTGTACAGTCTGCCTTAAAATCAATATTAAGTATCAGATTCAAGGCATAAGGGTTAGGCAATTGTGACTAAGTGACTTTCCCAGGTTCACACAGCTAGGAAGTATTTGAGGACACCTTGAACCTAGAACCTTCCTTCTCGAGGCCTGGCTCTAACTCCACTGAGCCACTTAGATGCCTCAAACACTTAGCCTTTTAACTCAGGCACCATTAAAGCCTATTTATTTGTCTGCATTTTTATGACTGTCTTCATGAACGTGTCACTGACTGCTAGAGACAAAATAGCCAAAATAATTTATTGCACACTTACTTTATTCCAAACTTTGTGCCAAGTTCTGGGGATGCAGAGAAAGGCAAAACATTTCCCATTTTGAAGGAGGTCACATTGAAGAAGGAGAGGCCATATGCAAATAACTATACATATAAGCTATGTACAAAATAAATGGAAAATGATCTCAGAGGAAAGACACTTGCAATGGGGGATGGGAAACTGGTGGGTGAAGGAACTTGAAAAGGCTTCTGACCAGAAGTGGAGTTTGAACTGAGACTTGAAAGAAGTCAGGGAAAATAAGAGGCACAAATGAGGAGGGAGAACATTTCAGGAATGGAAGACAGCCAGTGAGAAGGAGAAAGTCAGGAGATGGATGTTTTATGAGCAACACCATGTATTGTCAAGAAAGTGTAGGGAAATAAAATATACCAGCCAGGAAAGGTAGAAAGAGGCCAGTTTGTGAAGGACTTTAAATGATATATACAATTTATATTTGATGTTGGTGGCAATAGTGAGTTACTAGAGTTTATTGAATAGGGAGAATTAGTGATTTTATTTATATTGAAAGAAAATCACGTTGGCAATTGAGATGAAAATAGACTATGTGAGGAGAGACTTGATGACTCAACAAAGGAAGACAAAAAAGAAGATTCTTATAGTAGTGGTCCAAGCCAGACAAAAACATTTAAGTGCTTATTATTTGCTGGGCACTGTGCTATGCATTAGTGTGAGGTGATAAGGGACTGTTCCAGAATAGTGACTCAAGAGAAGGGGGTGGCTAAAAAAGTTATGGTATATACATACAATAGAATATATTATTGTCTTATTAGAAATGATGAAAAGATCAATTCCTATTGAAAACTTTAGAAAGCGTAGGAATCAATGGAACCTTTCTTAAAATAATGTGTATATATCTAAAACCAAAGGCAAATATTAGCTGTAACAAGGATAAATTTAAAGCCTTCCCAATAAGATTAGAAGGGAAGCAAGGATGTTCATCATCACCGCTATCATTCAATATTGTACTAGAAATACCAACTATAGCAATAAGACAAGAAAAAGAAATTGAAGGAATAAGAATAGAAAATAAGGAAATAAAATTATCTGTTGGTAGACGATATGATGACATACTTAGAAAACCCTGGAGAATCAACTAAAAGACTAGTTAAAACAATGAAAAACTTCAGCATGGTTCTATGATGCAAAATAAACTACATCAATCATCAACAATTCTTTATACAACAAGAAAACACAGCAGAAAGAGATAAAAAGAATATTTTCCTTTAAAATAACAGCAGACAATATAACAGGCTTGGAATTCTGCCAAAACAAACTGAGGGATTATTTGAACACAATTACAAAACCCTTTTCACACAAATAAAGACAGATGTAAACAACTGTAGAAATATTATTTGCATATGGATAAGCTAAGCCAAAATTTTAAAAATGGCAATTCTACATAAGATAATTTAGTTACTTAATTCCATACCAAAACAAACTACTAAGGAATTATTTTATAAAGCTAGAAAAATATAGTAACAAAGTTCATCTGGAAGAACAAAAGGTCAGGAATATAAAGAGAATCAATGAAAAGGAAGTTGGACTGTTAGTACCAGATTTTAAATTATATTCCAAAGTAATCATCTGTGTGGCTAGAATCTGTTCTCTAGGACTTTTACCCAGCATCCCATTTACATGCTCATAATGAGTGTGAACACTGCGTGCCTATGTAGGGCGGGTATATTTTGATGTAACCCTACTCCTCTCTCTCTTCTTCCCAGATCAGGGCTGTGGAGGTGGGGTGGGGGGAGCTTGGCAAGAAAGTTTACTCACGTAGTTTTACTCAGGCTTTAAACTTTTGTTCTTTTGTTTCTTCTATTTCAAGTGATTAATAATAAACCTTATAAAATATAATACTTGGAGTTATTGAACATTAATTTAAATTTAACACATCAAAATAATCTGGTATTGACTAAGAAATAGAGTGGTGTATCAGTGTAATAGATTACATGTAAAAGACTATTTTTCATGTTGAATTACTGCAATTTATTTAGTAACAAAAGTTGACTAGGTAAGGTAGAAAGTGGTGGTGCTTAGATTCAGGAGAGCACACTTGACACAGTCAAATTCCTTTCCATTTCTTGTTAGCTTTGGGGAGGAACTATGTACTCTCTGTTTTTTTTTTTTTTTTTCTGATTTTTGGATACGTTAAACATCACTTTCATTGGTGAAACTGTGAATTGCTCTGACCATTCCAGATAAAAAGTTGAAATTATTCAAGAAAAGTAACTAAATTGTTTATGTCCCTTGAACCACCAATCCCATTGCTGGGATTATACTTCTAAGGAAGTTAAAGACAGAAACAAATGTTCCATTTATGCCAAAATATCCATAACAACACTTTTTGTGGTTGCAGAGAACTGAAAACAAAGTATATTCCCACAAATTCAGGAATTTTATATATGTATGTATATATACATATTTTATATATATGTACATACATATGTATATTTATGAAATTGAGGGAAACCTGGGAAAATGTGTGTAAACTGATTTAGAGTGAAATAAATGGAACCAAAAAGAACAATTTTCATGCCGACTGTCACAATGTAAATGAAAAGATTAAATCTTTATTCTCAAATCAAAAATATAGTAATTATTCTGAGGAATAGATCATTAAATCTTCCTCCCTCCTCACAGCAGAGAATTGGGGGACAACCAGGGTACAAATATTGTCAATGGTGTCAGATACAGTCACGGAGTTAGGTGTTTTTCCTTCACTACTTTTATCTATTGTAAGAAGCAGAAGGATTTCATGAAGAAATTACTGTTATATAAAGAAAAGTAGTAAAACTAAAACAAAATATTAGGGTAGAGGAAAATACTACTTCATGATTAAGCTTCTCTTTCTCCTACATCTCCTTCTTCTTTTATGATACCTCAATAAAATGATGATGCTGATAAACAAATATTTAGTGTTTTGAAATTTGCAAAATGTTTTTATAAATATCTCCTTTTATTGTTACAACTACTCTCAGAGGTAGGTGCTATTATTATCACCTTTTAGAGAAGAGAAACTGAGGCAAAGGTTAAGTGATTTGTCCACAGTAACACAGCCAGTAAGGGAGAATTCAAACCTGGGGTTTCTTGACTCCCCACTCAGAGCTTCATTCACTGTGCCATATAACTGCCTATTTTATTGAATATACCTAAATTCTGGGCAAACAGGAGAAACAGGCTTCCTTCTTCCATTCTCTCATACTTTTGCTCCCTTTGCCATCATTACTTGGCAAACTTTCTCCTTCAAAGTTTAGTTCATTCATTTTCATCACTTGGTCCAACTGCATTTTCTCCTTCCTTTCTAAAGGAGTTTAGAACCTGGGCTCAATGTCATCCTTTTTACTCCACCACTCGCCCTCGTATTTGAGACTGATGATCATATATGCTCTGGTCTTTTAGTTCATTAACCTCTAATATTCCTTTGGCTTCCATTTTCATTTCACCCCAGTCACTCCAAGAGATGGTTATACTCTCTATGTGAACGCTACCAATAACTCCATTTCCATGACCTAGTACCATAAAGTTCTTCTCTCCACCTGTAATTGCCTACCTCTTATCCTTCGATTTGTCTTTCTATCTCACTCTTCATATATATTATTTGTCCTCCCTGTGAGTGCTACTTCTTCTGCCATTGTCTCTTTCAGTTCAAAACTTTTCTTTTGGCTTCCCTTGCCTTCCTTCACAATATTGACACTATGGTTAATCATTTTAACCATACAAGACCAACTACATTCAAAACTTTTATCCCTTTGTCTTTTTCCAGTTATGTCTTGCCAGAAATCCAATTCTAGTTAGCGCCTAGCTTATTATTCCATTCCTCATATGCTGTTGAATATTCTTGGACAGAGTCACACCTCCATGCTTACTGGTCTCACTACAAAGGTATGCTATCATCTCTCACTATGGGATGACACTCATTTTATTCTTCCTTGATTGACTCTGTCATACTAAATATGTTATTGCAAACTTTCTCCTCCTTCTCCAACTGTTCCCATCCCAATCTTTCACTTGGCACTGATATCAAGCTATGATCTTGTATACTGTCTATCTTTTCAAATCTCCTCATTGCTAGTTGCAATGATTTCCTTATTATATTCACCTTTTTTTTTTTTGCAGTTTTGAACACTCATTTTAGCCTCGTTTTCCTCATCTGTTGAATGGGGTTAATAATCTCCTGTCATAAACTGGCTATCTTTTCAAATCTTTTAGAAAAGGTTGTCTCCATACTTCATTTTTCAAACTCTTATATTCTGGCTTCTGACTCCATCCCTCTCCAAGAAAACTGTAAAAAAAAAAAGAATATATATATGGAAAGACCCACAGGTGAGGATAGTGGTAGATCTGCTCAGGGATCCCCCTGAATACCCAGCTGGGTATTCTAACCTCCAGTTAGTGAGAGTGAAACTGAATCACTTTCTCTTACTGGGCCAGTTGCACAAATGCCTTAGAGACAATTGTTAGAAAAGATTATCTCTTTTATTTAAGAGGGAATATAAGCAGAGGATCAAAACAAGGGGTCCCTAACTCTAAGGGATCTAGCTAATTATTCACAATCCTCTACATCCATTTCAAGAGGAAGCCTTCTGTTTCTTCCAGCTAAATTAACTCCCTGTTTCTATCTAGGTATCCCCAAAACTGACTAAGCTAACTATCTATGAACCTCAGTAGTTAGTTTGATTTATTCCCCAAAAGCTGTCTCCAAAAACTGTTATGAATGAACTCCAACATCTAAGTTCACCCCAGGGGGGTCTGACCCCTGAGGTAAAACCTCAAAGCTGATCTGACAGAAATTTTTAGATAAAATCTTCTGAAAAGCACAGCAGGTATGGTCAGATCCTTTTCTAGGTCTTTCCCAGTTAAATAGAGTACCTCCAAAGATGAATTAGGGATATACTCCTTCTCCACAGTCAGGTGAGGTAAATGAGCTCTAATAATCCCACATTTCCTCCACCACTGCTGGACAGGAAGTCTTTAACCTCTCAAGGAAGTCAAGTCACTCTAGCAGTTGTCATTTCCAGACTGTTCTTCCTGTGTCTTCTGCCTGCTAAAATTGTTTCCCTTGAGTTCCTAGTATGTGCCTTAAAGACAGCCTTCCACTTCTCTTAAATCTTATCATATCTCTATCCTTTTCCCATTAAAACTGCTATCTATGAAGTAATAATCATCTCATTGCTAGTTGTAATGATTTCCTCAACTGTTTTTGTAGTTTTTGACATTGTCACTCCGTTAGCCTCATTTTCCTCATCTGTTGAATGGGGTTAATAATCTCCTATCGTACTTACAGTGTTGTTGTGAGCCTCAAATGAGATCATAATGTAAAGTACTTTGCAAACCTAGAAGTACTAAATAGTTGATAGTGGTTGTCATTATTACTATTATGATTATTTACCTTTGAAATTTTTTTTTCCTGAGAAAGATTTTTCAGGAAAAAAACAACAGCTTGTTCTAGAAAGAGTTCTGGATTTAGATTTAGATGATCTGGCTTTGAGTCCCAACTCTTCTTCTAGATGACTATTGCAGATCATTTAACCTTGTCTCAGTTTCCTCAGATGTAAAAGGAAGGAAATTGGATTGATGACTTCTACAGTCTCTTTTAGTTCTAAATAGATGGCCCTCATTGGACCATGAAATCTTATAGTGGCCATGCTTAAAGGCGTAGGAAGCCCCTTCCTTGCAACCATTCCAGGAGATGGGCAATATGAATATTGTTATCCCTATTTTACAAATGAGGAAACCAAGGTTCAGCTAGATCCATCTTTGCAGCATTGCCTTTAGAAACCTTATCATTATTCGATTATTTGTTTCTCTAGCAGACTTCAGCCTATCTGGAGCTCAGCTGCCTGAGATCTTTCCCAGAATCAGAGTGTGCCAGCCAGCACATCAATCGAGTTTTGTTTTCATTATACAGGCTTCCTGTGAAGTTTCAAATTAATTTTAATGCTCTCCTCACTTTTAAGGCCTCTAAAAAGGGCCTTGTTTCTGCCTTCCTTGGTGAACTGGGAACTATCACATTTCCCAAGGACTGTTTTTCAGCCCGGCTGGTGCTGTGTACTTCCCCATTCCCCCAACCACTCTCCCTGTGCCAGGGCAAAGGGCTCTCTGACTTTCAAGCTGTTGAGCGGATGCTCCACCTGTGCTCTGGGAAAGCCTGCCTGACTCAGCCTTACCTACTGGCATCTGCCCTGCTCCAAATCCAGCAGGGGTCAGATGGGGCCACAGCTTTGCCAAATCCACCTTTGTTTTCTTCCTTTTTCTTTTCCTAGATCTTTGCTAAAAGTCAACAAAATGATCTCTTCTCTCTGCAGCATCAGAGTGCAGGTTACCTAATGGTTAATTGTTATTTTAATGTACGATTTGAGGAAACTAGATGGTACAGTGGGGAGAGTGCCAGGTTTGAAGTCAGCAAGACTCCTCTTCCAAGTTCAAATCTGGCCTCAGAAACTTTCTAGTTGTATGGTCCTGGGCAGGTTGCTTAACCCTGTTGGTCTCAGTTTCCTCATCTGTAAAATGGGCTGGAGAAGGAAATGGCAAACCATTCTAGTATCTGCCAAGAAAATCCCAAGTGACTCATTAAGAGACAAACATGATTAAAAAACAACAAACATTGTTGAACAACAGACAAAAGTTTGATATCTAAGAAACTTAGGGAAATGGTTGAGGTACAGCCTCTTCATTTTATAGAAAAGGAAATTGCTTCTCAGAGAAGTGAAAAAAAAAAACCTCATCCACAGGGACAAGGGTAGTAAACAGCAAAACTAGGATTCAAACTTAGGCCCTTCATATCTAGCATCCCTTCCATTCTAACTGTCTGGTTCTTGGAAATGTGGCATGTGGTCATTGAAAGAGTCAGAAAATCTGGGCATTTGAATGTAAACCATTTTATTTTGTCTTTATGTCCTCAGTGCCTTACAAGTAGGAATTTGCTCAGCATTCATCAGATGGGATTGGTTTGTGCCATGCTCTGAGATTGTTTAGCTATCCAACAGTTTGCTTTTCCCTCTATACTTTGCTTTCCTCAACCATAAAATGATAATATTAGAGAACAGCTAGGTAGCTCAGTGGATAGAGTCAGACATGGAGATGGGAAGTTCTGGGATCAAATGTGGCCTCAGACACTTCCTAGCTGTGTGACCCTGGGCAAGTCACTTAACCCCCATTGCCTAGCCCTTACCACTCCTCTGCCTTAGAACCAATATGCAGTAATGGAAGATGGAAGTAATGGTGAGGGTTTAAAAAAAATGATAATAGTAAAAGTCTCTACCTTGTGATTCTCTTATGAGGATAATGCTTTGTGAATCTCTAAATCCTGTATAGGTTTATTAGGGGCATTCAGACTATCATTCATCACTCTGCTGGATTTCTTGAGGCTGATCTGAATGGAGCTGGCTCATCCCTGTCCTGAGACAAGCTGCGGCCATATTTTTTTTTAAAGTCTTTCCTTAGAATCAACACCGTGTATTGGTTGTACAGAAGAACAGTAAGGACTAGGCAATGGGGGCCAAGTGACTTGCCCAGGGTCACACAGTTAGGAATTGTCTGAGGTCAGATTTGAACCCAGGACCTCCCATCTCCAAGTCTAGCTCTTTGGCCAATGAGCCACTTAGCTGCCCCCATGGCCGTATTCTTGATAGAATAGAGGTCCTTAGAGAGAGGCAGTGTCTGTGCCTAAGTGAAATGATAAGGAAAAACTATTTCTGTTTTAATTTCAAGTGTATATTAAAGACCTACTATAAGCAGAGCTCATTCTATATTCCAAGAGTGGGAATGGGGGGAGACTACAAAGATTGAATAAAACATGTCTTTTTAGAGCTCACAATGTAGGAAGGGATATCTATACAACAAAATGACCTGCAAGTTAATAGGAAAGGCATAGGTAGCAAGTTGGCACAGTGGATAGAGCACTGGGCTTGGAATCAGGAAGATTCCTGATTCTTCATCTTCCTCACTTCAAATCTGGGTCTTAGACACTAACTGTGTGACCTTAGACAAGTCACTTAAACCTGTTTGCCTCATCTGTCCAATAAGCTAGAGAAGGAAATGGCAAACCACTCCAGTCTTTGTTAAGACACCCCTACAGTGGGCTCAGGAAGAGTTGGATATGACTGAAACGATTCAACAACAACAAAAAATAGGAAAGGCACAAAGTGTGTGTGATATGAGACTCAAAGGGGAAAGGTTATGATTTACCAAATGGGAATATCATGAAAAGCTTCATGAAGGGGGAGATAATGAGCCCTAAAGCATGTGTAGAGGGGGGAAAAGTAGGAAGGCTGGCAAGACAGTCTGGGAAATGTAGGAGAGATGATGAAAAATATACTGGAGTGAGATGGTGCATGGTTGAGTTTGATATAAAGCATGCATTGAGGACAGTAGTCTGAGTTTAGATTGGAAAGGCTGACCGGCGTCAGGTTTTGGAGACCCTCGAATTCTAGGACAAGATACTCGACCGTGAACTTCGGAGCTGTTTTTGCTCCTGTTGTGTCTATTCATTCGGAGTATTGGATGAGTACGAGAGAGAACAAATCCGGTTTGAATGTGTGAACTTCTCAAGATCAGAGTAGCTACAAGAGATCCAGCGACGGGGGTCCGGATCAAAATCTCCCAGTTTTGGCTTTGCTTGAAGTGCTGGGTAGGACCAGTGCCAGGACTGAATCTAGGTGGCAATAGGTCTTTTCTTCAAATAAGGCTAATCATCTTCCCTGTTCAGGTCAGCATTTTTCTTCCTAGGTTCCTCCCACAAATATTTGATTGTGGATTTCCTCCTTTAAAAAAAGAAACATTTGCATTCCAACAGATTGGCAGACGCTGGGCAGAGGTTAAAGTGGATCCTAGATGTGTTAGTTAATAATCTAAATAGTGCTGAGACTCAATTTCCCTGAATCGGTGGCCAACAAGCTCCCCTGAGAACAGGAAGTGATTTGCTGGGCCACCTCCATAACCATCAGCAGGCTTCACCTGTCAGTTGAGCCCATAAGGGTCCTAGATTAATCTTGGGCTTGGGTCTCCCATGTGGCAGCTGAGCCATCAGGCTGGCTGTGAAATGCCTTATTTTATTTTCTGCCTAACATCAGGCTGCAAATGAAAATACCTTTTCAACCCTAGTATTATTACCCCTATGGATGGCACCTTTAATGTGCGCTATTCATTGTTATAATGGCTGCACCTGTGTAGAGCACGAACATTGAAACTGCAGCAGCTGTGGACTGTAATTGCAAAACATTATTTTCTGTTTCTCTCTGAAAGCCTTTGTGCATGTGCGTGTGTGTGTGTACTACGAAGTTCCATTTATAAAAACTATGGCCCAGAGATCTTTTAAAAAAATTCATAAAATAGAAGGCTAGCCCTAAAAATATGGATGTGTGTTGTGTGTGAATTCACATATAAATATGTTATTGCTCAGTTGTGTCCAACTCATCATTAGACCATTTGGGGTTTTCTTGGCAAAGATATTGGTAGTTTGCCATTTCCTTCTCTGGCTCATTTGACAGATGAGGAAACTGAGGCAAATAGGGCTAAATGATTTTCTCAGGGTCACAAAGCTAATAAATATCTGAGGCTGAATTTGAACTCATGAAAGTGAGTCTTCCTGATTCCATTTCTCGTATATAAATTTACTCTGCCTGTCTGTCTCTAAATAAACACACACACACACACACACACACACACACACACATATTCGTATACGTATGCATCTTTCTTGGATGCCTACTTTAACAAACTCACAACAAGTAAGTAAATGAAAACCCAAACAAAAAAACAAATACTTTTATTTATTTAAAGTAGGCTTCGAAGAAAGACACACATGCAAACAGGTGTACTGAGGTATAAGGCTTGGGTAAGAAGCTTCTGTGTGTGGTCTGTGAAAAGGCTGGGCTTTTTCCTGTCGTGGGCTTGGCTGGCGCTGCTCTGAGCAATGGTCTTTATGCTGGTTGGCACAGAACTTCAGCTATGATTAATGCATTTGTTCTGTGGATGCTCCTTCCCTGGGTGTCCGCAGGACAGTGAATCAATTTATTGCTTCCAGGCCCACAGTAACAGAAGCACGGAAGGAGAATCTACTACACTGGGGAGCCCCAATTCAAAAGCAAAGCCCTCCAAAACCAACACTCTCACCCTTTTCTTTTCCTCTGTGTTTTGTGGTTCAGTCCGCGCAGCTCCCTGAGTGCCACTGAATTTGCTGAGATGCCATTAGTCACTGGTCCTCTTTGGCCGTGGTTTTAAAGTGGGCAGGCATCTAGTAATCAGATCTACAGAACGATGGACCAATCCTCGTCCACTACCTGTGCACTGTGCCCGCTCACTGTCCTTGAGAGAAGCCTGGCATTAACTCCATTCTGGGCATGGGCACAATAGGCAGCTTTCTACATTGTTGCCTGGTGGATAATAAAACACTGCCCGGTGGTCAAAAATTTGGGCTTTCTTCTGTTCCCATCCCTCCTTCATTCCCTGGGAGGTTCTCAGCTTGGCACCTTAGTATGGATGTCACATATCTGCCCCTGGACATGGTTTGAGTGGATTAATGCTTTTTGACACACATATAGGTGCTTTGATAAATGTTTATTGACTGAATGAAGAGGAAAAGAGTGCTAGATTTTGGAACTGGTGAATCTGATTTTAAATCTGATCTCTGATAATTACTGTTGATATAACTGTGGGCAAGTCACCTAACCAAGAAGGACCTCAGTTTCCTTATGTGTAAAGTGAAAGGGTTGGACTCTAGATGGTCTCTGAAGCATCTTTCACCATTTGGTTTGTCACTCTGTGATCTTTTTGGAACAGAGATGAGACTATAGGTCAGAATCAGGGGACAACATTTGGAATGGATAAGAAAGTTTTACAGACAGAAGTAGGAGAGATCTTTACACTGGGTGGCAGCTGGTCAACCAGGAGTTTTGCAATTGTTGTTTAGTCATTTTCAGTCATGTCCAACTCTTTGTGACCCCATTTGGGGTTTTCTTGACAAAGACACTGAAGTGGTCTGCCTTTTCCTTCTCTAGCTCATTTTACAGCTAAGGAAACTGAGGCAAACAGAATTAAGTGACTTGCCCAGGGCCACACAGCTAGTAAGTATCTGAGGCTTGATTTGAACTCAACCTTTCCCAACTCTAACCCTGGCATTCAATTTCATGCTATGCCACACATCTACCTACTCAGCCACCTATACCACCTAGCATGTTCTTGTAGAGCACACTTCAGGACGCTGTACCATAGAGTAAGGATGGATATCATTCAAGGCTACGTGCTACTAGCACTATAGAAGGGTAAATAGTTCTTTTGAACAATTTCAGGTCTTCTGGATGATTTCAGCTCTCTTTCCATTAAATCAAAGATTTGGTAGCATATGTCAGGATAAGATCAGAATTTTCATAAGGGAATAACTATTGGCAAATTCTCTGATTTCAAATCATGTCTTTTAAATACAATTTCTGTATTTCTTTGGGTTCTAGTTTATCACACTTTGTGTAACTCTGCTGTAATTATAGCCAGTTCAAGGGTAAGTCAAGACTTCACCTCTGGTGTCTTTGGTCTTCTTTGTAATGAATGACAAACAACAGTTTATTAGAATCATTACTGTTGGTTAGTATGAAATAATACATTTTGAATTTATAAAACCAAAGATATGCAGATTGTATTTCCTAATCAATGTTTAACTCCAGTCAATACTTGCTATAAATGCTAGTTGTCTTCATGATACAAGGACTTAAGAAAAGAATTAACTGTCCTTCAAAATGAACTTCAAACGGGACTCTAGTTATTGCCAATACCTTCATGAACAAATACCCTTGAAACCTTGTTCTGACCCAAGTTAATAAGTTAGTAAATAATGCTTGGGGTGGGGATCAGGACAAATCTAAAGAAGACAGGCTCAGTAATATGCAGGTCTCCAAATAATCATGGTCTTCCTTTAGAAAAGACAGTTTAGTGTTTAAAAAAACTAGGATGATTAGAGATGGAATAGCCCTTAGAAATGAACTAGGGCAACTTTATAGAAGAAGAATTTGTGATTTAGGGAAAAGAAGCAATTTGCTTAAATCACAGAACTGAGGTTTAAAATTTGGACCTCTGACTCTCTTTTAATTTTGTAATTTAAACTTTTTAACATTAAAATTTTTATATGTAACATAATATATATAATGCATATCATTCATTATAAATATGTAATGAATTATAATAAAATGCTTATCCAAGAGAAATAAATTCTCATATCAGCTATGTCCAAATGCCTATGTCATTCTTTTCCCTCCAACTCTGCCTTCCACCCCTCCCTCTTCCCCAAGAAGGCAGGGAATATAATATAGGGTGCATATATATATATATACATATATATGTATATGTATATATATATATGATCACATAATCCATATTTCCTTGTTTGTCATGTCGTGAAACAAGACAAAGATTGCTTATGCTAGAGAAAAATTCATGGAGGAAATAAAGTAAAGAATGGTATGTTTCAATCTGCATTCGATCTGTTCCTTCTAGGGGCTTTTGATTCTTAAGTCTCCTTTCATTAGTCAGTGCTGACTTGGGAACATAGTTATGTGATATGAATTGAGGGAAAGGTAAAGCCAGCTTTAGCCCAAAGTATATTCTCCATCTCTTACTGAGGTGGTAGGTTCTGAAATTCCAACATTGGAGAGTCACTCCTTTGTGTTGTTATGAGCAGCAGGTAGCTAAGGATGCTGGCACAAAATAGCAGTTTGCCAGATTGGAACTCAGAATCTGGCTGCCCATTTCTGTATTTCACAGTGTCTTGTACCTTTCTTTTCCTTTAAAAGGCATTTAAGGGGGGCAGCTGGGTAGATCGGTGGATTGAGAGTCAGGTCTAGAGACGGGAGGTCCTAGGTTCAAATCTGGCCTCAGACACTTCCCAGCTGTGTGACCCTGGGCAAGTCACTTGACCCCCATTGCCTGCCCTTACCACTCTTCTGCCTTGGAACCAATAAACAGTATTGACTCCAAGACAGAAGGTAAGGGCTTTAAAAAAAAATAAAAGGCATTTAAACATTTTTGAGAAAGGTAGCCCCTTTAAAATACTTATAAGATATTTAAGTCAGAGAGGAAGTATTTGGGACAGGTAGAAACTTCTAACCATTGAAATTGGGGGAGAAGCCACAGGGCAAGGGTGAAGGCAGGAACAGGTGCAGAATGGAACGGTCCCAAAAGGTTAATAAACTTCAAAGAGAAACTTTGCCTATTTCACAAAAATGTAAAAGTAAAATTTAAGCAGTTTGAAAACAGGAGCTGCAGCAACCAAGTGCCTTCTATAGTATCTTGTATACAAATAGATGTTTAATGTATACACAAGGTGCTCAATGAGAGCTTGAATAATTCAATTACTTCTTATAAATTTAATCCCTTGAGTGAGGGAGAAAAGATTGACTTATTCTATGAGCATGCATATTGTTCTTTTAGGAAAAAACCTGAAGGGAGGTTGTACTTTAAATTTAAACTAATTTAGCTGCAAAAGAAATCTTACATCACCAGATCTGAAGATGGGACAATCACTGATATCTAGGAAAAGCCAAGGGAAATCTCAGCCAGTCAGGATCAAAATTTTAAACTCCAAATGTTTCCTCCACAAGTATTCAAAGTTGAAGTTGAGGAGTTATTTGTCTTGCTCCGAATGGTGCAAAGGCATCAGGAAACCTATGGGCTTAGTAATAACAATAATAATGATAGCAATAGTTAAAAAAAAAAAAAACATCTGGCCAATTGTCAGTATTGATTGACTTTTTCTTCATTGAATGACTCAAGGAATTGGTTTCTTGGGCTTCTTTTATACGACTATTGAATTTGATGAACATTTTGTACTGCTTAAAAGAGTACTTTTTAGTATATTGATGTTGTGTGGCATAATCATAGAAAAAAGAAAAAGCCAGAGCAATAATTTGTTGACTAATGGAAATTGGTTAGGTGTTAGATAAATTGTAGGCAGCCAGTTGTGGTGCCTGTGGTCGGGCTTACTGTCCAGAAGGTGGCAATATTTCCTAAAGAATTTGGGGAAACTTCCTGTTGATGATCATTCATCTCTGAGCAACTTGTATTATTTTTCAAATAGTATAACACAACATGCCATTTCCTCCTTGTCTTATTTTTCCCTCACTTTGACAGATAATAGAGGAAGAATGCTATTCTCCTTTTCTTTCCTTCATTTTTTAAACAGCAAAATAAAATAGTCAGAACGTCTGGGTCAGTAATGAGTTTACTTTGAAATGAGTTTCTGTAATGGAGTATAGGTTGAAAGGGCTATAAGATAATTGTCATTAGGGACTGTGTTATTTTTTGATGGTTATATTTATAACAGCCAAAGTTGAAAGCCTGGTGAGTGGTATGGTAGAAAGTCAGTCAACCCTCAGTTAAAAAGCACTTATTTGGCATTTCCTATGTGCCAGGCATTATCCTTAGGTCTGAGGGTACAAAGGAAACATGAAAAAGAGTTCTTGGTCTCAAGGAGCTCACAGTCTAAGGCAGTAGTCAGAAGCAACCTGCAAATAATTATATACAAATGATATATAATGAGTAGATGAAAGGTAATCTTAGAGGGAAGGCACTACCATTAAGCAGGGCTGGGAAAGGCTCCATGCAGAGAAATTTTAGCTGAAATCTGAAGGAAGGCAGGAAGTAGAGATGAAGAGGAAAGAGAATTTCAGGTTGGAGAACAAGCAGAGAAAATATGAGGAGTTAGGAAATGGAATTTCTTGTGAGAGGAACAGCAGTTGAGACCAGTCATGGGATCTTAGAGAATGTGGAAGGGAGAAAAATGTAAGAAGACTAGAAAGGCAAGGGTAGCTTGTGAAAGGCTTTAAAAGTCAAACAGGATTTCACATGTTATCCTGAAGGTAATAGGGAGCCTCTGGAGTTTATCGAACAATGGTACTTTATGGTTAGACTGATGCTTCAGGAAGATCACTTTGATCTAAATAGAAAATGGATTGGAGTAGAAAGGGACTTGAGGTAGGAAATAGAAGCCAATTATTGCAATAATCCACATATGAGGTGATGGGGGTCTGTACCAGGGTGATACAGAGAAGAGAAGCGAGAGTATATGAAAGATGTTGCTAAGGAAGTAGCTCCAGGACTTGTCAATAGATTGGATGAGAGAGAGTAGTTGAGGATTACACTTAAATTGTGTGCTTGGTTGCCTGGGAGAACATTAGTGCCTTCAACAGTGGTGGAAAAGTTAGGAAGAGAGGATATGAGTTGAAAACTTAAGAGTGATGTTTTTTTGGATAGGTTGAGTTTCAGACTTATATGGGGCACTGGGTTTGATATATCCAAAAAGTAACTGGAGATGCAAGATTGGAGGATGTGAGAGAGGTTGGTGCTGGATAAATAGATCTGAGAATCATCTGCATATTTGGATGGAAGCTGATGAGATTACCAATCAAAAATAGTATAGAAGAAGAGAAGAGGGTCCAGGACCAAGTCCTGTGGGTTATGTCCAGTCTGTGGATGCTGGAGGATGATCCAACAAAAGAGACCAAGAAGGGGATAGCTAGGTGGCTCGGTAGATAGAGAGTCAGGCCTGGAGACAGGAGGTCCTGAGTTCAAATCCATCCTCAGACACTTCCTAGCTGTGTAACCCTGAGCAAGTCACTTAAACCCATTTGTTTAGCCATTTCCACTTTTTCTGCCTTGGAAATGATACTTAGTATTGATTCTAAGACAGAAGGTAAAGGTTTTTTTTTATAAGAGAGGGACAGAGAAGAAGGAGTCAGACAGGTAGGAGGAGAACCAGAAGAGAGTAATGCCATAAAAATCTAAGAAAGAGGAAATCAACAGTGTTAGAAACTTCAGGGAGGTTAAGTATGAGGATTGAGAAGTTGAGATTGGGCAAAAGGATATAATTTATGACTTTGGAGAGAACAGTTTCAGTTGAAAGATGAGGTCAGAAGCTAGACTGAAGAGAATTAAGAAAGGGAAAGGAAAGGAAACAGAGGCTCCTAATGTAGATGGTATTGTCAAGGAGTTTAGTGATAAAATGGAGAAGCAATATAGTATGATAGCTCCTAGGGATGGATGGATCAAGGGAGGGTTTTTTGAGGATGGGTAAGACATGGGAATGTTTGTAGACAGAAAGGAAGCAACTAGTAGACTTGGAGAGATAAAAGACTATTGAAAAAATGGGGGTCATAAGAAAGTAATCTGCTGGAGAAGGTAGGGTGGAATGAGATCACTTGTTCATGTTGAGTGGCTTTTCTTAGTAAGAAGACTCACCTCTTCCTATGAAGTAAAGGTGAAGGAAATGATAATTCAGAAAGCAATCTGAATGATGTAAAAGAAATAGAAGAGGCGGAGAGGGAGTATTTAATGAATGGCCTAATTTTTATCCCTGAAATGTGAGACAAAGTTCTCAGCTAATGATAGGGGAGAGAAGAAAAAGTAACAGGGGACAATAGGACAGTGAATGGATTAAGGCAGGGTAACAGTATTACCCATTTGATATTACATAAAAAATTTGTAGTGGATGAACCCAGTTGGCACAGTTTTGTGATTTTTTCCAACTATGTTCATTAGCATGAGAATAGGAATAAAGGCAGCAGATGGTGGGAATAATTCAAGGTTGGGGTTTGACAGAGCATGATTGGCAATAGGTTAAGGAAGCAAGTGACTCAAGAGTAACAAGACAATGTAGAGTTGAATGCTCTCCAAAAGGTCAAGATAGGAAAGAGATAAGAGTGAAACCAGTGCAAGAGTGATGCCCGAGGACTGGAGGGAGTGGTGGTCACAGTGATGATAAAGAACAGAGTTAGAGCACATAAGAGAGAATACCCACAGTCCTATACAAGATCTAGACAAATTCTAGACAGGACAACTTAGATATTATACAGAGAGGATTTCTTTTAGGTGTGGGTTGGACTGGATGGCTGCTGAGGTCCCTTCTAACTTCCAGACTCTAAGTTAGCACAGTACTTTGCACATAGCAAGGGCTTAATAAATGCTTTTTCATTAATTCATTCATTCCTTCATCTGTCCATTCATGTGAAAATAACTTGGTGTTTGGCAACTTTTTACTCATTATCATTTTACCCATGCACTTGCTTCTGAGTAGCAGGGCTTCTGTGTATACTCAGATTCCATCCTTGCTGGAAAAGAAAAATTTGAACCAAACTAAATATAGCTATGGGGAATATTCCACATTTTAAAACAAGACAAATGCTATCATACTTTCATTTCTCTGATTTGGAGATTCCCTGATACAGAGATATTTACATATAAATAGGAAAATGTGAAAAATGTAAAAATGTAGGAATTCCATATATATCTAAATATTGTTTTTATATATATGTATATATATATATATATAACCATTCTATTAGCAAGAGGATTAAATCTCACCCTCAGAGAAGTGGATAATTCCACAACTCAATACTTTTACCAAGACCAGAGGTTTGTATGTGTGTATGTGTGTGTGATTGATCTCTTCTCAGCACAATTCTTTTTTGATCCTGAACTATTGTTTTATTTTTAAATTTTCTTTTCTCTTCAGATCTACATTGTCTCTTTCTTACTTCTCTCCCTTTCACCCACAGCAAAAAAAGAAAATCCCTGTTACAAACATGTATAGTCAAATAAAACAAATCCCCATATTAGCATTGATCAAAACATGTTTCTAGTCAAAACTAAGTTCATTAGCTCTCTCTAATATATTTCATGTTGAATCCTCTGGTATTATGCTGAGTCATTGTGTTGATCAGAGCTCCTGAGTCTTTCAAAGTTGTTTTCCTTTATTGTACTGTTATTCTGTGATGCCCCCTTCCCTCACACACAAATACTTCTCAATTCACTCTGCATCAGTTCATACAAGTCTTCCCGGGTTTCTTGGTTACTGCCTCCATCAGTTTTTAGAGTATAATAGTGTTCCATTCTCTCTCTCTCTCTCTCTCTCTCTCTCTCTCTCTCTCTCTCTCTCTCTCTCTCTCTCTCTCATTCAGCTATTCCCAGTTCCCAAGTTGATGGATTTCTCAATTCTTTTGACATCAATGTGATGTCAAAGAGTCAAAGAGTCAAAAGAGTTGCTATATGAACTGATACAACCATTAAGGAGAGCAATTTGGAGCCATGCCCAGAGGGCTATAAATTAAATAAAATGTGCATACCTTTTGGCCCAGTAAAATCACCCCAAAGAGATCAAATATAGAGGGAAAGGATTTTTTTTGTACAAAGTTATTTATAGTAGTTCTTTTTATGTTGGCAAAGGACTGGAAACTCAAGATATGTCCATCTATTAGGGAAAGACTAAACAAGTTGTGGAATATGATTGTAATGGAATACTATTGTGCCATAAGAAATGATGAACAGGACAATCATAAAAACACCCTCAAAAGACATATGAAATGATGCAAGTGAAATGAGTAGACCCAAAAGAACATTGTACACAGTTGCAGCAATACTGTCAATGATCAACCTTGAATGATAACTATTTTCAGCAATGGAAGGATCCAAGAAACTCATGATGAAAAAGGCTATCCACCGTCATTGAAGAAACTCATGAAATCTGAATGTAGATTGAACTATACCATTTAAATTTTTATTTTCTTCATAACTTTTTTTTATATATAAACAACACATACCTTTTTTTTTTAACAACATAATGAATGTGGAATTCTGATAACACATGTATAACCTAGACTTTATTCCCTATTCTCTTGGGTGTGGGGATAAGAGAGAAGGAGGGAGAGAACATGGGTGATAGAATGTCAGAAAAGGATTATTAAAAATGTTCCTGTATGTAATGTGGAAAAGAAAAATATAATAATTTTTAAGTAGCCATAAACATTTTTTCTGCATACTGGATCTTTCCTCTTTCTTTGGTCTTTTTGAGGTGTCTAGAAGTGGTATTGCTGAGTCAGAAGGAACGCACAGTTTAAAAACTTTGGGGGTAAAATTCCAAGTTCAGCATGATGTTTTTAAATACATAAAATAAAATATATAGGATTAAAATGTGTAATTAGGATTTTGCTCCCCAGGGACTCTCTTTCCCAACATACCAGTTATGTATCTACGTAATGTACTAATGTAGGGAAGATATAAGTTTTGCGTAGCTCCACCCTTGCTCTCTTCTCCCAGAAACGCAGCTGTGGCAGTGGGGTGAGTGCCAGGCAGGAGAATTTTACTTAGGTTTTTCCTTTTGTTCTTTTTATTTCTTCTACTTCAAGTGATTATTAATAAACTTCATGAAACATAATACTTGGAGTTATTAGATATTAATTTAAATCTTACAAATGGAAACCAATTGTATTGAAACAGAGTTATCAAAACATCATTTTAAAACAATTTCATGTACCCCAGGTTAAGAACCTCTGACTTAGACACATAGCTGAATAAGCAGTTGTTTGAGGTACCTTTCCTGACTAAGCATCCTTGGACCATCAGAAGATACTGATTCTAGCCCAGACCTAAATTTCCATGCAGAGAGTATCCTATGTATAGTTGCTGATATACCTGTCAAGATAAGTATATTAGCTAAATCCCAGCAATTCAGATGGTGGTTAGGTAGTATTCAAGGTCAATAGTAAGTATAAATTAAAATGTTGTGATATTCAGAATTGCTGAAAGAACTTGACCTATATCATAGCTTCTTTTTATGCCATACCCTCTTGCTCACCCATGATTCCTGAATTATGGCATTCTTGAATTTGACCATCTAGGAGCAAATATTTGAATACATATTTCAGAGAGGTTCTTTGAGAACATGTTCCTTATGCTGCCATATCGATATTTTGGGAAGTTAAAAAGAAGCATTTTAAGAGCTTTAATATTGCTGGTATTTCCTCCCCTCCTCTTCCCCCTTAAATCTAGTTCCATGATTTCATCTGTATAGGAAAAACCTGGAGAAAACTCCTCCCAATGCAGATTAGCATAAAGCACTGAAAAGCTAACTGACTTGCCCATGACAAATCCTTGCAGTGTGGATGACTTCGGAAATGCCAGTGAGCCTCCATTAGTCTCAATTTCTTCATTTGTAAAATAAATGGGTTGAACTAGATGGCTTTTGAAATCTCTTCCAAATCTGAACCTCTGATTCTATGATGATCCAGCCTGTTATATGTCATAGAAAGTGCTTGAACTGAGATCTTATAGGCCATCATAGAAACATGGATTTAGTACTGAAAGGAACCTTCCAGGCCACTGAGTGAGTCTGACCCTCTCATTTCACAGATGAGGGAACTGAAGAACAAAGATATTAATGGACTAGCCTAGAGGCACACAGATAGCAAAGTATCTGAGGCATGGTTTGAACCCATGTCTTCATTACTCTAAGGATCATCCCCTTTCCATTATGCTGGAATGCCTCTTTGTTCCAGATTGCCCAGATTAGTGATTTCATTTACTAAAGTGAACTTCCAGTGAGGAACTCATTGTACTAATAAAGATTAACTACTGTTTTGAAACTTAGAGGCTTAGTAGGAAGTAATGTGGATAAACTCAGCCAAGTGCCTTGGTTCCCTCTAACTAGTAAAGGATTATGGGAGCCATTTAGAAGAACTTTTGGTCACTTTCCCTCAGGCCCTTGTAGGACTCAGGAAGACTTTTTGGAGACAAAATTCCCCATTTTACTAGAGGGGAACTTCCTGGGCCTTCTCCCTCAGAGGTTGCACATTGGCAAACCTATGGCATATGTGCCAGAACATGCTAGAGGGGCTGCTCCCTTCCTCCTCTCCACGTGTGCCTGAGGAAATTTCTTTCATCACCTACCCCTCTGTTCAATAACCCAATAGGAGTGCTTCTTCCCTTCCCTGTCTGGGGTAAGGTGTGGGACTCACATGCGCTGAGAGGGTGCAGTTTGGGCACTTGATCTCTGAAAGGTTCACCATACCTGGTGAACTTCAATGTCTCAGAGATAGAGATTTGTTTCTCTTAGCTTTTATCCCTCAGGAGCAAGGAATCACCACCTTCTGATCTGGGCCTCTACACTTCTCCTGCTCCTGCCTCCTGTGACGAGTTTCTCAGGATACAACATTATCATCTTCCCTGAGCTTAAACCTTAACAAGATAGGGTATTGATCATTCAAATCAAGTTCCTCTTTCAATAGATCCCTCTCTGACTATTGATACTCTAGCTGGACTAATTCCTCAATGGCTAGCATACTTCCACTCCTTTATACTCTTCTCATCCAAGTGATTCTGAACTTCTTACTGCTGCCATATCTTATGGTGAAAACAGGGGGAGTTAACTTAAATTTATCTGGGTTCAGAAGGATGAATAGGAGACAGGAATGGACAATAGTCTGGGACCAAATAAGTTAGGGAAACTGGGTTTAGCTGTTTGGAAATGACAGTTGACAGAAGTGACAGGCCTTAACTGTCACCCTGCTCCACCTGGACAGGGAGTCTGTAAAACCAGCAAGTAAATGACAAGAAGGTTTATAAACAAGTTTGATTTAAGGAAACTATAGTCTAAAGAAGGGAGAAGGGGTTTCAATTCTACCAGTCTATGGGCAAGCTTCAGGGAGAGGGAATGGACTTATCTACACTAAGCTAAAACTATAGCAGGGCAGGGCACAATGGAGATCAGGATGGAAAGTGGGATCCTCACTGCTGAGTCCTATCAAATCCAGCAATGGAACAGCTTTCCCAGGTCTTCAGCCAGTACTCCTTCAGGTGGGAAGATCTGGGAGCTAACCCAGCCCAAGTTAACCAGCAACTCAGGTTGGATTGCTCCCACAAGCAGATGACAGTCTTCCTTCTGGATCCCAGGAAATCAGGGTACAAACTCCACTTCCTCTGAGGTCTACCAGGAGTCAGTTACAACTTGTCCCTAACTACCATGGAGTCCGTCTCAGAGAGACTTCCTGCTTCCCCATTCCATTTAGAATGCTTCAGCCTGCTAAGTCTCCTAAATAATAATTTATTAATCTACCTTGCAACACATACATGTCCTATTTTCCATTGCCATCTACTTAATCTCTCTTACTCTTGGCCACCTTTACTCACAATATCCCATTCCAGATCTGCCTGTCCATTTGTTTTGCCCTCTGAAATGTTGTTCCATAAGTAACAGACTTCATTTCGTCTTAAACTTTTTCTTTTCTCTCTTCTTCCATCTTCTGTCATTCACCAAGCTCTGGATCCTTCTGACGATACTGCTGCCCAGGCCACTCTTTCTCTCATTCCTTCTTCTTAGCTGGTTCTGCTGGGGAACTTGGAGGACTCCTGGCTGTCCAACATTTGCCACTTCCAACCCTATCTTCTACCATCATCTCTCAAAAATCTCTCCTTTTGAGGTTAATGATATCCAAAATCATCAACCAATCGAGATCCTGGTGATTATTATATATTAATTCTCCCTCTTTCCCCTGACATCTTTTTGCCTTCCTCAATGAGTTCAATGCATGGCATTTTTCTCTCCACTCCAACTTCCATTCTCATAACAGGGAACTTCAAAATACTCATTGATGTTTTTTCAAATGCCCTAATTTCCTAGTTCTGTAATCTATTTGGTTCTAATGAGCTATTCCTTCACTCTACATCAGCTAATACAGAGATGGTCATGCCCTTGACCTTGCCCTCATTTATGTGTTCTACTTCCATGTTGATAAACTTCTTTAATCATAAGATTTTATCATTCCATTCCACTGTTCCTTATGTGTGATAGCTATTGACTCTTTCCCTTATTCTTACCATGATGTCCAATTCCTCTACCCCATAGTTCTTTTCCACGACATCACCCTTGAAATGACTACACTCTTCTCTTTACTTGATCTCTACCTCTTGGTAAAGTAATATGATTCTACCTCATTCTCTGTTTTCAATTCCTTTGTCCTATCATGCCCTACCAAACCCTAGTCCTGGACCATTTAGATGATTTGTCATCTTCATCCCTATTTATTGCTATTCCGTAGAGATGGAGAAAATCATGAAACCTTTTAGACTGGACTTATTACAATTTTATGTTATCTAATCTCATTTGGGCACTCACTGCAGTAAGGGAGTCATTGTATTTCTCCTTAATTGATTCTTTATCCCACTTTTCACAGCAGCTATTTCAAACTTCTTTGTCTTTCCTCAAGCAACCGAAAGTATCTCTCTTCTTCGCAATTGAGGACCTCACCTCATACTTCGCCATGAAAACCTTCAAAACTGAGATCATTCCCCATGAGCTCTTCCTTCTTCTTTCCTCCTTAACTTACATCATTCAGACGTTTTCCCTTAGTATCTTTCCATATAATGACATTTTGGATGTAGGCTTTTCCCTTGCCAAGGCCAATCCTTCTAATTGCATGCTTGATACCATCTCTTCCCAGCTTCGCCAGCAAATTGTCCCCATTGTCATTCTAAATTTAAAAAAAATTTTATCTTCTATTACTCCCTATCTACTGGCTCCTTCTCAGCAACTTACAAACATATCCATGCCTCTCTCATCCTTAAAAACCTTCACTTGATCCTATTCTCTTCCCTAGTTATTGTTTTATTTCGCTCCCACCTTTCATGGCTTAATCTCCTTAAGGAAGCTCTCTACACCTATACCTCCACTTCCTCTATTCTCATTCTTTTCTAAACTCTTTGCATTTGGGGTTTTGACTTCATCAGTCAAATGAAAGTGTTCTCTCCAAAGTTATTAGGGATTCATAATTGCCAAATCAAATGGCTTTTTCTTAATTGGCATCATTTTAAACTTCTCTGAAGGCTTTAATATGGTTTGTCACTGCTTTCTCCAAGATAATTCCCCCCCCCTTCAAGTTTTTCATGACACTGCTCTTTCCTACTTTTCTTCCTTTCTGTCTGCTTTTTCTCAGAACTTCCTTTACTCGTTTTTTGTTTATGTCATGCCACTAATTCTGGGTGCCACCAAGGCCTGTCCTGGACCATTTTTTTCTTTTTAACTCTATACTCTTTCACTTGGGGATCTCATCAACTCCCAAAAATTCAATAATCATCCCTCTACCAATGGTTCTCAAATCCACATACTCAATCCTAGTCTCTTTTCTGAACTTCAGTCTTGAATTACCAGCTGCCTTTTGGACATCTTGAACTTGTATGGTATGTACCTCAAAACATGGATGAGATAAAACTTATTTATCTGCCACTCCCATTTTTATGAACTTACTTATTACTGTGCTCCTAGTCACTTGGGCTCAGTAGCATCCTCAACTTCTCACTCTTACTCACCCTATATGCATAATTAGTTGCCAAATCTTTCTATGTCTATCTCTAAAACAATTCTTGCATAGTTTTCTTGTTCTCCATTTGCATAGCTACCACTCTTGTTCTGGTCCTTATAACACCTCACTTCAACTACTAAAACTGTCGTCTAATTGATTATCTGTCTAAAGCCATTCTCCACTCAAATGCATCCTCCAACCAGTTGGTAATTTTCCTAAAGAGTAGATCTGGTCATACCACTCCCTCCTTCATTCACCTCAAACTCAATAAACTCCAGTGAGCTTCTGTTACATCCAGGGGAAAAAAGTCTTTTATTAGATATTTTAAAGTCTTCAAGACTTAACCTTCCTATCTTTCCAATTTTCTTACACTTTATTCCCTTCTATTTGTAATTTGAGCCAACTATGCTGATATTCTTGCTATTATTTACACACCATGGTGGCCCATCTCCATCCTAGATACTTTTATACTGGCTGCTTCCCATACCTGGAATGCTCTTCCTTCTCACCTTTGTCTTTTCACTTCCTTGACTTTATTCAGGAATCAGCACACATCCCAACTTTTGCTGGAGACATTTCACATTTTTCCTAACTGCTAGTATCTTTATCTCTGAGATTTTCTTCTGGCTACATTAGATATTTATTGTATATACAGAATTGTTTGGAAGTTGTCTCTCCATTAGGATGTGACTCTCTGTAAGGGGACAGAGTGTATTTGCCTTTCTTTTTAACCTTAGAGCTTCACAAAGTGCTTGGAACACAGTCAATACTTAATCAGTGCTTCTTGAATGACTGACTGATTCTCAGACCAAAGTGTCTCATTGGGTAATGTATGCAAAATCTTCTTTAGGTCAATAGTTGGCCTAAAGCATAGTCAGAATAGAATTAAAACAGAAAAAGGACAAAGGAAATAGTGTATGGTGACAAAGTAGGAGAGGAAGAGGAAAAAGAAGATAGGGAAAAAAGAGGACCATATGGTAGAGAGTAGCAGAAAAAGACTGACAAGTGTCCTAGAAGTCAGTCAAATAGAGTCAGTGTCATAGACTAAGTAAGAGCATACCTGATCTCTCTTTTCACTAACCTCTAGCATTACTCATCCACTTGTCTTTACATAAGAGGTCAGTGCATGACTGATTTGGTCTAAATAATCCAATGAGACTTTTTGTAGCCATGGAAATGTGTGTGTGTGTGTGTGTGTGTGTGTGTGTGTGTGTGTGTGTGTGTTTTATGTGCAAAGACATTAGGATGAATGGAATGGTCTTAACTACTTTCCCTGAGGGAAAAAAGCTAACCTGCTTACAACTTCTCTATGTAGCAGGACAGATGAAAATATTATGAATTTCCATTTTCCAAATGAGGAAATAGAGACATTAAACTTTAAACTATAACCTCGAAGTGAGCCATTAAGGATAATTATTGCACGTAGAGTCCTATATACTGATAGAGGGCTAACCAGTCTCAAGTCCATTGGTTCAGGTCAGTGGGAGGACGAGTCTTGAGGATGGAATAAGTTGAATCAGCAACCGGGATTGGTTGGCCAACTGGAATCCAGGAAGTAAAATAATAAGCATGACAGAGGAATTCCTTGATGTAGCATGGCATCTTGGGAAGAGTACTAGACCAAGAGGCAAGGAATGTGTGTTCTACTCAGCAAGTCAGTCAATGAGCACTTTTGAAGTGTCAACTTTATGCCAGACACTGTGTTAAGTGCTGAGATATGAAGAAAGGGCAGTCCCTGCTTTTGAGGAGTTCCAAGTTAAATAGAATAGACAACATGAAACCAACTATGCTATGCTTCCTAGCTATGTGACCCTGTGCAAGTTATTTAAGTCTAACCCTTCCCACTCTATTGTCTTGGAACCAATACACAGTACTGATTCTAAGACAGAAGGTAAGGGTTTAAAAAACCAGCTATGTTCAAACAAGATATAAACAGGATAGGTTGGGGGTGATCTCAGATGGAAAGCACTAAGATTGAGGAGGATGGACAAAAGCTTCTTGTACGAGGTAAGATATTACCTGGGACTTAAAGGAAACCAGGAACCTAGGAGGCAGAGATGAGATGGTAGAGCATTGCAGGCATGTGGAACGGTTATAGAAAATGTCTAGAGTCAAGAGATGAAGTATGTTCTTCAAATAACAGCAAGGAGGCTGGCTGATATTGGATTAAGGAGTTCATGGGGTGGGGTGTACAGTATGAGAAAAGTGGAAAGAAAGGATTGGGGCAGGTAGGTAATGAGGGGCTTTGGACACCAAACCTAGTTTTATATTTGATCCTGGAGATGAGATGCTAGTCCCTGTTCTGTTGAAGAAGCTATCTTTCTGATCTTGGAAATATCATGACTCTCTTATACTTTCTCAACTGCAAAATTAGGGAGTTGGACTAAATGACTTCTAAGTTTTATTTTAACTCTAAGATCCTATGAATGCTGGAGTCAGAGTCTGGGAACCCTGAGGATGGTTGGGTCAAAAGGCTAATGCTACCAAGTTCTCTCGAGCCTTTGCTAGTAGCAGCCAGGAGAGTTTCATGAACAACAGAGTCCTGTGACATTTTGCTATCTTCTAAGTGGCCCATTTCAGGCTGACCTGTGTAGCCTCATTCAGCTTCACTAGCTCCTTTGGCTTTAAAGGAGCTCCCACTAATTTATGAAAAGGTTCTGACTTTGGCAGAGATGGGCTTCAAACTCCGGCCTTTGGAATGATTTCAACTCTCTTTCCATGGAATCCCAGCTTAGTGCGGCAAGTGTCAAGATAAGATCAGAACGTTTACAAGGGGAAATCTGTAGGCAAATTCAATTATTTTAAATTATGTCTTTTAAAAAAAAATCTCCCGTTAACTTTAATTGTTTGTATGGTTTCCAGTTTATTACAATCATTACTATTATTTAGTATGAAATAATAAACTTGGAATTTACAACCCCAAAGACACATGGGTTATATTCCCTAGTAAAGGTTCAACATCACTCAATATTTGCTGCTAATGCTACTTCTCATCAAGATACAAGGGCTTAAGTAAGAATAGACTCTGCTTCTCAGTGGAACTTCAAAAAAAAAAGGACTCAGGTTTTCCACCAGTACCATCTTCAACAACCATTCTTGAACATTGGCTAGGACCCAAATTAGTAAGCTAGTAGCAGCTCCTTGTTTTTGGATACTTACTCACCCAAGTTCAAGTTCAGGTGATGTAACAATTATGCTAATTAAGGCGTTTTCTAATTGCTCACTTTCTCTTTTACCTGGAAGTTGTAGGGGATTTCCCCACCTTTTGTGGGGAGACTAAAATGAAGCTTCCATTTGAGTTTGATAATGACAATATCTTACATTTGATTTGGCATTTGATTATCACCCCATCAGGAAGATTTATGGCAAGGTATAAAAAGCTCCGGCTCTGGAGTCAGAAAGCTTATGTTGGAATTCCACTTTTGATGCTTTATGTCCTTGGACAAGTCACTCAACCTTTCTGGGTCTTAGTTTCATCATCTGTAAAATAAAAAGGTGGATTAGACAAACTCTGAGGTCTCTTTCAGTTCTGGATTTATGATCTCATGCGTAAACGAGAGCCATCTTTCCCTCCTTTCCTCTAAAATATTTCGGTGTAAAAGTTTGGAATATAAAACGCTTTCTGATTGTGATGCTAATTGTGAGTTAGGGCAAGACAGCAGGTGTGAGCTGGCTTCTGGCTATGTGCGTTAGGGTTCTGCACAGTGGTCCTACCTCCTGTGAGGAGTGATGTGGGAATTTTGCATAGCAGGCGGCGGAGAAGGGTGAGCATGTAGATAAACAACAGTTCAGATTGTCAAATCTAGCTCATCCTTCCAGTTGATAATACGGTTTGGGAGCAAGCTCCCATTTCCCATTAGCACTCACTGATTTTATACTTCTTCACTAATAGAGGGGAAGTTAACTCCTTTAGCTAGCTGGGCAACCCTGAACTTAGAAGAAGCTATTAAGGATGGGTTTCAGCTATTTAGCATTATGGAACTCTGTGGCTAGAAGGTTCCTTAGAGGTCATTATATTCTTTCAAATTGTCCTCAATTATTTTGGGGGAACAGAAACATATGCCCCCATGGATTTATATAGGTAGGTATATGCAAATGTGTATATATTGCACATCTGTGTATAAATGCATATATTTAACTCCATTTCTCATAAATGGATTGTATTACATTTGATACATGAAAGTCTCTGAAGGCACAATGGTATAGTGGCACTTTGAGAGTTGGGGAGGCTAACACTGTAGCTATTGTCATGCTATGAAATAGAGTGCTATTATGGGATCGGAGATCTACAGCAAGGAGCTAGGTTTTAGGAGCTATCTAAGTGCCTTTTTTTTTTTGGGGGGGCATATGGGGGAGATTGAAGACCAAAGAAGTTAAGTGACTTTCTGAATATTACCATCCATATATTCAGATACAGAAATTGGTCTCCATCAATAGGATGTAAACTCTGAATTGTTTTTTCCTATAATATTGGGCTGATTTTATCCATACTCTCTCTTTTGGTTCCCACATTGACTAGTCTAATTCAGTTCAAGTGAACATTTATCAAGCATCTCCTATGTGCAGAGTATTATTCTAGCCACTGGGGTGAGGGGAGAATCTAAAAATTAAATGAGATGTCCCAGTCCTCATTGAACTGACAGATGAATAGGGGACACTTTTGATATGCTAGTCAAGTTAGAGGGAAGAGTTCTTGGATATGGAATAAAGTTAAAATCATTGTATTTTCTTTTGACTGTGCTATGATCAAATGAGATAAACAGATGCTGGTTACAAAAATGGAGGCAGTAAACAAACTGCTTAACTAGTGCTCCTATTCGAAGGGGAGAAACAATACCTCAAACCTAAAACAAGTAGAAGGTCAGGTGGTTAAAGTGAGTGAGAGAACAAAAGCCAACTGGGATTTTATAGACCTGGTCAAGAAATGGACTCCACCAATTAACTGGATAATTATTCTGAATATGGGAAGAAGCCCCCTGAGGCTGAGATTTGTTAGCTTATCACCTAGGATGGCCTAAAGTGTTGTGCTCAGTGTAAAGTGTTTAAGAAGTTCACAGGTGGGTTAAACTATAATAATTGCTTTCATTAAGCAAAAGAGATTAATAAACTCCAAGCTTAACTAAAATCACTGGGGCAAAGCTAAGAGGAACTCATCTGACCCTTGAATAGACTTCTACCTCTAGCCCGCCCTTTCAGAGCTCTCTTATTCCTTCCCTGTCTCCAGATGGATGCCACAATAAACTTGATATCATAAGAATAAATGATTGATTGATTAAACATTGATGGTGGGTCTCTGTTTCCATCTGTATATAGAAGTGGCTGGTTTAGAAATTAACCCCTTTATGGGCCTGACACATGCTATCAAGATGCCTCCTGAATTTTGGAAGCCAGAATGCCCACAGCTGTGCAATTATGCAAACTAGGCTAATTTCCAGAGATCGTTTGCATATGATGCTAAAAAGCTACTTTTTGCAGTTTGGTTTAGATACAATACACTTTGGAACACTCTTTATTGACTTTTTTCTTTTTTTTTTTTTTTGGTACACATAATGCATGATAACAATTGGGACTTTCCTTTTACTTCACAATAAACAGATTTTCCCTGAATACACGTTCATTGTAAGAGGATTTCCCTGTGTACTTAAAAAAAAAAACCTAATGTATCTTCCCTCTAGATAACTAATTTCCATACTGGGCTAAATTTTTACTCCTATAAGCATTAAAGGTATGCTTTATATATATATAGCTTATATGCTATGGCAAGAGTAAGTGCTGGCGAGAGATTTACACCCCTTCTATCTGCTTTATCTTGTTTCCAAGAAGAATTTTACTGTATTGCATCATTATGCCCTCTGGATCTTAATATAAAAATATAATTATTCTCATACTAAGTCAGTCTATCATCTATCTAGCCCAGTGTTCTGTCTTTGAAAGTAGTAGCTTCTGTGAGAACATGTATTTTAAAAAAAGATTATTTTATCAATGCTTTTCTCTCATCATTCCACTTCCTAATCAACCTTGATTCTGTTTCCTTATGATAAAATACTCCCTGAAACATAGTGTAAATAAACTTAATAACTCAACACATTGGCCATATTCAACATTAAACACACGCCTCATCCTTTACCTATAGTCAGTCCCACATTTTTCCATAGACAGGGCAGTACTCCAGAGTCAAGACAGGTCCCTGAATTGATCAGAATTCTGTTGTTTTTAGTGTTGTTTTTATTTATGTTCTTGTAGTCATTGCAGAAATTGTTTCTTGATTCTGTTTACTTGCTCTTCATCAGTTTAAATAGTTCAAATATTTTTCAGAGTTCTCTGGATTCTTCAAAATTGTCTCTTTTATGATGTAAGATTATATAAATATATTCATAAAACATATGATTCGTTTACCAGTCTTCAATTCCTCAACACTCACTTTGTTTCCAGGTCTCTGCTACTCTGCTTTTTATCTATTTATAATATGTAAATTAAAATACATACTCATAGATGCATTATTTGCACATACATGAATGTATATATACTACAAGCTTTAATAGCTTATATACTACATCTATACATAATTGCACTAAAACTTTTTAGACATTATATGCCCAGTAGCAATAAAAACAGCTAGTATTTAGATAGCATTTTAAGATTTGCAAATGTTTCATATAAGCCCAGTGGGTCCTCACAACAACTCTGGGAGATAGGTGCTATTGTTATCCCCATTTCAGATGAAGAAACTGAGTCAAACAGCATTTAGAGACTTGCCCAGGGTCTCAAAGTGACTTTTTTTAGAATAGTGAACATGGCTTTCTTTCTGAATGATAGCCTTAAAAGGTTCACAATTTATCTTCAAATATTATTTTTCCACACTTGTGGATTCATCATCCATGCGTTAATCAAAACCCTTTTCAAATACTTTCATTCAAATCTGCATTGTAAACTCTTTATAGACATTTATAGACATAGTATGATCTCCATGGGTAGAAGGATTTCTGCTGACAAAACCACAGGTCCTTGATGTATATGGCATTATTCAAAAGTAGAATACTTTTTCTTTTATTTATAATACCCTTCCTAAAGCAAAATTTCCAGTATATTGTTAATATTTTTGCTCCCATAAGTATTTTTTTCTTTTACCAATATCTTTAGAGATATCCACTAACTCCTATTCTGATGCTTTATCCTGGTGTGGAGTTAACTCTTGGTTTCCAAATGCTGTTTTCAGATTGCAGATTCTAGTAAGACAAAGGAAGATGA
The DNA here is from genome assembly GCF_016433145.1 of Gracilinanus agilis. Taxonomy (NCBI): domain Eukaryota; kingdom Metazoa; phylum Chordata; class Mammalia; order Didelphimorphia; family Didelphidae; genus Gracilinanus; species Gracilinanus agilis. Next base: position 595,971,432 of record NC_058130.1, read on the forward strand.
AAGGGTTTTGAGAATGACAAGAGAACAGGCTGCATATCTGTCATCTATGGTCCAGCCTAACTAAATTCAGAGGCTCACCACAATAAATCCCCATATTCCTTTCCTGGGGTTATAATTAGTATTTAACCATTGCTCACCTTGTAAATATAATTAGGTTCGTATTTCTTTAGATAGGTTACTTCATACTTGTATACAGTGAAATAGTGTATTTATCATTTTTCTGCCTGCTGAAATACATTACCAGAGCTTCTCTTAATTTATTTTCACCCTATTAGTGGCATTTCTCTAACAACAAAGACCAACACCAAACCAAAATTCAAATTTTGTTGCATATTCAGCCTTCCATGTGATTTATAAAAAAGTTAATTAATGCTGGTCAAAGGAATATTCCCTGGATTTGATTATTAAATATGAGTTGGTTTATTAAACTTTGGCATCAAAGAATTCAAAGACTCTGACAGACTCTTAAGTTTCAACCTTCTAAAAACCTTCCTTTAAATAACTTCCCAAGTACATAAATCATGTCTAGGTATAGTCTTAGAGGTAGATTTCTAATTTCTAAATTATAATTTATAGATTTGTGGGTCATGCCAACAGTCCAACAAATGTGAAGAAAGTACATAAAGTGAAAAAGGAAGGAGGAAAATGTTAAATTATAAATAAATATGAATAAAATACGAATAAAATTAAGAGGAAATATGTTTAGATCTGTAAGGTACTCTGAAATCTAGTCCAACATTTTTACTTATAAGTGAGAAAACTGATGCCCATGGAAGTTAGGGACTTATTAAAGATCACCTGTACAAAGGGCAAAGTCAAGATCTGAACTTAGCTCATCTGACTCTAAATTCAGCAATCTTTTAACTATATCAAAGTATATTGGGTAGAATGGACTATTAGATAACTTCTTACTTAAATCTTCATATGATTTTTCACATAGATAAAATGTCAATAATCAGTCTTAGATACTCAATTATAGCATAGAAATAGGTAACATAACAAATCATGCTAAAAAAGGATTTTCTCTGAATGGTAGGTCGTAGCCCTTCCTTTTGAGGACCAGAAACCGATTTGTCTGAGGTCAAATAGGTAGCAGGAGAGCCAAGCTTTAAACCTAGGTTTTAACTCCAAATACACTGGGGCATGTATGTAGATCTAGTGGACAGAGCATCAGACCTGAAATCAGGGGGACCTGGCTTCAAATCTGGCCTCAGACACTTCCTAGCTGTGTGACCCTGGGCAAATCACTTACCCCTAATTGCCTAGCCCTTACTTCTTTTGGGTTTTAAAACTGATACTAAGAGAGAACGTAAGAGTTTTAAAATCCCCTCAAATACTCTGATTCTTCTACATTATGGAATTTTAGGAAAAGTTTTTGGGGATCTTAAAGTTAAATAAGCTCCGTCAGCTCAGTATTAAGAATTATTATTTGAAGACCAATCGAAAATATCTTTCAAGTTACCTTTTAGGAGCTTTTAAAAATTATAAAAAGCATGTTATTTATTTTGGATATTTATGTGCAAATTACAGTACATTTACAAACAAATATGTATATATATATGTATATATCCCATTACATATGTACATATAATTGTATCTATGTACATATATATTATATAGAGAGAGAATGAGTG
>NC_058130.1:595973390-596022160 GCF_016433145.1 Gracilinanus agilis
AGAGAGAGAGAGAGAGAGAGAGAGAGAGAGAGAGAGAGAGAACTTTTCATTTCTGTAGTTAGCAAGCCTGAAGGGTTTGGGTGCTCTGCTCTGCTCTGTGAATCTTCCTCCTTCTTTTGTCCTCTCTCTTTCTTGGTCACTGACATGGTTTGACCTCAACCCTTTCCCACTAGAAAAGAGAAAGGAGAAGAGAATCTTGCTTCCCCTCCTCCCCAGCCCAAACCCTGAGTCCACATGTTCCTAAATGAGCTCATGACGAACAGGTTTCATTCTGAATATGACCTTCTGCTTTCAACAACACTGGGGATTCGTGGGACTAGATTGGGTTGTTAAAACCAAGACTTTGGAGTAGGTTGTGTACTCTAGATTTCAGCTTTTGGCTCATTATATGCTTTATGGTCATTTTCTGGTTGGCAGGGAAGAACCAAGCTACCAGGCAAATGTCTGAAAGCTATAGTACCTTTGGCACATCCTTCTTCAGCATTTGCTAATCTGGTGAGTCCTTTTTCAGCAAAAGGATAGAATTGTATATTGAGTTAAAGTACCCAAAGTCCAAAGCTTTGATGGTATTAATTTACCTATGTCTGGGGTTCTGTGTAACAGTGAATGAATTTTAAAGAACCCACTTATTAAGTGCTTACTGTGTGCAAAAAGTACTTTTTTAAGTGCATGGATACAAATTGAAAAATGGAGACATTCCTTGGGTACTCATTCTAATTGGGGAAGGCAATACATGTATGCAAATTCAACTTCAGGGTACCTGGAAAGACATAAATATTCTAAAGATCCAGAAGTAGGAGGAGCAGCTAGGTGGCTCAGTGGATAGACAGGTCCAGAGATGGGAGGTCCTGGGTTCAAATCTGCCTTCAGATACTTCTTGGGCAAGTCACTTTAACCAAATTGTCTAACCTTTACTGCTCTCCTGCCTTGGAAGGTTCTAAGTTGTAAGACAGTTCTAAGACAGATACTTAATATTGATTCTAAAACAGAAGGGAAGAATTAAAAAAAGATTCAGTGTTAGGATGTATAGCAAGGTCCAGGGTTCATTGACCATTGACAGGTCAGATGACAGTGCTTTGGGTCTAGGAAGCATTGACATGACTGGGATGCCACTTATTTGAAGGGTATAGCAGTCACTTCCAGCTCATCCAAATGATTTGAATTGACATGTTGGGGGCTGAGCTTGAAGTGTTAAATAAATGAGATCTTTGGTAACTTCGGAGAGAGTAGTTTCAGTCAAATAATAAAATTTGTAAGTCAGATTGCAGAGAGTTTAGAAGTGAGTGAGAGGAGCAGAAGCTAATTAATATTTTAAAATAATCTGATTTCCATTGCTATACATAGATACATCTTTGTATAGTATCCATATCTAAATAGGGAAATGATTTAATCAGTTTGAGCCTCAGTTTCCTCATCTGTGAAATAGGACCATAATACCTGCAATATTTGCTTCACAGGGAGCCTGGACAAAAGTGCTTGGTAAATCTTTTTTTTTTTTTCTTGGTAAATCTTAAAGAGTAACATAAATGTGAAATCCCATTGGTAATATTTGGAGCCAGAATCCCTAGATTCAAATTATGCCTATTGGTTCCTAGTAGTGGTGATCTTTAATCTCTCTGAGCTTTAACCTCTTTCTTTGCAAAGTGGGTATAATGATTCTTGCAATACTTACTTTATGGGACTTTTAAATTAATACATGTTGAGTACTTTGTAACTGTAAGGAACTATAAAAAAACGAAGACATTTTGACAGAGGGTCTTACTTGGTTAATGAGTGGAGTGTTTCTCAATGGATTCATTCTCTTACCCCACTTCTCAAACCCCAACCTTAGGCCAACTTAACTAGCACAAACCAATTAGATGCTCCAATGGGCATCAGTCATTAAGACAATTCTAAATAGAGTAAAAACATATTTAATGGAAACGTTTGTTTTTAAGAAAGGCATAATCATCAGCTTTATAACGACCTGTCAATAGACAGTGCAATATGGTGGCCCAGATACCTAATATAATCTTAGAATACATTAAGAGAAGTATGGTATGTAAGAAAGAAATGTAATAGTCAGTCTGTACTCAGAGGAGTACAAGATCATAAATTGGGAGCGAGAAAGGATAGTAGAGGCCCTCTAGTCCAACACTCTTATTCAGCAGTTGAAGAGACTCATCTCATTAGGTTTAATAGATTACCTTAGTAATCTATTATATAGTAGATAAAGAATATTACTAGATTTGATTACTACCAAAAAGCTTAAGTGACTTATCCAAAGGCATTCAAGTAGTAACTGGAAAAGCTAGTGTTCAAACCTTGTTCTTAAGACTCCAAAACCAGTGCTCTGTCCGCCATGACTACCAAGCTCTGGTTGGACCATAAGTGGAGCTTCATATTAAGTTCTGAGCAACATATTTAGGATGGCTTTTGAGAACTTCAAGTGGGTTGGAGAGGAGGGCTAGTAGGATGATAAGATCATACCATATGGGGCTAGTTCTAGTTAGCCTGGAAAATAGAAGGCATAGGGAGAATATAATGACTCTCAGCAAATATTAAAAGGGCTATGATATAAAAGAGAATTGTATTTTTTTTTCTTTCTGGCCCCAGAGGTCAGAACTAGGATCAAACAGATGGAAAGTAGAGGGAGATTTATTTTGACTCGATATATAAGGAGAAACTTCCTAACAATTACAACTTCCTCAAAATGGATGCTTTTTGTACTAATGAATTCCCCATCACTGGAAGTAGTCCATCAGTTGCACTAGAGGACCTGAGGGGACCTTTCCGTTTCTGGGATCCTCTTATTCCTCTGGAGAGCCTTCCAGCAGCAGCACAGTGAAGTAAGAACTTGGAGGAAAAGAGTGAACAGAAAGAGGAGAAACTCAAACACAAATAAGAAGGGTCTGACTGATGAAACAGAGCAGCACAAATGAGCTACCATTTTTCCAGAAAGAGAATCATAGCCTTTGGTGAATAGACTTAAATTATAGAATAGACTATAAACCCTATCAGGTTTATAGTTGTTTAATCTTCTGGGTCTGGATGGTAGTCTCCTTCCAGACTCCCACTGAGGACTGTCTGTAAGTATGTGCAGAATAGTGGTCAAGGAAGATAGCACATTCTGTGGGCAAGTATTACCATTGGCAATTTTCCTGAAGGAAATAATTTTTCCAAGGTTACACAGGTATATAAAGATACCCGGGATCTGAATTCAACACCTTTAACTAATGACTTGGAGGATGGTCGGAAAGGATGTAGATAGTAAAAGGAGGAGAGGTTAAGTAATCACTTAAAAACCTTACTCTTGGAGCAGCGAGGTGGCTCAGTGGATAAAGAGCAGAGGCAGGCCTGGAGATGAGAGGTCTTGGGTTCAAATCTGTTCTCAGACACTTCCTAGTTATGTGACTCTGGGCAAGTCATTTAACCCCTATTGCCTACCCCTTACTGCTCTTCTGCCTTGGAACCAATACATAGTAAGGGTTTGAAAAACAAAAACAAAAACAAAAACCTTGCTCTTGAAATACTAAATGTGACCACCTGAAAGAGGGGAACAGTTGAGCTTTCTTTACCTACACTAAAGGATTTCAAGGTCTTCACTAGACTCTACTGTCAGTGTTTCAAATAATTTTCCTACTCAAGAGACAATTTCCTAGTGATAGGGCTGTAATTCACAGTCTCATCCCTACTCATCTCCTTCTATTTCCACGGTTCTTGTCCTACACTGAACAGGAGAGCACCACGAAGATAATGATCCTCATTTATATCAGTTAAGGTCTAAACCCACTCTGGAATTTTCTTCATTAGACTTGTAAGCTGTATTTATTTTCATTACTCTTGTACTCATAAATGGTTTACTTCTGCCCTGCTACTAATGTTTCTCCTTTTAGGGCTGCATCACTGCACCAGAAATGCATCATCTCATTTCCTCCTATTTGATTAACCCTGTTTGCTTTTCATCTTACCTTCTTCACTTCCCCCTCTCCCTCCCAACGCACATCTAGACCATAGAATCAAAAACTTAGAGCTGAAAGAGATCTAATCTAAGCCAACTCCCTCATTTTACAGATGAGGGATTAGAGACTTAGCAAGGTTAGGACACTTGTCCAAGGTCACACAGATGGCCAGTAGCAGAGCTGAGCCTTGAGCTCTGATATTTTGGTTTTCACAGCTGGTTTTCATTCTAAAAAACCACAATTGCCCTTACTCTTTCTCTCCTCCTATATTACCATTGAGTGCCTACTCTTAAGTGAAGGTAGAGCTTTACCCAATGGTATAAGCCACCCTGTGGGAGAATAAGACCATAGTTTCTTTTCCTAAGCAAAGTGACTTTTCCAAGGTCATACAGGCAAAATATAAAGGAAGCCAAGATTTGAACCCAGCTTTTCTACTAGTGCACTCTACTATGAGGGGAAGGGGTACTATTTAACTTTGGGGACTGTTGGCACATGAAAAGAATGAGTCTAGGCTTTATTTATGTCTGTTTTGCTTAGTACTTCTTTAGAAGCTTCTCTGGCATTGTTCAAAGCTTTCTCTATGCACTGAGGATATTTCCTTCTAGTTTGGGTTGAGCCTTCTGGAATGACCACAGGTGAGATAACATGTGACCAATAAAGGGCTGTTGGGTTTGGAGAATGGCATCTTGAGGGAAATCAACATAAATCAATGTTGTATACAGACTAAAGGGTCTTGCTGCCTAGGGGCTGTTAGTCACTCCTTTATCTGTTCATTTTACAAATATTAAGAGCTCTTACTGTATACAGGATACCATGATAGATATTTTGGGGAATTAAAGATAGAAAAACATGACCCCTATCTTTAAAGAGTTCCCAATCTAATGTGCAAGAGGAGTTCTGCAAAGATGCTAAGTGCTTTATAGATATCTCATTTGATTCTCACAACAACCTTGTGAGGAAGCTGCTGTTATCATCCCTGTTTTATAGTATAGGAGACCGAGGCAGACAAAGGCCCAGGATCACAGAACCAGTAAATGTGTGAGGCTGGATTTGAAGTCCGGTCTTCTTGACTCCAGAACTCTGTCTACTGAGCCACCAGGTTGTCCCCAGGCAGGTAGATAGAATAGTGAAGAGAATGCTGGAGCTGGACAATATGACTTCAGTTCAAATCTTGCTTTACTTATATGCTATGGGTAAGTCCTTGGACCTCCCTCACCCTCAGTTTTCTCATCTATAAAAGAGGGTATTAAGAGCACTTACTTTGTAGGGTTATTATGAGCATCAAATTAGTTAACATATATAAAGCTTTTTTCCAAACTTCAAAGTGTTAGGTAAATGCTAGCGATTACTCTTGTTTTTAATAGATATCCGTGGTGTGGAAAGCATTGTGTTACTATAGAAAGAACATTGGTTCTGGAGTCACAGGATCTGGATCCAAATCTCTTCTCTGATTTTTATTTCCCATGTGACCTTGGACAAGTCATTTTGCTTTTATGGACCTTTAGTTTCCTCAACTGTATAATCAGGGAGTTGAACTAGATAGCTTCTAAGTCCTTTAATCCTCTCAATCTATGGATCAAAGATGTAGTATAAAGTATCAGGGGAGAGTGGGAAAGTTACCCCAGAGCTAAAATGTTCTGAGAATTTAGCAGCTTAACTCAATGAGCATTTGTTAATCACCTAATGGATACAGAAGTCTGTGCTGGACTGGTGGGAAGACACAAAAATGAAGAAAATATAACTGATGTGGAATCTATTAACCAGTGAGGTGGATAGGACACATACACAGTTTAAATATCAGTTGAAATGGAGCATTATTATGGACCTTGGAAAAGTACAAAGGCCTGAAGGAGGTCATTTCCTGAATGGAGGTATCAGATAAGGAGAAGGAAAGGTTACTAGTCTTTGGAAAAAAAATCAGAAAAGACTCCTAGAAGGAGATGGCATTTGAGTTGATCCTGTAAGGAAAGGTAAGAATCAGACAGGAGGAGATAGAGGATTAAGCATTACTAGTAGAGAGAATAAACAGAATAGGCAAAGTAATTGTCTACACCTGTGTGGTGCAATAGAAATTTGTTCTGAATTTGGAGTCCAAACATATGGGTTTGATTTTGTCAGTCATTTGTATGATTTGGGGCAAACCAATGCAAAATGGAATTTAACTAGAGCATGTTTTTTCATTTAATATTTTATTTTCCCAATTATATTGACTAACAATCTTTTATATAAGGTTTCCAAAATTATAATATCCAAATTGCCTCCTTTCCTCTCTTCCCTCCCCCATCCCTGAGATGGTAAACAATTTGATCTATATTGGTCATGTTGTGAAAGAATACTCATAAAGCTCAAATTCAAAAATAAAAACACACACAAATAAAGTGAAAAATAGTGTACTTTGATCTGCATTCAGACTCCTCTGGAGGTGAATACAGGTAAATAAAATTCTGTCTTAAGTCCTTTAGAATTGAATTGTCTTGGATCATAACTAGAGCACTTCTAATTCAGTTCAACACATATTTGTTAAACAACATGCTACTTGCAAGCCACTGGTGATAGAAGGGCAGAAATGAAGAGTCTTTACTCTCAAGGAACTTACTTTATATGGAAGAACAATAAGGTTTATTTCAACTCTTAACCCATCATGTGATGATCCTACTGGTTCCTTTGTTGTTGCTGTTGTTCAGTTGTTTCAGTCTTATCGGAGTCTTTGTGACCCCATTTGGGGTTTTCTTGGCAAAGATACTGGAGTGGTTTGCCATTTCCTTCTCCACTTATTTTACAGATGGGGACACTGAGGCAAACAGGGTTTAGTGACTTGCCCAGGGTCACACAGAGTAAGCGTCTGAGGTCAGATTTAAACTCAGGAAGATGAGTCAGGTTCAGCACTCTATCTACTGTGCCACCTAGCTGACTCTCAGATCCTCAGCTCTCTGTCTCTCTATTGCTATTAGAAGAGATTTCTAACTCCAGCTATAGCATAATACCATTCTCCAAAAACAGGAATGAAAGATGTTTTGACTTCACATTATAATTGCAATCAGACCAGACATATTAGGATTCCTCCCAGGTTTTCACATGGACTGACCAATGATTTATGGAAACAGCCTTCAGCACTTTACCGCTCAGGGAAAGGACCTTGATAATTTGCAAACTACCTGCTTAAAACAGGATTATCACAATGGCCAGCTTAGAAAGAAACTAAAATTCTCCTCAAAGGTGCCACTGTGAATTATAAGAATTTTAGTTATTTGCTCCAGTGTTTGCTTCCACCTGGTCTCATAGTAACAGAAATGTAATTTGGGAGTATCTGTTTTGGTAAATCAGTCATTCTATAGCAGTCTTCATGAATTAAAAGTAATTACACAGGGTGAACTATGCAGATAAAAAGATAAATAGCTAAATAGTGGATAGAGAGGCAAGACAGAGAAACCAACACTAGAGATAGGTAGAGGAGGATAGATAAGTAGATGATAGGTAGATAAAGAATTAATAGATGAAAGATGATTGATAGATTGATGATAGGCAGTGATCATAAAGAATAGATGCTAGATCAACTCATGATCAATGGTTGATAGGTAGTTGAGAGATGAAAAGTAGCAGAGAGATTGGTAGTAAAGGATAGACTGATAGGTAATAAACATGAGATGATAAATAATAGATAAATGGATGGTAGATTATAGACAATATATGTTGATAGATGACTAAATACATCTAGATTATTTATAGATTGATGATAGTACCACATCCCTGTTTTAAACTTAAAACTGTACTGACTTTTAAGACCAGACCCTGTATTAAGCTCTTTGAGATACCAAGACAAGCAAGAAGGGCAGTCTCTACCCTCAAGGAGTTTACATCCAAATGTAGAAAGACAACACACAAAAAGGGGTGGGAATGAGAAAGGGAGTTAGGAGGAGAGGAAAGCAGGAGGATAAGAGGAAAGAAGGAGAGGAAGTCGTAGTGGCAAAGGAACTGAATCAAAAGACAGAAAATCATGGTTCAGATTCTTTCTGTGCTAGTTGTTACCTGCATAGTTGTTAACCACACAGATTCTTAACTTATAAAATTAAAATCTTATTTTTAAAGTCTCATCTAACTCTAAGTCCTATGACAATATATTATTGTTCCTTTTAGCTAGCACTGTTTAAAAATGGATTCTTTTCTCTTCCATATTTTCTTTTCTTTCCATTGATCATCTCTTTCCCCAGATGAACTCTTTCTTTTCCCCTTCAACCCACTCACAAACCCTTTTCTATTTTTCTGGTTCTGCATTAAAAACATTTTTTGTCATTGTTCTCTTTACGTGTGAAGAAGCTGCCACAATGGATTTTGCTGGCATTGCCCAGAAGGGACAAAATGACATGCACTGGTGGCTGGCATCATTATTTATGAAACCTTGGTATCTGAGTTTTTCAGCCTGAAAAGAGAGGACTATCCTCCATATCTTCCTTAACCCCACAGGCTTTTAAAAAAAATCCTCCTTAATGACTATGGAGTGGAAACTTACAAAATAAAAAGCTCTTGTCTGAGCAGGACAAATGGAAGTAAAGGCAATACAAACAACCTAAATTGTAAGTCCCCTGAGGGCAGGAAGTCATGAAGCTTCCTGTCCTAGGTGCCTAGTAGAGTACTTTGCACATAAGTGTTTGATGTATGTTGCTGGGCTAGACTATTACAGTTCTCTAAATTCTACATTGTTCATCTCCTTTCTAGGGCTTGGACTCCTAGGATTCCCTTTGTACCTTTTTATCCTTTTATACCTAAAGTGGCCTCCTTCTTCCCTAGAATACTTGTTTCCTTATATTCCCAACCATCTGTCCTTTTCTTCCCTCTCCCATTTCTTTCTCTCCTCTCCTCTTCCCTCCCCTTCTTCATCCTCTCCACTCCTGCCTTTGGATTTGGTAGACAGTATGCATGGTGGAAATCTATCAAAGAATGGCCTTATTCACAGGCTCATGATATCCTGGAAAGACTTGGAAACAGAAGAGCAGGGTCTAAATTCCAGTTATCCCACTTATTAGTCATGGAACCTTTCATAAGACATTACCTCCCTGAGCCTCAGTTTTCTAATTTGCAGAATGAGGATGATAATATCAACTCTATTCACAAGGGTTATTATAAAGATCATATAAGAGTATATGTATATACATAGATGTGTGATCATATGAAAGTACGCATATGTGCATAGATACAGACTTTTAATTGTGTATGTATATATATCTACTATATATATCTACATACACGTATATAATATACCTATATAAAACCTTACTTTGACTCCAAATACAGAGCTGTAATTAGGATGGGGTTTCTAGAGCTTATCTCAAGTGATGAAGTTGAGGAGTGGAAGTGAGATGCTGAGTTCTGCTGCCTTAAAACTCCTACAGTGTTTGAGGAGAAAGTAGGAGGCCAAGTCTCTAGCAGTGGAAGCTGGGAAAGCAGGGAAATCATAGACCTCTGCCCCATGACTAAACATGAGGTTGAAACATCTCTCCCTTGGTTTTCTTTCTTCTCCCAATCTTTATGCCTGACCCCCCTGCTACTTTTTTACACTCTCGTTCCCATCCAGTTTAGTCCTAGTGCCCCCTGGTCACTAGCCAGCTAAGTCTTAATCTTTCCCACTTCCTATCTTCCCGTGCCTTCCCTTTCTACTGTGTCCTCTTGAACCCTCTTCCATTTTGTTCCTAAAGACTATCTCCTTATGTCATTCAGGCTTGAAGGGCAGGAGCTTCTCACATTTCACTCTGTTTGACCCAGGGACATTGGCTTAAAAATCCTAAAACCTAAAATTCTATCTTTTACAGGAAGCCTCTCCCCATACTTCTTAATTCTAGGGCCTTCCTTCTGAGAATTACTTCTTTTTTATCCTAATTTATAGTTATTTGCTTGCTTGTTGTCTCCCTCATTGGATTGTGAGTTCCTTGAGGGTAGGAAATGGCTTTTGTCTCATTCTATATCCCTAGAACTTAACACAGTGCCTGGGACATAGGAGGTGCTTAATAAATGTTTATTGATTGAATTGATTGGCCTTCTTTGTTTCCAACTAGGGCCAGTTAGCCCCCTCCTAAGACTCTCCTCTCCTCTCAGGGACTCACCATCATTTTACCAGACTGTGTTGACACCAGATTGACTTAGCCCAGAACAGCTCAGAACTCCTGAGCTCAAGAGAGTCACCAGCCTCATCCTGGGATTATAGGTATGGGCCACCACTCTTGGCACCTTTGCCATGGTTATCACACTCTTCTTCACCTGATATTTCACAGTCCTTCCACTGAGACTCATTGAGAGTTAGACTTCTCCTGAAGTCACCGCATTTATTGGCATCCCCTCCAAGGTCAGTTACTCCTCTCCTGCTCTTGACATACAAAGGCACAAGGAGGGGTTGGCATACTACCTGCTCCCCAGTGCTAAATTCAGACCCTTCCTCTGCCACCATCACTGGCTACACTTACCTGGCATCAACATAACTGTAGTCAAGATAGACTATGAAGGATAAGCAAAGAAAGCACTAGAACTAATGGAAAACACTAACTTCTCCAAAAGTTCATGGGAGGCAGGGACTGTTCTTTTCTCTTTGCATCCCTAACCCCCAGCATAGTGCCTACTACCAGTTGATGTTCTGTCTCACAGTCTTATTTCTTTTCTTTTTAAATATTCTGATCTCCCAGTTTCTCATCAAAACGCTTAAGTGAACATACCTTAGATTCCTTCCCTGCACTGAACACTGAACTAAACTTGGCCCAGATTCTGGAATCACCTTTGATGACTCTAGTATTATCCCTTTAAGATCTAAATCTATTGTTCTATGTTCTTACAGATGTATTACTATGACTATCAGAGGAGCGCGATATTCCTTTTTCTAAGGGGAAATTAAGCGAGAATCTTCAATTTTTTATTTTAGAAGAAGACAGTTCTGATTTCTTGAAAGTTTCATGATTCCTTTTGGGAGGCTAGATTGGGAAAGGGATGAGGTGAACCAGGGAGGATGTAGAGAAAGGAGAGAGGTGGTCATAGTCTTCTGGGTGAATTCCCTGTCTGCTTGGGAATCCTCACAAGCTGTAACTGCCACCTTGGACATCAACCAGGAAAGGTTTCAACCAGACATGTTGGGGAGTCATGTTCTAGAGTGCTGCCAGTAATAGGGCATTAAAACTGTAAAGGGTCTATCAACCGTTTTAGCCTCTTTCCAGGGTGCTAGTAGCAGAAAAGCTTCTATAAGGATAGTTTTTTCCAGACAGTTTTTCCATCAGAGAGTAGAACAGGTCTGATGGAATTAATTCCTCCCCTTGAAACAAATGAGTCAGTGGATGGATCTGACTGCATGGCTTTCAAGGGAATTCATTCTGTATCTTTCATGTTAGCGATATCTGTGAAAAACAGGAAACTGTTTTCCCATCTCATTCACATAATAGATAAGATGAGAAATTAGCTGCTGGATGAGCAACCTGGGGGCTGTTCATTTTGTCACAATAAATAAGGCTCTGCTGATGCTGGCTTCTTATGAGCCCATACGCATGCGTGCATGCTCTCACACACACACACTTGCACACACAAACTACCTTCTTATTTGTGAACCATCATCTTCATTATCACTGATAAATTATTTCTGTTTTCCTTTCAGATATATCTGAGAGTTTTCCTGATTTCAAAGTGATGTAGCTTCCCTGTGAAACCATTTGGAATTTGCTTTGGACCACAGGCATAAAACTTCTTGATTCCCCTCTGTCGGTCTCTAACGCGTCCCTTGGCGTTTTTGCAGAATATGGAGGAGGGCCTGGGTGTAGTCATCTTAACTGCTGGCTTGGCAATGAGATCGCTAGGTGTGAGATTCCAGCTCTAAGCTCATAGTAGAGCTTGTGGTCTTGATGGGTTCTTGGCCCAGGGCCTCTGGATGTTAAAACAAACAAAACTCTCCCAAACCTGCAAACTTCTAAAAGCTTATCCTACCCCTTCCCTCCCATCTTACTGGAAGGTCATTAGTAAAAATCAGTGGGATCATGTGTGAAGGGTGTCCTGCACTCTTCAGAGGAAAACTGACCAGGTAAATTTGAGGTACCACTTCCATTTTTCTAGAGCTGGAATTTGGACAGAAAGGGCTCAGCCTTGGTTTCTGTCTTGCTTTTGTATCTTCATCCCTTAGCACAATGACTAGCATACCCTGAATGCTTTATAAATATTAACTCCGCTTTGGATCTGCTTTTCCTAAAGTTCTTAATTTTCTTTTTTAACTTGGTTTTATTTTCTGAATGCTGTCTAGGTCCACAGCAGTTATCAGAAGAGAAGAGAAGACCCTTGAGAATTAGCACCACAAAGTTGGGTATGGAAAAAGAATTTTAAAGGCAGGTACCAGGCAAGTGTTTCAACTTTGACCAGACATTATGATACCTAAAATGGGCAGCCTTTTGCTTCCTTGAAGGAGTTGCCTGGGCATGGGCACTAGAACCCTTTAGGAAGGACAGAAACAGAAACAGGACTGGAAAACTAAAAGAAAAAAAAGAAAAGAAGAAAAAAAGGGAAAGTATAGTCAAAGCAAGGTTGGGTGGGATTTTTTTTTTGTTTAATGTTTAGAAAACTAAAGAAAAGGAAATCAATTATGGGGCCTACCTGAATTTTATTTCCTCACCCAAAACCAAATTACTCAGCAAACTTATCGCTTGCTATTGCAGGCTTCAGTATTAAAGAAAACAATCAGGCGGGCAGGATTAATCTCTGACAGCTGCCTTATCTTTAACTTGCACCTTTGTTATTTTCTGATGAGCTTCTCTTTTTCCGCCACCACGTTGTACCATACCTCACTGGTTCTTTTCACTTTATCATCAGGCTGGAGCGGGGGACCTTTCAGTTTATTAAAAAACCTTTATTTGTGAAGAACAAAGAAGGGGGAAAAAGGCAAACAATGAGGTCAGACAATCTCCTTCCTGCCAGGACTCACTCACCTGTTATTGAGAGTGTTATCAGTTAGGGAGGACTTGCATCATTGAAAATGAGGCTCTGACAGGCTACTCTGTTCAACATTCACACACAAACGCACACTCACACACAGACACAGACACACGCAGGCACATGCCAGACAAACCCCAAACCTTGACTGACGTTCACTCACCTCTAGACAAGGTCCTTGGTTATCAAAGCAGCAGGGTTTTCTTTTGTTTCTGGGCTTTTTTTTTTTTTTAATGCTTTTCTCCATCTTTGTGCCCTCCTCCCTTCTCTCCCTTAAGAGAGAAACTAACAGGTTCTTTAAGAAGGAGAAAGCAAATGGGAGCATCGGTGTCACCCAACTATATCCCTGTGCAAGGTGGGAGCAATTTGACTGGGCACTGAAGAAATAGATAACTGGGCGCTCTGGGTTCTTCTTACTATTCAGTGCCCATTGTTCTTGGATGTCTTCCTGGAGGCAGCTGGCGTCTGTTTGTGAAAGGCTAAGACCCATTTTGAAGGAGAATAACTTGCTTTTGGTTAGTTTGGTTTGGGAATGGAGTCAATGCCCTGACCTAACTTGGCTAAAATATATTGATTTGTCATAATAGACTGACAAGAGCACTTGATTTTGAGGTTCAAGGTCTGGGTTCAAATCCCCTCTTTTACACTTAGCCATCACCTGTGAGCCTCCATTTTCTAACCTATAAAATAAAAGACTTGATGTAGATAGAGGATCAGCTAGAGTGAGGAAGTCATGAGTTCAAATTTGATCTCAGACATGTTGCACTATTTGTTGACCGATTGTTATGAGAGTGATGATTATGTCTTCCTTAAAAACAAACTTTTCCATTGAAAACATGTTTTTACATTATTTAAAGTTGTCTTAATGATTAATGCCCTTTGGAGCATCTAATTGGTTTGGGTTAAGTTGACCTAAGGTTGAGGGATGGGAAGTGGGCAAGAGAATGAATCAAATGAGAAACACACCATTCATTAACCAAGTATGGTTCTTTCTCAGCATGTCTTTATTTATTTATTTTTTTGGTGCCTTACAGTTAAAAAAGATTAAACAACCCCATAAAATAAGTACTGTAAGAATCAGTATAACCATTTTGTGGAGGAAGAGGTTAAGGCTCAGAGAGACTACAAATCATCACTTCTAGCAAGTGATAGAGCAGAATTTGAATCCAGGGCTTCTGTCTTGAAGTAATACTAATAATATTTTACATTTATTTTACCCTTTAAAATTTATAAAGCACTTTTGTTCATGCTCTTTGTGAAATAGATATTACATGAAATTGAGGCTCAAATAGATTGTTTCATATTTGGATATAGATACTAAATATTCTTTGTACTATGTACTTTGTATATTTCATATGCAAATAATTAATTTGTATATTTGTGTATATGTAATATATTTTGTATATTTCCCTCCTTCCTTGCTCCCTTTTCTTTTCTTTTCTTTTCTTTTCTTTTCTTTTCTTTTCTTTTCTTTTCTTTTCTTTTCTTTTCTTTTTTCTTTCTCCTTCTCTTTTTTCTCTTCCTCTTTTTCCCTTCTCCTTTTCCCTTCTCTTCCTTCCTTGATTTCTCCTTCCTTCCTTCCTTCTTTCCTTTCTTCCTCCTTCCCTCCCTCCCTTCCTTCCTCTCTCTTTTTCTTCCTCCTTTCCTTCCTCTTCAGCCATATTTCACACTCTCCCTGCTTTATCCAAACTCTCCTTTTTCTGTCTATTCATATGGACCTTGAAATGTCACCACCTCATTTCTTCTCATTGAAATCATTTTTTGTCTTCAAGGCTCAGGTCAGATGCCTCTTTCTCCAGAAAAAACTTTCCTAATCACCCTCTATGAAAAAAACTTCTTGAAATCTTCCTAGAGCAAAATCTGAATATGACTGTTATATTCTGCAAGTATAGTTAGGTGCCAATTGGTCTGAATAAAGAATTCCCTTGAAGAAGTGGTATTAGTGAAATTCATTCTGTATATTTCTATTGGGCTCGAACAAATTGTTATAGTTTACATAATTATAATTTTGAATAGTGCAAATTTGAAAATGTGACCACTTCAGAAGAATTTATCATTTTCAGTAATCAGAACCTACCCTGTATTATGCTTGTTTGTCTCTCTGTTACCTCCATGTTATTAGACTGTGAACCTATTTAGGGAAAGTGCCATGCCCAATATATAGTCTTAGCCCGGCATAATGCCTTATAGTCATTCAACTAGAGGGTAGAGTCAGGAAGACTTGAGTTTGCATCTTACCTGAAATACTTACTAACCATATACCCTTAAGCAAATCACTTCAATTATCTCAGCCTCAGTTTCCTCAATTGTTAAATGGATACAAGAATAATAAAAATAATAATAAAGGAGGCTCAAATGAGATAATAAATATATATATTACAAGTCTTAAAGTTCCATATAAATGTTTCCTACTATACATAGTGAGTAGTAAATATTTATTGATTTAAATTTTCCATAGAAATATGCATAAGATACCAGAATCCTGCAGGTAAATAAGCAAACTGTAAGTTCAGGAGTTAACTTGCGAACCAATATCAGATGAAAGAAGAGAAATCTAATAGGTCCATTCAGGTTTTTTTTTTCTCTTTATTCATGATCTTCCTCTCTCATCCCTTGTTCCAGTCTGTTAGCTTGAACTCTTGTGCTTCCCCAGTTTTGCCTACATCCTCTGATTTCCTGTACTTGTGACCTTGGCTTATTAACCTGATTCAGTCCTTTCACATTCTTAACCAGTCTTCATGTTTGCTGCCTCTGTCTTTCTGACCTCAGCCTGGTAACCTGACCCTGAATGCTGATTTGTCTTTTGCAAGATGGTTTGGCTTTGGCATCTTTAATCGTGAACTCTACCATGACAGCAATTCACTGCATTATGTTGGTTCAGCAGCAGAAGCCCAGGTCTATACCCCTATTCTGAGAACTCTTTCTAGTGAGCTTGTTTTCCCTTACTTCAGCCCTCCTCCCATATCCTTTTTGAATTAGCTACGCTGTAAGCACATGGAAGTACTTGGCTCTGATGAGTGGGCCCATTTTTTCCCCCTCTCCCATTGATTCAAAAGAAAGTTTAGGAAGTCAGTTTGAAAAGCAATGGAGCTAGTCCAGTTTCTCAGATCAACATGTTTTTTCAAACTCTTTTTAACTTTGTCTTGGCCTTTGCTCTTAGATCAAGAGTTAGTGACATCTTCTCTGGGGGATAATATCCTATGCTGATGATGCGGACTGGGCCCTATGATCTAATACCCATAGGTCTCTTCTGCCCCTAAGTATTATGACCTCAAATAGAAGTCTAGCCAATCTCCCCACCCATCTATGTATTCTCCTGTCCTATACATATGAAAGCACATTATTATAACCCAGTGTTTTAAATAGTTTTGTTTTTATGTGTGTTTACATATACTTAAATATATTTGTTTATATATTTATAAAACTTCCTCTCCACATATATTTTATTCCTATATTTAGATATAAGCTTCAGTGTTGGAGGAGGTGGCACTTCATCAAAAGTAGCAAAGTAAATGGCAAAACCTTTTCTTCTTTTGGAGAGAACAGCACAATGTATTAGAGATCCCTCTTGCTCAATGGCATGGGGTACTACGGTTTTACAATTTATAAATAAAGAAGCATCATTTGTAATGAGTGTACAATGTCCTGTCTCATCTGTCAACAATATTTTAAGAAAAGGGCAAGTTCAGTTATAGTCAGAGTTGTTTAATTTCTGTGTTGCTGAGGACAATTGAGGAAAGGTCAAAGCAGGTATCCTTGTTTAGCTTGGAAAAGAGAAGACTGAGGGATGGAGGCTGTGGGATGGCTCAGAGAAGTCACTATGCATAGAATAAGGGAAAGAATTTTATGTAGTCTTAGTTATCTAATTTATTGGGTATATGACTTTTGGCAATCATTTAACCTTTTCACTTCTCAGAATATCTATAAAATGAGAAGGTAGGACTAGATCAGTGGTTCTCATATTTTTGTTTTTAATATCCCTTTATTCTCTTAAAAATTAAGTGCTCCCCAAAGAGCTTTTTTGTTTATGTAGGTTATATCTCTTGATCGATACTATGTTAGAAGTTAAAATGTTTTTGCATTATTATGAAAATAGTTCTGTCCTTATGGGCCCCCAAAAGTGTCTTGGGGCTCCCAATGTCTCCAAACCACACTTATAACCATTAGACTGAGTTGATTTCTAAGTTTTTTTTCATTTCCCTAATTCTTTTGGTGAATTGCTTTAATTAGATCAGTTTCTAGGTGAGACCTTTAATTTAATTAATTTATTTTTTAAATTTTGGGGGAAAGGAAAGTAATTCACATTTATCTACTATACTAAGCACTTTAGAAACATTGGCTAATTAGGTCCTCATAACTCTGAAATGTTTGTAATGTCTATTTTACAGTTGAGGAAAGTGAGGCAAACAGTGATCAAGTTCTTACCCAAGATCACACAGCTAGTAGGACTGAATTTAAACTTTTTGACTTAAGGCCAGTGATCTATCCACTGAGTCACTCACTAACTCTAGGGGGACAGAGAGTAGGGAAGAAGAAGGAGAAGAAAGAAGAAGAAAGAAGAAGGAGGAGGAGGAGGAAGGAAGGAAGGAAGAAGAGAAAGAAGAAGAACAACAAGAAAGAAGAAAAGTCTTTTTAATATTTATTATGGGCATGTAAGAGTTCTTCTACTCTTGGCATACCTGTAGCCTCTGTGAATGAAGCAATATGAAAGAATGAAAGAGGAAAAAAAGATATGAATGGTATGTTGGAGCACTTCAAATGAAGATTCTTTTCAGAAAGCATATGGCTTGATAATTGAGCAGAGGGCTAGCTGGAGGAAAATTAGTATATCTGGATGTGGAAAAGAGTGAACAGGAATAGGAAGGAATGGTAAGGGTGAGAGACTAAAATTCATTGATATAAAGAACTTCTGATATGGAAATTCTTCCTTCTATCAGTGTAGACTGACAACAACAATAACAATTATAATAGAGTTGTCTAGGGTATTGGGAAATTAGATTACTTTTCCAAAGATCACATAATCAATATGTGTCAGAGGCAGACCTTGGACCCATGGCTTCATAATTCTCAGTCTATTTTTCTATTTCCTACCTCATTCTACTTCTCTAAATACTCTATACTAATACCTATTATAGACTACTCCAATTTTTGGCAGAGTAATTTGGGCATCTAGTTATTTTTACCAGAAGCCTCTTCTAACATTCTCAATGTCTTTACCCATTCATTTCTTGCTCTTTCCCTGTAGTCACAGAGGAAGAAAGTGGCACAGTGGATAGAATGCTGGCCCGCAGTCAGGAAGACTCATCTTCTTGAGTTCAAATCTAGTCTTGGATACTTGCTGGTTGTGTGACCTTAGATAAGTCACTTCACTCTATTTGCCTCAGTTTCCTCATCTATAAAATGAGCTGGACAAGGAAATGGCAAACCACTCCAGGATTTTTGCCAAGAAAACCCCAGATGAGATGAGTTAGACAAAATGGAAAAATGACTAAGTCATAAAAGTCTCCACTATAGTCCAGGTTCTGTGCTAGATACTGGGCTTGCCAAATCAATAATCTTTCCCTCAAGGTGCTTGTGTTCTATTAAAAGGAAACAACATATATGCATAGAAATGCAAACTAAGTATATACAAAGCAAATATAAATGCAATTGTGAGGAGACAGGAACCTGAGGAATAAATTGGGAAAGACATCTTGCAAGAGATGACTCATACAGCTATACATGATACTACAAAAAAAAAGAGTTTAAAAAAGCATCACTAAGAGTCATAAATTCTAGGGTAAAACAACAAAAAAGTTTGGGCCACTGGTGGAATTTTCATTATTGCTGAGGATTGATGTCAAGGGCTTCAAATGAAGAAGCCACATTTGAGGACACGATAACAGGAAAAGAAGATGGCGTATCAGGATATGGATTTCTGGGCCTCAGGTTATAATAAATTATGGGTAAAAAGGGATTACACTGATAAAGGGCTGGTAAAAATATTTATTTAGAGTTCAACTTTAAATTAAAAATGGAGAAGGCAGAAAATTTCCGATATGCAGCTATAAAGTGATACCATAGAGAGTAGCTACAGTGTAGGAAGAAAAATAGCTACAGTGTAGGAGTGACAACCAGAACTTAAAAGAAGACAAAATAAAAACAGCGTGGAACTTAAGTAACCAAGAAGATATACTAAAGAGCATAATGGAAGGAAGCAAATTTGACTTCAATGGGTATCATAGACTTGTAGAATAGGATTCATGACCAAAATAAAACTATGGAAGGACTTCCCAACTTAATGCAATTGATTATCTATTGTCCTGGGATTCTGAGAAATTTTTGAACCGATTTGCAAAAGAGGACAAAGAAATGTTAGCAGTGATAGCATAGTAGAAGCATCTCACTGCATAGCTTCAGGATTTATGTGTTCTGCAGGGTAAGGAGTCTAGATGATGGTTTCCCCCATTGGCAACTAAGAAGAATGATGCGCCAAGGCAGCAATGATGAGACACTGTGGCTGCTTGAATCTGATGAGTCAGGTGATAATGATGTTTCCTGCTCTTTTCCTTTGCGTCTTCATCTTCTTATCTCTCTTTCCAGGAGGGTGAGTTCCTGTTCCAAAGTTTTCTGTTGTTTAAAGTTATATTTAAACTTTTTCTTTTAATTAGTGCCAAAGCTGACTTTCTCTACATAAAGATAAGATGATTTTAATTGCTTTGTAAGTGTGCCTTTCCATGAAGAGAATGCATATAGGAGAAACCAGTGGCTATCTGAACAGATAGAAATGAACAGGATGGGAATCCTCATATCTAGCCTGGTGACCAAGATTGCTCTAATCTGGGGATTCAGGGTTTAATAATTGTTATTAATAATCAATATTTTTAAGTTCTTAACTTTGCAGGGGAAAGATACAGACTAATTTCCACCTCAGTAAAGACTCATGAGTTCAAATCTTTATTTGTAGTAGCTTGCCTTGACTCAACATCAGGCTGGACAATCTCTCACTGTTTCTGTCTCTGGGTCTTTGTTTCTCTAGCTCTGTGCTTACTTGACCCTAAAAGAGAAGTATGTGGTAAGAGAAAGGAGAAGGTAATGATCAAAGTGAATGTCCAAAGCTTTTCCCATGGGAGGAGACAGGCATGATGTGGGAGGAATCAATTATTGCTGGAATAGAGGAGAGGAAGGAGGACATTTTTTGTAGAGCAGTCAAAATCTGTTCTACAAAAGCATCTTATTTTCCTTTGATTCCTAGAGAATTCTAGTATTTACTTTTAAAGAGAGAATAGTGAATTAAGAAAGGAAGTGATAATCACTAGGATTCAGTGATTGTTTTAGATAATGATTTACCTAACTTTTGGCAAAGCATTTGAAAGTCTTTCATGTTATTTTTGTAGACAAGGCCCCAAAATGAACTCACTATCTTGCCTCTCCAAACCTCCACTCTTTCTAACTTCCCTATTACTATTAAGAGCACCACAATCGCCAGTCATCCAGGCTTACAACCTAGATGTTACAACTCATACACTCTCTGTATCCAATCTATTGCTAAGTCCTGTTGATTACCTTCACAACATTCTTTTTATATATTCAATTCTCTTCTTTTTCACTGCCATCTCCCTGGCACAAACTATCATCATCTCATTCCTGAAACAGCCTCAGGTTGATCCTTGCTTCAAGTCTCTCTTCATTCCAGTCTATCTTCCTCTTGGCTGTCAAAGTGATCTTCCTAAAGTGTGATCTGACCATGTTTCTCCCTTCTCCCTTTTCAACAATTTCCAGTGGGTTCCCATTGTCTCCAGGTCCAAACATAAAATCATCTGTTTGATTTTCAAAGCCCTTTATAACCTCTCCAATTTTCTTACACCTTACTCCTCTGCACCTGCTCTATAATCTATTGATACTAGCTTTCTTGCTGTTCCTCAAGTGCAGCACTCAATCTCTTAATTCCCTACATTTTCACTGTCTGTCCCCATTGGATGGACTGCTTTTTCCACCACCCTTTCAACCCCTGCCCCATCTCCATCTCCTGGATTCCCTGTCTTCCTTCAAGTGTTATCCAACATCCTGCCTTCTGCAAGAAGTCTTTCACTTTCCCCCTTTATTTAGTGCTGTCAGTCTAAGAATATCTTTGTTTTATCCTTTATGTGTATTATTTATATAACATTGTTTGCAAGTTCTCTCCTCCATGAGACTGTGAACTCCTTGAGGACAGGGACAATTTTTGCTTTTTTTTTTTGTATGTCTCACACATAACACAGTGCCTGGCACATAGTAGGTACTTAAGAAGTGCTTGTTTACTTGTTGACTTCATTGCTTAGTCTATGAGGTCTGAGATCAACCTGGAATCAGGTTTTCAGTGTAGTACTCTGGGAATTTGTGTTTTGAACTAAACTAATGTTTTTATCAATGACTTTGATAAAGACATAGGTGGCACACTTAGCAAATTATCAGATTACATAGAATGAGGATTTATGGCTAGCACATTAGAGGATAGAGTCTGGATCTGAAAATATCTTGACAGCCTAGACAAATTGGGGCAAATCTAATACGATGAAATCTAATAAGGATTAATGCAAAATCATCCACTTGGGCTCAAAAAACAGCTTCATAAATAAAAGATAGGATGGCAATTCCTCTGAAAAAGATCTAGGTCTTTTAGTAGACTGTGAACTCAGCATGAATCAACACTGTGCTTTGAGAACCAAAAAAGCTAATGCAATTTTAGACTTCTGTAAGAGAAATCTAGTATCAAAAATGGATGTGATAGTCTCACTGTACTTTGCCTCAGTCATACCATATTTGGAGAATAGTATTCAACCCTGGGTGCCACATTTTAGTTGATAGACCCAGAGGAGGATAACTGGTATGGTGACAGGCTTTTTGGGGTCATGCTATGTGAGAACTGAATAAAGGCCCTGGGGATATTTAGCCTTATGGAAACAAAATTTGAGAGCAATATCATAACTGTGTTCCTATATCTGAAGTCTGCTATATGAAAGAGGGAAGAGACTTGTCCTTTAAAAAAAAAGCCTAGCTAAATTAGAATAATGATTGGAAGTTATAGAAAGACAGATTTAGGACAAAGGATATAAAGAAAAACTTGTTATCCACCAAAACCATTTGAGCTAGCATAAATGAAACAGCCTGCCTTAGAACACAATAGGTTCTTTACTAGAGGTCTAATAAGCAAGAATTATAGGGCTCTTGTCAAGACATAGGATAGTGTAATAGAAAGAGTGCTAAAATTGACTTTGACTATTACCTCTGACACTCAATAAGTGTATGATCTTGGGAAAAGTCTTAATTTTTCAATCTTTGAAATGGATATAATGATTCCCATAGTGCTTATCTTATAGCATTCTTCTGAAGATCAAATGAAACCACAAGGTTGGGCACTGAATTAATGCATATATATACATGAATCATTATTGTTCAGAGACAAGTTGGACTAGAAAAAGTCTCTGATGTTCCTTCCAATACTGACATTTCATTTCACGATACTAAGAATAGCTTCTTTAGAATATCATTTCCAAGAGAAGTTTTTTAGGTGCCCCTGTTCACAGGTGAACCAAGTTCATGGTGTATTTATATTCTATAGCCTATAACAGATCTGTTGCCTCACTCTTGTAAACCCTGACTCATTAACCTTTTGCACCAAAAGACAGAAATCTTGAAGCTAGAAATGATCTTTCTGTCTTTTAAACTGCAGCAGTATGTTGTTAGTATTTCTCTTATGGGAACTTATCCCATGTTATTTTGCTTATATATTATTATTATACATATGTATATGTATAATATATACATAATGTATAAATTATATATATATATAATTTTTTGGCATCGTAGACTTCTTTGACCATTTGGTGAAGCCTATGGACCCTTCCTCGCAATTATGTTTTTAAATATATATAAAACAAAACACATATAGTTACAAAGGAAACAAATTATAGTAAAATATCATCAAAATATTTTAAAAAGACCAAATTTATGGTCCCTTTGAAATCTATCCATGAACCTCATGTTAAGAGCCTGCTATAATATATTTGAGGATCATGTTGTGAGTCCACTTGCCAACAGAAATTAGTGGACTTTTAACAAAGTGTCTTAAACCCAAATAATGACAACTCAGTTTTTTGTCTCTGTCTTTGTCCTTGTAACAAAGTCTTTATCAGTAATGAACTTCAAACACTAAAATGACTTTTCTGCATGAGCCTTCTGAAGCCTATCAGGTTAGAGTGGCAGTTTACATAAATGGCTATTCAGTCTTTTGGGGGAATGGGTACCACGGTTTTGAGTCCCCTGCTTTCTCTTGAAAAGTCTAGAGCAATGATGGTGAGCCTATGGCACATGTGCCAAAAAGGACACATAGAACCCTCTCTTTGTGGGGACACTTGCAGTTGCCCGCCAGAGTTTGTTACTAGAAAGCCAGAGGGATTTGGGGGCAGAACTGTTCCCTTACCCGTCTCTGGGCATCTGAGAACATTTCTCCTTTTGCCCACCCCTCTGCCCAGCAGGAGCTCTTCCTCTTCTATCTGGGGTAGAAATTGGTGGGGGCTCACATGCAGCAGCCTGAGTCAATAGTGAAGGTTATTCCCAAGGTGAGGTTGGAAAGGAGATAGGTTTGAGGGGAGCAGAGTTCACAGTGTGGCATATAGCTGGAAGGGAGCAGAGCTATAGGGGAATAGAGCAGGAGGGGAGAGGAGCCCTAGGGCCACTCTCCTTTTCCTCTCCATACACACCTCTCACCACCAGCCCCTCTGCCCAGCAGCCCAATGGGAATGTTTTGTCCCTCCCTCTCCTATCTGGGGTAAGGAAGGGGCCAGCACTCCAGCTCTAAAAGGCTCACCATCACTGATCTAGAGAATGTTGTGCAGCTAGATGTGAAATCCCTTGGAGTTCATGTTTAATTATTTCCTCCTGCATGAGCCTGTGTTGACTATGAAAATGTTCTGTTAAAATCATGCAAGATACCTTGATTGAAGTAATAGCAGAAATAATTGTGTTTGACAACCTTCTGATTATAAATATCAAGTGAGCATAAAAGAAGATGTATGCTACTGTCAGGGTACATTAGGGGATTATGTCCAGTGTGGATTCTAAATGGAAGGGGATTCTCTACAGATGCTAAGGTTCTCCCAATGTTTGTGTTTTCAGATGACATTCTTCTGACTGCATCAAGTTCCCTAGGACATTGTAAAAACTCCTAAACAATATTCATAATCATTCAAAAGAGTCCAGTCTCACTATGCACACAGAAAACAGTAAATGGATGAAGAATACCTCTTATCGGAACTGTTATATATAGCTGTGTTGGAAGCCCATAGAACTGATACATAAGGCACACAAATCTAGCCCAGTTACTACAAATGGTGTCAGAATTGAATAGAAGGAGAGAGGCTGAATTACATTTAGGAAATTGTGGAGTTCTTCAATGACCTCAAACATTTCCTCACAACAAATATTCATCTTATAAGTATTAATATTATTCTGGTGATGCTATTTGGCCGTGAAACACTGTATACCACAGTCTCTTGGTAACTTAAGTTGCGGGTCATTCAAAGAGTATTAAACACATAATAACCAATAGCTAACATTTATATATGTGTAGCTATGTAGTCCATTGGATAGATATACTATTGTTCCTGGAGTCGTAAAGACTCATCTTTCTGAGTTTAAATCTGGCCTCAGACATTCACTAGCTGGGTGACCCTGGGCAAGTCATTGAACCTGTTTGCCTCACTTTCCTCATTTGTACAAATAAGCTGGGAAAGAAATTGGCAAACCATTATGGTATTTTTGTCAAGAAACCTCCAAATGATGTCACAGAGTCAGAGAAGACTGAAAAATGACTGAATAACAATAGTATGCCGACTGTATCAGTTGCTTTGATGGTGGTGGTTATTTATTTATTTTTTTTTGTCCTGAGTCCCTTGGATTTATCCTGGATCCTTGCTTTGTTGATAGTAGTTAAGTCATTCCCAGTTGATCATCATACACTATTGTTACCATCTAAGACTTCTTTCCAGATTATTTGTGATTGCTCTATTCATCATCTCTTATGGCACAATAGTATTCCATTACAATTATATACCACAACTTGTTCAGCCATTCCCTAGATGATGGTTATACCTTTAGTTTCTAGGTCCTCACTACCACAAAAAGAGCTGTTATAAATACCTTTGTATAAACAGGCCCTTTCCCCTATCTTTGATGTCTTTGGCATATAGATCTTGTATTGGTATTGCTAGATTAAAGGGTATGCATAGTTTTATGGTCCTTTGGGCATGGTTCTAAATTGCTCTCCAGAATAGTTATATCAATTCATAGTTCCATCAACAATGTATTAGTGTCCCAATTCCCTCATTCCTGCCCCAGTATTTTTAAAGTACTCAGCACAGTGCCTGACTTATGTTGGTATTTAATATCAATTTTATATTTTATATTATATAATGTTTTATATAATTATTAACTTTACTTTTAAAATTAAATTACTTAAATTATATGATTATATGCAATATTTAATATATATGTTTAAGACTAACAGAAGTAAAGCAAATTCCCCAGGTCATACAATTAGTAATAGTCTGAGGCTGGGTTTGATTCAGTTTTTCCTGATTCCAAGCCCAGAGTTCTCTATCCACTGAACTACCTAGCTGCCTCCTAATTAATAATCACCTCAAAATGTGACAAACATTCCATCTATGCTGCTATCTGAATCATTAATAAAAATGTTAAATAGTACAGGACCAAATTCCTGAGACCCTCCAAGTTCATTGACCCATTTGTTAATATTGCTTTTTGAGTCAGACCTTTCAATTATTTCTGAATCCTCTTCACTTTATTTCTTTTATTAGCTTGTCTAAAAGAATATTTTGGATACTTTTACCAAATGATATGCTAAAATCTAGGAAGACTATATCTGCACCATTCCTGCGACCTAGTAACCCATTCAAAAAAAAAGAAAAGGAAGTTTTTGAGTATTTCTTGTTCTTGATTCCAAATCAATGAACACTGTGTGATGACCATTTTCCATTTGTAGAGAGTCATCAACCCCTCCTTTAAAAACCCTTGCCTTCCATCTTAGGATCAATACTACCATTTGGTTCCAAGATAAAAGAGTAGTAAGGGTTAGGCAATGGGGGTTAAGTGACTTTCCCGAGGTCACACATCTAGGAAGCTTCTGACTCTAGGACCTCCCATCTTCAGGCCTGGTTCTTTATCCATGGAACCACCTAGCTGTCCATACTCTAGAATTTTGTCAGAAATCAAAGACAAAACTCATCAGGTGATAACTTGCAGACTTAATTTTATTGCCTAAGAAAAAAACAAGGACAATATTTGCCTTTCTCTAATCCTGTAATGTCAATCTCATTTCCAGAGATGATTGATAAAGCTTCATCAAACATGCCTTCCAATGTCCTGGGATCTACAGATAGTGACATAGCTCAGCAAGAGCAGCTAGGAGCTCTTACTATCTCCCTACTTTTTCTGAATTTCAATGCCCTGTTAATCATTATTTAATTGTTATTCTGTACTTCCCAATATAAAGACCATCCTCTTTGACAAGAGAATAGAAGTAAAGTAAAATATTAGTAATTTGATTTATTCTTCATCCTGTCTACCCCAAGAAGTCATCCTATCCCTTCTCTGTTCCTCTAATCTTTAATATATCTACCCAATCACCAGAAAAAAATCCTTTGTTTTCTTCAGCTTTCCCCACAGCCCAAAATAATTCTGCACTGTCACTTGAAACTATTTTATAGGATCTACCCTTTCTTAGGTACCTAGCAAATATTTGTTGAATTTAATCAACTATTTCAATCCATAATATGGATGCTTTCCCCATTATTAAGGATTGTAACATATCAATGCATTGTCATTCCTCTTGGTTCTCCATAAAAGACCCACCTAATTTGTTATGGGCTCAGATGGAACATTTTCGACACATATCAGTTATTCTTCGGTGTTGCCTTGTGACTGGTTGGCCCACCACTTTCTATGATCATAATTTTTCAGTGGTACCCATAATGGCAATTCCTAAACTTAGGGCATTATTGAAAATGTGCTGCAGCCTGCTAACACCATGATGTGTCTTGTCATTGTCCTTTGAGTCACCTGTAATCAGGCAACAAACATTTTTAAATTCATAATACATGCCAGGAAATATGCTACCTACTGGGTATGCGAAGACCAAAATGAAATAGCTCTTGACCTCAAGGTTTATATTTTATTGGAGGAGAGAATACACATGCATATATGTGTATATGTATACATATATATGTACATATATACAAACATATACAAATAAATATAAGGAAATTTGTGGGGGGATTAGTAATTGGGAGGATCAGGATAGACTATATGTAGAAGTCTTCAAGTTGAGCCTTAAAGGAAACACAAGGGCTTCTAAGAGGCAAGGAGAAAGAGGGAGTACTTTTTAATCATGGAGGGAAGGCAGGTGAAAAGGCATAGAGATCAGAAATATAGTATCATGTGTGAGAAACAAGGCTAATTTGACTGAAGTAAAGAATGTGGAAATAATAGTATATAAGACTGGAAAAGTATTGAATTAGAAAAGATTGAGAACAAGCTTTAAAAGCCAAACAGAGGAGTTTGTAGTTGATCCTAGAGACAAGAGGGTGCCATTAGTTTCTTGAGGAGAATAACATGGTCAGACCTATAATCTAGGAAAATTTCTTTAGCAACTGTGTAGAAGATGGACAGAGAAGAGAGACTGTACACTATCAAACAGCTTCCTGCCTGTTGCACGTATATTCCATATATTTCTAGTGAAAGGAAAGGGCAGTCATCCTCTCAATACCAGAAACCATTTTGTTAACCCCTTTCTTGGATAGTTAGGTGGCAATATGGATAGAACACTAGACATGGAGTCAGGAAGACCTGAGTTCAAATCCAGCCTCATATGTTTGCTAGTTTTATGACCCTGGGCAAGACTCTTAAGCTCTGTTTACCTCAGTTTCCTCAACTGTAAAATTGGGATTATAATAGCACCCATTTCTCAAGGTTGATATCAAATGAGATATTTGTAAAAAAATTCCCGTGCCCTCTCTCTCCCTGAATCATCTTCATCTGGGCCTCAGAGAAAAAGAATTGTTAAAAAGAAAAGATAATATAAGGTATGGGTTCAGAGGGGCACTTTTAAATGCTGAGATCTTCCTTCCAATTTTAGAGGGCATTTCATATTTCTTGATAATCTAGAGACTAAACAAAGAATTTTTTGAGCTCCTTCTTTTAGAAGAAGCATCAGATGGTACTTTGAACACAGATGACAGTTCCTTAGTTATGGAAGAAAGAAAGTCATTACACATCCTTTGCAAGACACTGGGAAATTTCTATATGCTCTCCATACTATCAGAAGCAACATCCTTAGTACTTCTTCATTATTGCTCATAGTTTTTAGTGGCAATTCCACTAGAGAACTACTGTAGTAACAGTCTATGGGGGTTTTCAGCTCTATTCAACTTGGTTGGTACTCTGTTTCTCCAACAGCACCTTGATGGAACATAGATTTTCTTTTCTCTGCTCTGTCTTCCTCATTTTATCTTTCTCCTATCAAAGGCAGCATACATGCAATTTTCCACCCTCTTCTCTCTCCATTTCAAATGACTAATTTCTGAGAAAATGGTAGAAAGGCAATCTTACCTCTAATTCATCACCATCCATACGCATGGACTTTGGCACCTGAAGCTTTACTAAACAGTAACATTTTCTGCTGCCTTGAGTACCTTGATGGAGGCCAAAAGGTTTCTCTTTGTGGTAGTAAGTAAGAGAAGCAGAGAGGTAAGAGCAATGGCTCTCATTATGACAGAGTGCCTGAGGGTTGGGGTTGGGGCGGGGACTCTAAGGATGGAGAATGAGGCAGGGAGGGAACGCCATTAGACATGTTCTGGCTTTGGGTACAAGGTTAGTGTGTCCATTAGAGGCAGCAAGGTGACTCAGCGGGTAGAACACTGGGCCTGGAGACAGGAAGATTTGAATTCAAATGTGTCTTAGATATGTTCTAACTCTGTGGCCTTGGACAAGTCACTTAACCTCTGCCTCAGTTTTCTGAACTATAAAATGGGGATGATAATGGCACCTCCCTTGCAGGGTCATTATGAAATCAAATGCAATAATATTTATTTGTAATTTATGGTAATTCACATTAGATTTATTTTGTGATAACATATAAACAAGATTAAATTAATAATGTTTATAATGTATAATAATCACTACTAATTTATACTAATGTTTATAACATTAATATTTAGCCAGATGCTATATAACCATTTATTCCCTTCCCCTACATCCATATATTTTGACTTTCAACTACCTCAGGAGTATAAGCTACAGCCAAATTCTTGGCGCAAATTTGATTATACTCAAAGCTGATGCCCATTATCTCAAGGGAACTTGCAAAATCCAAAAAGGAAATTAATTAATTAACAAAATAAATGGATATATACTATGAATACTTTTTCTATGTTATTTTCAGAACTGAGTATATTTTGAAATAAACCAAACTGTTACAAGAAGGCAGAGGGAGAAAGAATCATTGACTTCTTGCCTGAAGTAGATGCTCACTCTTGGTCCTCTAATTCCTTCTTCCTCTAAGACTGAAACATTTCCTCTTGTTTTGGCAGTGAAAATGGTGAGTAGCTGATCAAGAACCCCCACATTTCATCTTGTGTATTTATCATAGGGTCATGGGATTTAGAGTTGGAAGAAACCTTGTTGCCTGGTCTTAACTTCCCATTTTACAGTTAAGTAAAAAGACACAAAAGGATGAAGTGATTTGGTGTTGTCATTCACAGGCTACTTTTTTCTCCCTAGTCAATGATCTTTATTTTTTCCTCTTCTTAAAAGCCTTATTTTCTACCTCTTTAATCGAGACCAGGTATACATGGCCAGTGAAAAAAGTCTACTGCATCTAATGGGTCTCTTGATACTTAACTGCCCTATTCAAGTTGGTCATGCCATATCTCATGACCCTATTAATTTTTCTCTATTTTTTTCTCTTACCCTACCACATTTCTTTATTATTATTATTATTTTATTTTTCAAACCCTTAACTTCTGTGTATTGGCTCCTAGGTGGAAGAGCGGTAAGGGTGGGCAAGAGGGTCAAGTGACTTGCCCAGGGACACACAGCTGGAAAGTGTCTGAGGCCAGATTTGAACCTAGGACCTCCTGTCTCTAAGCCTGGCTGTCAATCCATTGAGCTACGCAGCTGCCCCCTACCCTACCACATTTCTCACACTCAAACCCAATGATCCCAGATCCTACTGGAAATTGAAAAAATTGTCAGTTTATCTTCCCTTTCTGCACTCTTGCTTGTTGCTCCCAAGTGGCAACCACTGTGTGTGTTGTGTAAGCACAGTCAGACTACTCTTTCTGTTGCTCCTCACAGCCTATAAGATACACCTGTTTAGGCAGGGCTAGGAATTCCTCCAGTTGGGACCAGTTAGGAGGCAAGAGTCCCCTGAGTATCTCCCACTTGATAAGAGTAATACATGTGAATCACTAGCACGAGTTTTTTAGTTTCTCTTTTCCTTCAGTGCCAACATTGTGACAAAGTGTAAATAGTGCAGGAAACCCCAATTTTTACTTGTGTTTACACCATACAATCCATGTTCTTTTTTTAGGTCAAGCGAATTGCAAATACTGGTGGAAATGGGTGTTCCTGCAACTCTTGTTCTTGATACGCAAATAAATATTTATAGATCCTTGATCTACATGAAGCATGTCTAGTTGTTAAACAAAAGTGAGGAACATGAAACAAAAGATCCTATTCTTTTTCCTAACGGTGCAATGAGGGCATGGGGGAGGGGGTACAGCGGGAGTAAGGGAAGGAAGTACCAAGACAAAGGCAGAGATGTATCTCTCCCTGTGGAGCAATAAGTTATTCAGGTCTTGTTTGATTCTATATCACAGCCTGAACTCCCCAGAGGAGTTGCTGGAACTTCAAAATAACTGTCTTAGGGATTTTGTGTTCTACCCAGAGAAAGGTAATATTCATCCCTAACAGAGGATGTTTGCCTAAACGAGTGGGGCTCCCCATCAAGTCCTTGTTGCTGGTTCTCCTCTTAGCACATACACAATGACTCCTTTTGGTCAAGGTCTTGCCTAGGTCAGCACGGACCTGTTAGAACTGAAACAAACATTTTGTTTCTTCCTTGATTTATCTTATTCTCCCTGATAAATGGAGGAGGTCAGTCTCCGTGGTAGTTGCTATGCTTTCTCAGTTGTAGAGAATTTATATTTCCATTAATTATTTGATGGATTCAACATATTCCAAATTACTTTAAATATTAATCAGAATGAGAGCTCAGAAATTTGGCGTCTTACTCTGCTCTAAAATAGCTTCAAACTTATAATTTTTTTTTAATGCTGTAAGGGTAGAGTTGATTGATTTATAAGAGAAAATTCTTTCAATCAGCCAATCATAGGCTTTAGAACAAGTAGAAAAAGTCCTTTAAACTAGAGTGATATTGACATAGAGGGATAAAAATGTTCCGATTGGCTAACAAAACTTGGGTGCATCCCTGGGATTATCTATAAATTAACAAGCTGGATAGACCTGGATTCATTTGGAGGACTGAAGCAAGTGGGACCAATAACTATGGCTGAGCAAATGCCACTTAGAGACAGATGAATATGGCAGCCCTAGGAGTGAGAGCATCCTGCCCCATTGAGGAAACTGAGACCGTTGAGAAAACTGAGGCAGTCAGTGGTTAAATGAAGTGCTTAGGGTTACATAGCTATTAAGTGGTTGAGGCTAGATTTGAACTCAGATCTTCTTTATTTCAAGCTATAGGCTATTGCTTCAGTTAGCTGCCATACCCTTATCACTTGGATCAGGTCTTTAGTTTTTTGTGTATATGTGGTAGGATTCTGTAACATACAACAAGGTGTAAGAACATGTCAATATGTGCCCACGTATATTTTATATATTTAAAATGATCCCCCTGCCACAGTGCTATCCCTTCAAAATCCACTTGTATTGACTTAGTATAGGGGCAGCTAGGTGGCTCAATGGATAGAGCACCGGGTTTAGAATCCAAAGACTCATTCTTCATGAGTTCATATCTGGTCTCAGACATTTTACTAGCTGTGTGACCCTAGGCAAGTCACTTAATTCTGTTTGCCTCCATTTCTTCATCTGTAATATGAGCTGGAGAAGGATATGAAAAACTACCCCAGTGCCTTTGCTAAGAAAATGCCAAATTGGAGTCAGGAAAAGTCAGACGTGGCTGAAAAATAATTCGCCAATGATTAAAATTATCTCGAGAGACTGATTTCAGGTAAGAAATATCAGTTTATTTAGTATATAGCTGTTATTGAGAATATAGCTGTTTGTTAGTTAGGCCAGCAGCATAACTGTTAAAGTGACATATAAGTCTATATGGCCTTCTAAAATGTCCATGGACCCAGAAGCTGGGTCAGGCAGTTTAATGAATACAATTTTAGGAGCTCATTTTTCAACCTCTCTTTTGAACATCGTAAGACATTTCTAATTGGTGAATAGCTAATTAAGAGGTGATCTATCAAATTATCCACCCCTTACCATCTCTATGGGTGGACAGATGAGAGGTTTGTCACCTATGCAGAAAAAGTATCATTCTACAACCTTCTTGTAAGCCAGAATTTGTGAAAGGATTACATTGCTAGAAAAGAGAATGCAAAAATCTCTAGACTAGGGGGCAGCTGGGTAGCTCAGTGGAGTGAGAGTCAGGCCTAGAGATGGGAGGTCGTAGGTTCAAATCCGGCCTCAGACACTTCCCAGCTGTGTGACCCTGGGCAAGTCACTTGAACCCCATTGCCCACCCTTACCACTCTTCCACCTATAAGTCAATACACAGAAGTTAAGGGTTTGAAATAAAAAAAATATAAAAAAAAATCTCTAGACTAGATGGAGCCAGGTCAGGAATTCTCCCAAACATACAGGAACTGATGAAAAAACAATACAGCATATGAAAAATAAATTCTCATGGCAACAACAAATGACTTGTTATATGGCTATTTTAACTTTTGTCATTGTATTACTAGCATCTAGCACACTTCCTAGCACATTGTTAAGTGCTTAATTAATTCTTTTTTTTATATATAATTTTTTTTTCTCTTTTTTTATTTTAACCCTTAAATTCTGTGTATTGGCTCATAGGTGGAAGAGTGGTAAGGGTGGGCAATGGGGGTCAAGTGACTTGCCCAGGGTCACACAGCTGGGAAGTGGCTGAGGCCAGGTTTGAACCTAGGACCTCCCGTCTCTAGGCCTGGCTCTCAATCCACTGAGCTACCCAGCTGCCCCTTCTTGAACTATATTTTAATACCTCATGGTGTTTTAGAGGTGACTAGGTTTTTGAAGACCATGAAGGAAGTACAATATTGGGCAAGTCCTACCAACCAGAGGAAACTTTGCCTATTAAGGCCAAGACTCTCTGCCTTCCCAGGGCCTATCTAACTCTGTTCAAAGAGCCTCATTACCTGCCTGGTCACTAGTTGATGAATTCTTTTAGCCTAGGCAATTCCTAAAGACATCCTACTAAGATTTAAAGGGGTTGTGGGCTACATCAGTGATGATTACATGGAGCCTTAAAGTTCTGAAGTAAATAATGAATAGAAATGCCATTTGAAAACACTGGCATGTCTTCAAAATTTAATGAATTGTTCTAGTGATAATTTCCAGATGTATATATTTATTTGATAAAAGGACTTCATAAATGTTGAATCTACACATAGAATGTGCTGGTTTTCTATAAATATAGTTCTGTGGTGATTATTTTAAGAATTATTCATCAAATTTGAAAGATGAATAAAAACAGAATATAATTTATTCATTTTACTTCTACTGTGAATTTATATATCTTGTTTTATTCAAGGAACTTAAAATTTCTTAGAAGGTCCTAGAAGCAAGGACAGGGTATAGTCACAGAGAATTACATGCAGATTTGTATATTTGCAAAAAAAAAAAAAAGTACACAGGTCACCAGGAAAACACGTTGACTGTCCTCCTGAAGAATTGTGTTCCAGGATCTTTTCAGATATAGATATTGGCATTTGTCTAATTATCATAATTAGCTCTATACATTTTTAAGGCTAAAAATCAAGAGTTGATTGATTCTGATGCCAGGGAAGGACACTTAATAAATAACAGATTCTCTTTTTCCTCCTATAATTCCAAAGATTAAAAAAGGAAGTTTGAATAAAATTATGATTTATTCCTGAAGTAGCATCCTTTTTTTTTCTATTGAGGGTCATTGAACCATAAACACTTTATCTGGTTCCATATAAATGAAAACCATCTTCCAGTTATTCTTTGTCAGGAAAGAGAATAGGAGAATGAGAAATGTTTAACCATTAGAATAAGTATTGTTTTTTAAGGTAAGTAATGATATTTTAAAAACACAATATAACATAGTATTTTAGTAGAAACACTGACTTGTGATCCAGGACATTTGAGTTTGACTCCTAGTA
Source organism: Gracilinanus agilis (assembly GCF_016433145.1). Taxonomy (NCBI): domain Eukaryota; kingdom Metazoa; phylum Chordata; class Mammalia; order Didelphimorphia; family Didelphidae; genus Gracilinanus; species Gracilinanus agilis. The sequence goes on from NC_058130.1 coordinate 596,007,727, forward strand.
TGCTAGTTACAATTCTCTAACATCAGTTAATTTCTCTGGACCTTGGTTTCCTCCAACTCTTTAATATTTATTATCTCCATTTTTATAGATGAAGAAAATGATGGCTGGTAGGTGAAAAGGAGCTGAGATAGCTTGCTTACAGTTACACAGTTAGTATCAGAGCTGAGGGTCAAACCCAGGTCTTTTTGCTTCAAGATGAAGTACTAATTGTAATTAGCTGCTAACTAGTTGACTTGGCGTACAACTTGACATATGTTCAAAATATATTGGATGAAGAAACATCAGGAATGTTACGAGATATGGAATATGGTGCTTGGGAGGTAGATAAAGGGGAACATTGCTCACTCGAAAACTGACCTAAGAGGGGAGAGAAGATGGTAATTTCTTCACCAAATTGAAATTCGAGTGGTATATTGCTCAGTTTGATTAAACTAATTTTTAAAATTGTGTTTTTTAAAAAAATTCCATTTTTTCATTTGTTTCCATTTTGCCTTCTCTTTAAAATGTAGTTTCTGTCAGTCCTACTTTTGCTGATTCTACTTTGCATCTAAGCTGAATGCTTCTCCCTCCAAATAAATACAACTGAAAACCACTGGAATGTATATTATACATACCTACCTCTCAGTCAGTTGTCCAACAGTAAGGATGCCAAATACTATAGGAAAATCAACTATGAGAGCCCTATCTATTGCCTTCTTATATTTTAATCAAGGAAACCTTTAAATATTCATTAAACCTATTCCCTTAGCACTTTTTTACATAAAGAAATTATTTAGAAAACACTGTGTTTATGCTTTTACTTTCTACTTGTAAACAACTATCGACCTGGTTAGAGTAAAAAGTCAGAGCACAAAGACATCTAATTATTATTTGAATTCTTTTACCTGACATCAAACACTGCTGAACTAATCCGATTTCTCTTGTACAAGCTGCCCCAGGCCCTTTTCACATCCCTGTCCTGTCATTCTTTTCTCTTCAAGGGGACAATTGTTAATTACCTCTTTAACATCTTCTTACTTTCTGAGCACTAATTGCTCTTAATTGTCCCCAGTCTAGGCTATCTGTGGACCTGCCATCCAAAACCTCCAGCCTACAGGCTTCAATGCTGTTCCCACTACATGGATGGTTGAATACTTCACACAATATAATGAAATTTAATACTGCTCTGTCGTTTCTGAGACTACTCCCTCAGCCTCCTTCCTTGAAAAGAATCAGTTGCTTCTTATAACATGGTGGAACATATATGTGACAATTGAGCTACTTAGGCTTGAGTCCTGATTATACCAACATCACTTTGCAATCTCTTCTCTGGATTCTCTTTTTCTCTAATTTTTTCTTTTTTATTATTATGAACATAAATGTGATAGACAAATATGAATATTTAAAGATGCAAAAAAGAACAGAGAAAAAGAATTGTATATGAAATGAACTTCTGATATGTACAGTTTGCTTTTAAGGTATTGGTTAGATTTTAGCAGGTAGTAACCAAATTGTTCTGCTTTTCAATATTCCCTTCTCAATTGCCCTTCGTTCTCTTCTGTGTATTTAAAAAAAAGATATGTGTCAATGATTATTGGCTTCTATTTAATCATCCATAAAACAAGAATCTGGATTAGATGATCTCAAAGGTTCCTAACAATGTGAAAGTTTTGTAAAACTTGGCATATGCTTTTGGATTTCTCAAAACCATTAAATTCTCTTTTTCTTCTCTAATCCTTTTTTTGAAACCATTAAACAAACTCACTATATTTTAAAGAAACAAAAAAAAAGAGATGTTTTGGGTTTTTTTGCAGAACTATTATCTGAAAAATGCTATTTTCCTACTGACAGTTTATGAAATTCTCTGAGATATTGTTTATCAGGAAAAAGTGATCATGCTTTCCTGATTTTCAGACAAAATTTTATTCAATAATGTTAGTTTATACAACACTTCAAGATTTGCAAATTATTTCCTCACAATAACTCTGTAAATGGCTAGTGCAAGTATTTTCACTCATCACTGCCCCCCCCCATTTTATAGATAAGAAAACTGACATGTCGAGAAATGAGGTGATTTGCCCAGGCTTTCACATCTAATAAGTTTCAGCTAAGAGGCGGATGAACTCAGATCTTTTGATTCTAAGACCAGAAGTCTTTATCATAATAATTTTGTGATTGGACCTTCTTTGAAGCTTACTTTGGGGTTCAAGGATGGTTCTCAACAGATAAAGGGATCTTTATTTGCTTTATATACCTCATGGCTTACTGCTAAGCACCATAAGAATTCGCATCTCGCCCAAGTGGTATACAACTTTGGCTTTGCTTAGTCATATAGGCAGAACTATAAGTGTGGGGTTTTGGTTGTGGACACCAACATCATCTAGAAAGGCATGTTCCTTTCATGGAGGAGGAAGTTCTTTCTCTTTGTCCACAAAGAGAGTCTTTGTCCTCTATTGGCCCATGCCAACACCACCCCAGTATTAAATTGAAGTAGCACTCTTCTCTCAAGGTCCAATTTCCTTCCCAACTTCCAATGGGGTTTAAGCCTGATTCTTTGGGGAGTGATACCTCTTCTCTCATATTACACCTACAATTGAAGCATCCAGGATACTGCTGCCTTACTTTCATTCTCAAATAAATTTGCCTTGTGGTCACAGAGCTCTTGATACATCTCTGATTAGGAGCATTGTCTTACTCATTGATGGGGCCATCTTTCATATAAGCTCTGCTTTTAGTTTTTAATATCCTTATTAAACTTCATAAAATATTGGAGGCTTGGTGATTCATACTAGGCACCCATGTCCAATCATAGTAGATTAAGAACTGAGTTTCAGAAAGCCCTACCTTGAGGCAAAACTATTAAGTCATTCAGTAAGAGCAAAAAATTCTCTCAATCTGCAATCTGTCCTATTATCTGTTCTTAGCAATAGGAAGGGCTTAGAAATAATTTATTCTTGGAACACGCTTATTACTATTTCAAATTTTGGAAATGATGGTTCAGTTTATATGTTGTAAAGCTAGGAGGCACTGAACCCTGGAGTCTCTAACTTCTGCCTCTGTTGAGGGCTGAGGAACACAGGTTTAATCAATAAAAAGAATGCTAATGAGAGGGGGGGGTTGGGGCAATGGATTGAGTAGGAGAAAAGGAGAAAAAGCACATTAATCTGCCATGTCCCAAGCATCAAGGTGACTTACTGACCAGTCATGTCTTCTACCACATTAAACCTTTAAAGGGAACTCAGTTGTTACTATGCCATTCTTGTGTTTTGATTTTCATTCAGTGACTTGTTTTTTCTTCTTTTAAGACATTTTGCATCTCCCCCCCCCCACCATGTTTCAGTTTGATGGCCAAATTTCAGTCAGCAATGTACTAACCTACATGACAAGAGCCCGAGAAAATTGGCTGAGATGGTCAAATAAAATTTGGAATTAAGGAGGGGGAAGGACAGACTTGATGGGGTAGAATCATGTGGAGATGATTCTATGGAAAAGCAGAGTTTTTTGGCATAGTAACTGTTGCTTTTGGCAGTTTCCACATACTTTTTTTGGGGGGAGATTGATTTCTTAACAAAGGTGGTTTTTCTCCCTCCCTTAAGTCAGTTTTGTTACTTCTCCAGCTCTACTTTTGGGGCTAAACACTACAGTGCATATACTGTAAAAGGCACACATGCCAGGACCCAGGGATTCCCTCTCCTGGAAACAGATCCAAAGCTGTTACATCCTGTGGAAAAGGTTTGCATGGGAAAAATGCTGCTGGGTCAACTGCTTTCACTCACTTTAGACCACCGGACGTAGGCTGTGCCAGCTCCCAATCCCCTCTCTGTCCACTGCATCAAAATGCCTATTGTATGAGTAGCCAGGAGTGGCCTTTCCTTTGCCCCTCTGCACCATGGCTAGGCAAAAGGCCCAGTGAGCCTCTCTCAGCTGTCTCAGCAGTGATTCAGCTTAGGAGGAGATCAAGCTGTATATAGGCTTCTGGCCTCTTCTGCTGGCACAATTCTTTCTTCTTTTCTTAGTCCTGATTATAATGAAGTACAAATCAATCTGATCTAATCCAAAACCAAAACTAAATAACAATAACAACAAAAAACAACCCAAACACATCTAGGATGTATATAGCATATATAGATGTATATATATCTAAATATATAGAAATGTCTATTATGTCTAGCATGTAATAGTACTATGCTAGGTGTTATGGGACATTATACTTTACCTCAAGAACTTTGAAATCTCACTGGGAAGACCAGTGTAGTGGAAAGAGCATTAGATTTGTAGTGAGAGGAACTGGGCTCAAAATCCAGATCTGCACTTATTTTGCTTCACCTCTCATTTTCCTTACTTGCAAGAAAATTGGATTGTATGATCTCAAGGGTCACTCCCAGCTCTGAGACTCTATGTTTGCATAAAATATTCAATCTTAAGTAATAATAACAAATAAAATAGCATATGGGGATGGGGAATTAAATGACAATATGCACTATAAATGATTAAATGGCCTCAGTGAATGGAACACAATAAATATGAGAGCAGTTTATAAGAGGGTAGGAGAGAGCAACATGAGCAAGAGTGTTCAGAGGAGGCTTCATTCATTCATTTATTCCTTTATTCATTCATTCATTTGGTAATAACTCCATAGAGGAAATACACCATTAAAAGGTAAACATATAATGCATATAAAATAATTTCTAAGACAGAGGCATTTGGAAATGGGAGGACCAGAGTAACATTATCTGAACTGAACTTTGAAAGAAGCTAGAAGTAAAGAAAACTGGAGGAATGCCTAGTTTATGTGACTCTATTGAATTTGTCTAGGGATTTTTCTTGGCAAATATACTGTGATGGCTTACCATTGTCTTCTGTAGAGTGTTCCTATTTTACAGATGAGCGAGGTAAGTAGGGGTTAAGTAACTTGCCCCAGTCATATATCTAGGAAATGCCTGAGGCCAGATTTGAACTCAGATCTCTCTGACTCCAGGTCTAATGTTCTATCCATTGTACCACCAAGGTGTCTCTATGGTAGGCACAAGGTCAGTGGCATAGCTGGAGTTGGGGCATTATTTTGGGGCAAGTATATAGGGAAATTTTATGGGTAGAGTAGAGCAAGATGGTAGAACATCTTGAACAACAGGTGAGAGCTTAGATTTAGTTCTTTTCGAAATGGGGAAGCATTTGAATGTTTTTGAAGAAGGGAGTGATATGATATAAGAAGATCATAATGACTGGAGAAGAAGGTCTTGATATGAGAGACATCACAAAGGAAAAATTCATAGCATTTGGTAACTGGATATGAATGGAAAAGGAAAGGGCAATAGGAAAGACAAAGATGATACTAGTACTTCAAGCCTGAATTCCTGGGTGAACTTTGGTGCCATGGACAATTGATCAATGAATAAACATTTATTAAGAGCCTATTCTGCTCTCTGCACTGTGCTAAGTGCCTAGGGCACTGGGCTTGACAAAAATAGAGAAGTCATGAAATGAGTTAGATTATGATATATTAGCTTTAGAAATGCTCCATGTGAAGTGATCCAAGTAAACATCTTTAGTATTAGAGAAATACAGACTCTCATGTTTAGAAGGGACCATGTAGGTCATCAAGATCAACTAGAACAGAAATTCTCATGATGGTGTCCCTGTCAAGTGGTCATCCAATCTGAGACTGGAGACTTCCAGTAACAGGGAACTCACTATTGTGGCAATTCATTCTGCTTGTAGGCAACTCTTATTGTATTACAGTTTTTCCTGAACTGAAATCTACCTGTTAATAACATTTCCATCTATTATTCCTCATTCCAGGATAGCCCCTATTCATGTATAAATTCCACTTTTTATGATCAAGCACAAAACTATAAGTAAGTATTATGTTATTGAAAAAATATTCACATCTAGTGCTAAAAGTTCTTACATTTTAAAAGATTACATTTTGAAGTAATGGCATAAATTGCTCTTTATCTTGTGGGAAGGTGTTTTTTCTTTAGTGATTTCTAAGAATTAAATTATGTGTTTTAATTAGAAAGGAATTAATCTGATAGCAATTTGAATTTATAAGTTCATATAGCAATTTTGTTACTACATTTTTGAAATTAATAAATGTTACTGCTTGTTTTAAAAAAGTGTCCTGCCAAGTAAGCAAAACAAATGTAATTTGTATGATGGTCTTTCTACTCCTTAATGAATTGCCGATGTAGGCAACTGGAGATAAAGGTCTTGGCTTTTGGCATTAGTATCAAGTAGCCATCCTTGTGTGCAGGTCAGACTTTTGTTCATGGCTTTTTATGGCAGTGATCAGTTTGGGATCACTGAAATACGGCACAGCATAATGCCCCAAATGGGACCCAGAATGATCTTTCCCTGGTTGAATTGAATCGAATGGCCACTCATTTTAACGCAAAGCAGTAAAATGAAGCTTGCAGAGGTCCACAGTTTTTTCATCAGGTAGACATTACAGTGAAGAAGTACAAAGTTCAAAATGTGACCTTGTGGGTCTGATAACATTAAACTGATATTCAGAGAAGGACCTGACTAGAGGCCACAGTAAAATGTGAACATAACCAGAAAGCCAAGCTAGATAACACAGTGGATAAAGCTCCAGGTCTGCAGATAGACTCATCTTCCTGACTTCAAATCTGGCCTCAGACACTTACTAGCTCTGTGACCTTCAGCAAATCATTTTACCCTGTTTGCTTCAGTTTCCTCATCAGTAAAATGAGTTGGAGAAGGAAATGGCAAACCATTCCTGTATCTCTGCCAATAAAATCTCAAATGAGGTCACGAAGAAATGGGCATGACTGAACACCCAACAAAAGCTGTGTTCTTGTCAAGGTTAGAAAGTCATAGACCAGTCAGATGATGTGCTTTTGAAAGCATAAAAATAATGATATGCAATATCATTACAAAAGTAATAATAAGGAAAATAACCACACAGGAATTTATTTCCATGTCAAGTAACAAAACAAGACACCCTGGAGAAAGTCTAGTTCTACTATCAGATGTTGCTAGGAAAGTAAGCTATGACTGACATAGAGGCTAAGCCTGTGAATTGACTACGGAATGGAAGGTCAACAAAAAGAACTTAGAATGTAATATAGGGTCTACAGTGAGAAGGGACCTTGGAGATAAACTAGTCCAAATCTAGAATTTTATAGATGGGGAAATTGAGAACCAGAGAGAAAGCCATTTGCCCAAGTTCACTCAAGTAGTAATTGACCTAATTTAAGTTGGACAGATTCCAGTGGTTACTGCAAATGTCCATGACTTCCAAGAATGCATTCATTTATTTTGCATCTTCAAGGAGACAGACCATGCTGTGAAAAAAAAATCGCATGATAAACAGTCCACATTGTTCTCTGTACAGGTTTACACACATCCCTATTCATGTCAGCATTTTGATGCTTCCTGGGGCCATCTATGTCTCATTAACATTTTCAAAGGCTGAGGTGAAATGGGTCAGACCTACAGAGCAATTACCAGTGGGGCAGGAGTGGTTCCCACAAATCAAAGCACCAACTCCTTACCCACTGGGGCTCAGTAGACTGAGATCCATCTCCTTCCTCCAATGTGAAAGGAGAAACCGCAACCCTTTCAAATTCTGTCGCATGAGGACTAAACAGTTCAGAGGCTCCAGGTCATCAGGGACAGTCATCATGACCAGGATGGACCCTTCTGTCTCATTCATCTTCTGTCCTTTTAGAGTTTTGTTGGCACCTATAGACACCTGCTGGCACCCCAGTGAGTTGACCCCAGGAGTCACGTCTCTAATTTTGAGCTCAGTCAACAGACTGTCATATTTACTTTAACCTATCATCTTTCAGAAGAAATGACCTGGAGATTCCCCTTAAAAGGTAATGAGTCTTAGCAGTCTGATAGGGCAGGTGGCAGTGCACATTTCTTAAAGAAATATGGAGAGACAAAGGCAAAACACTGGCCGATGGGTATAACTCTAATCTGTGATGTTTCTTGTACTGCAGAGAAAGTCACAAAAGGTGAAGACTGATTTAAGTAAAACTCAAATGGTACAAGAAAAAAAAAACACAACCTCTTTAGGATTACCTGAAAGTGAAATGAACAGCATGGTGGAAATAGGTTCTTCATCACTGGAGATGTTCAAGAGTTGTATGATCACGAATTAAGTTTAGTGGTGAGTTCTTGCTTCTTACTGGAAACAGCTTTTTTTTAATGAAGCAACCAGTTCATCCATGGTCATTTCTATCTGGACTTAGCCTCCTGATTGTGCAGACTTTTCCATTTTGCTCCTATATGGTCAGACCTACACTCCAGGGAATTCACTTTGGTGCCTGTGTGAGTCTGGCTAAGTCTCATCTTTAAATTAAAATTGGGTATATAGCAATTACATTTTCTTAGCAAGGAATTAGGAGCATCAAATGAGACAATCTGTGTAAAATGTTATGCAAATTCTTAAGTGCAACATAAACATTAAGTATTATTAATTTCAGTGATATTCCCTAGGGTGATGGCAGGAATATTTATAGAGATAAAAGAGGAAACTTGTCCACAATTACATGGAAGGAAGACTTGCAAAACCTGTGGCCCAGTGCCTATAAATCTGGACTTAGATAAAGCAGTTCTCATCTTGACGACTTCCCCCAAAACCATATCACTTTGGCCCAGTACAGACACATCCAAGAGTTTACTATGGGAAAATCTTGTGATATAGTTCATGTCTAGATCTCTACTGATATGGGTAAAAACATCCCCTAGATCCCAAGTAAAAATCCAAGGTTATAATTCTTTATCAGATATAGGGCAACTTTTACTCCACTGAAAATTTGAAAGTATATAAAAGGACTCACAGTAAACAGTCAACATATCTTTCCTCACTCTTCAGTGAGCCTAACTTTCAGCATGATCTTAAGTCTACCAGCTCCCCCAGTGATACCCCACAGACTTCCCTTGGAAGGGAAAGAGGCTTAGAATTACCAAAAGGATAGTAGCCTGCCATACTAAGAATTCTTATTCAATTCACTTTTACTCCAGGGATCTAGAGAGACATGCAGACTTACAGAACTGTTCTGAAAGCTTGGACTTTCTTCAGAAAGAAAACTCACTTGGGGTTGCTGGCTGTCAACCTCCTCCCTTTCTCCCCACAACCCCTTGTTTTTTCATTAGATATACACCAACCAGATAACTCAAATAATAGAACAGGACAAAGTTCTTCCATATGGCATTAGTCTCTTCATGCTCTTCTAATCTCAAGAGCCTTGTATTCAAGCCTCTTCTCTCTCACTTAAAGAAGAACATACATACATACATACATATATAGATACATATACACACATATGGGTGTATATATTTAACTAAATATTTCCCAATATATGTAATTTTTAAAACATTTGTTAAAAAATATTTTGAGTTTCAATTTCCCTCTCTCCCACTCTCCCCAACCCATTGAAGATAAATGCTGAATATACATATGAAGTCATGTAAAACATAACAATATTAGCCACATTGCAAAAGAAATCACACACATAAACATACATATGTATATACATACATACATACATATATATATATATATATATATAAAAGTAAAAAAAAAAAGGTATGCTTCCATCTGCATTTGGAGTTCAGCAGTTCTCTCTCTCAAGGTGGACAATATTATTTCATCCTGAGTCCTTTGAAATTATCTTGGATCATTGTCTTGATCAGAATAGCTGTCTTTCCTTACACTATTGCTATTACTGTGTAAAATGTTCTCCTGAGTTTTGCTCACTTCATTTTGCATGAGTTCACTGAAGTCTCAAATTTTTCTGAACCATCTTGCTTGTCATTTCCTGTAGCATAATAATATTCTATTACAATCATATACCACAACTTGTTCAGCCAATCCCCAACTGATAGGCATCCCTTCAATTTCTAATTCTTTGCCACCACAAAAAGCGTTACAATAAATATTTCTGTACAAATGGACTCTTTCCCCTTTTCTTTGATCTTTTTGGCTTAAAAACCTAGTTGTGATATTGCTGAGTCAAAAGGCATACAGTTTTATAGCCCTTAGGGCATAGTTTCAAATTGTTGTGCTGAATGGTTGGCCCAGTTCACAACTCCACCAGCAGTGTATTAATAATCCAGTTTTTCTACATTTCCACTTGCCCCAGCATGTATCAGTTTCCTTTTCTGTTATGTTATTCAATCTATTAGATATGAAAAAGTAGCTCAAGGTCATTTCAATTTTCATTTCTCATTAACTGTGATTTAGAGAACTTTTTCATTTATCTATGGATAGCTTTGCATATCTTTGACCATTTGTCAACTGGGGAATGGCTCATATTTCTATAAATTTGACTCAGTTCCTTATATATTTGAAGAATGAAAGCCTCTTCTCTCTTTAAGAGGAAAGTGCTTTCCAGGAAATTCTCTTTCTTTATATAGAATCTGGTTGGTACCTTTAAATTTAGGATTGCCAGAGAGACAACCTCCAAGGAAAGTACTTCCCAAGTAATCTTTATTTTCCTGGAAGACTAAATTCTGGAATCAGATCTTGCCCAGGAAAACTGACTTCTTTGATAAAAGATTGAATCCCCAACTTAAATTTGCTAGGCAGCACACCTGGATTAGATATTCTCAATACTTTCTAGAAGCTAAGATCCAAGAGCTTTGACTATTTGAACTATATGATTTCCCTCTCTATGGCCATCATATATAGTTGAGAGTATGTGCTACCCATGAACCTTACCCTTAAATTAGACATCAAAGCCTTCTTCAGTCGAGTCCTAACTCTACTGAGAAGCAAAAGTAGGAAAAGGATAGAGTCTTTATTGTCTCTCATGGGTCAAAATGGAGCATGGATCTTCTTCAGTAGTCTGTTTCACAACAGTTTGAACCAAACAATTCATCTTGAGGGCAGTCCCCATTAGTAAAACTCATTTTCTAGAAAGTGCAAAGGGACTATTCCCGCTCTCTATAGGAAGATACAATCAAGCTCTAAAAGACTCACCTTTTTGTACAGCAATCAATTTGATCAGGGAACTCCCTTGACAAACTCTCACATTTACTATTATAACTCAACATTGGGAAAAAATAGGCAAGTCAAAATCTTCCAATCTCAGCCCCAATCCATATTATTTTTGGGTAGACCTGCTGTACTTTAGGAGAATCTTAAATACAAAAATTTGAACCAGGCGAATTAGTAGGTAATCATTCACTTTTTTTTAAAAAAATTGCTTTTACTGAATGATTTGGCACAGGTTTCCTCAAAATTGCCAACTCCTCCAGTGAATTTAAAATATGAGTTGATTTGCAAAGTTTGATTAACACACAATGTAGCACCAAGGTACACCTGCACCATTACAGATAATGACACAAGACATAATGAGAGTGGGACTGCATGAAACACCAAGCACCGCCATGATTGTTTTTTACCCTAATATGTCTAATATTTCCTCTATTTTCCAGAGTGACACAGATATAGTATACTATAAAAGATAAACTAGGCTGGAAGTTTTTCTTTCTGCCATTAATCAGCTACTTGACCTTGGGCATATTACAACCTGAGTTTTAGTTTCTTTAACTTTAAAAATGATTTAAAAAATTAAAAATCACTGCCTTACATATATCACAGTGTGCTATGGGTACATAAAAAGGCTTTAAAATCTGTATCTATATCTATATCTATTTATATATGTAAGGGAATCTATATGGTGAAAATCTACCATGGCACTATTATAAGAAGGAGAGGAAGAGAGCATTAAGAGGTAATAATCAAACCTTACTCTCAGTGTACTCAACCTGGAGAGGGAAGAGTAGCTTTATTATCCATTGGGATAAAAAACTCTATCTAACCCTACTGAGAAAGTCAGAAGGGATAAACCAAAGGGAGCAGGGGAGTGGGGAGGTCAAAAAAGGGAGGGGAGAAGGAGGGGGAGGGAATTCATTAGGCCTTTAAAAATAAAAAGAGGGGAATAACAAGGGAGGGGGCAGAAAGGGAAGTCAATCAAGGGAGGAGATAAGGGATACTGGCTCAAAGCAAACCACTGGTTCAAAAGAAAATAGTGTAAGAAGAAGGGGTGGGTCTAGGGGAGGATACAAAAATGTCAGTGACTGCACAACTGATAATTGTAACTCTGAATGTGAATGGGATGAACTTGCTCATAAAACGGAAGCAAATAGCAGAGTGGATCAGAAACCAAAATCCTACCATAGGTTGTCTACAAGAAACACATATGAGGCGGGTAGACATACACAAGTTTAAGGTTAAGGGCTTGAGCAAAATCTTTTGGGCATCAAATGAGAAAAAGAAGGCAGGAGTGGCTATTATGTTCTCTGACAAAGCCAAAGTAAAAATAGATATGATTAAAAAAGACAGGTAAGGTCATTACATCCTGATTAAAGGCAGTATAAACAATGAGGAAATAACACTGCTCAATATATATGCGCCAAGTGGTATAGCATCCAAATTCATAAAGGAGAAACTGGCAGAGCTCAAGAAGGAAATAGATAGTAAAACCATAATATTGGGAGATCTATATATTCCTCTTTCAGATCTAGATAAATCAAACAAAAAATAACTAAGAAAGAGGTAAGAGAGGTGAATGAAGTCCTAGAAAAATTAGATTTAATTGATATGTGGAGAAAAATAAATAGGGACAAAAAGGAATACACCTTTTTTTCAGCTGCACATGGTACATTCACAAAGTTTGACCATGTAATAGGACATAGAATCATTGCAAACAAATGCAAAAGAGCAGATATAATAAATGTAACCTTCTCAGATCATAATGCAATAAAAATAATAATTAGTAAGGGCACCTGGACAGGCAAATCAAAAACCAATTGGAAATTAAACAATATGATTCTCCAAAACCAATTTGTCAAAGAAGAAATCATAGAAACAATCAACAATTTCATTGAAGAGAATGACAATGATGAGACATCCTACCAAACTCTGTGGGATGCAGCCAAGGGGGAAATTTATATCCTTGAGTGCATATATTAACAAATTAAGGAGGGCAGAGATTAATGAATTGGGTATGCAACTCAAAAAATTAGAAAGCAAGCAAATTAAAAACCCCCAGATGAAAACTAAATTAGAAATACTAAAAATTAAGGGAGAAATTAATAAAATCGAAAGTAAAAGAACTATTGAATTAATAAATAAGACTAGAAGCTGGTATTTTGAAAAAACAGATAAAATAGACAAAGTACTGGTCAATCTAATAAGAAAAAGGAAAGAAGAAAACCAAATTGACAGTATTAGAGATGAAAAGGGAGACCTCACCTCTAATGAAGGGGAAATTAAGGCAATCATTAAGAACTATTTTGCCCAATTATATGGCAACAAATATAACAATTTAGGAGATATGGATGAATATTTACAAAAATATAAAATGCCTAGATTAACAGAAGAAGAAATAGAATACCTAAATAATCCCATATCAGAAATAGAAATTGAACAAGCCATCAAAGAACTCCCTAAGAAAAAATCACCAGGACCTGATGGATTCACAAGTGAATTCTATCATACATCCAAAGAGCAACTAATCTCAATACTATACAAATTATTTGATATGATAAGCAAAGAAAGAGTCCTACCAAATTCCTTTTATGACACAAATATGCTACTGATTCCAAAGCCAGGTAAACCAAAAACAGAGAAAGAAAACTATAGACCAATCTCCCTAATGAACATAGATGCAAAAATCTTAAATAGAATATTAGCAAAGAGACTCCAGCAAGTAATTAAGAAGATCATCCACCATGATCAGGTGGGATTTATACCAGGAATGTAAGGATGGTTCAACATTAGGAAAACCATTCAAATAATTGACCATATCAACAGTCTAACAAACAAAAATCACATGATTATCTCAATAGATGCTGAAAAAGCCTTTGACAAAATACAGCATCCATTCCTATTGAAAACACTGAAAAGTATAGGAATAGAAGGACCTTTCCTAAAAATAATAAACAGTATATACCTAAAACCATCAACAAGCATTATATGCAATGGGGATAAATTAGAAGCCTTTCCAATAAGATCAGGAGTGAAACAAGAATGCCCATCATCTCTTATTTAACATAGTAATAGAAACACTAGCAATAGCAATTAGAGAAGAAAAAGAAATTGAACGTATCAAAGTGGGCAAGGAGGAGACTAAGCTATCACTCTTTGCAGATGATATGATGGTCTACTTAAAAAATCCTAGAGAATCAACTAAGAAGCTTGTAGAAATAATCAACAACTTTAGCAAAGTTGCAGGATACAAAATAAATGCACATAAATCATCAGTATTTCTATATATTTCCAACACATTAGAGCAGCAAGAGGTAGAAAGAGAAACACCATTTAAAATCACCCTAGACAATATAAAATACTTGGGAATCTATCTACCAAAACAAACACAGCAATTATATAAAAACAACTACAAAATACTTTCCAAACAAATAAAACTGGAGCTCAACAATTGGAAAGCCATTAATTGTTCATGGGTAGGAC
>NC_058130.1:596027160-596068960 GCF_016433145.1 Gracilinanus agilis
TGTGAACTGATCCAGCCATTCTGGCTGGCAATTTGGAATCATGCTCAAAGGGCTATAAAAGAATGCCTGCCCTTTGATCCAGCCATACCATTGTTGGGTTTGTACCGCAAAGAGATCATAGATAAACAGACTTGTACGAAAATATTTATTGCTGTGCTTTTTGTGGTGGCAAAGAACTGGAAAAGGAGGGTATGTCCTTCAATTGGGGAATAGCTGAACAAATAGTGGTATATGCGGGTGATGGAATACTATTGTGCTAAAAGGAATAATAAACTAGAGGAATTCCATGTGAACTGGAAAGACCTCCAGGAACTGATGCAGAGTGAAAGGAGCAGAGCCAGAAGAACACTATACACAGAGACTGATATACTATGGTAAAATCGAATGTAAAGGACTTCTGTACCAGCAGCAATGCAATGACACAAGACAGCTCTGAGGGATTTATGGTAAAGAAAGCTACCCACATTCAGAGGAAGAACTGCAGGAGAGGAAACATAAAAGATAAACAATTGCTTGAATGCATGGGTTGAGGCAGACATGATTGGGGATGTAGACTTGAAACTACCACACCAATGCAACTACCAACAATTTGGAAATAGGCCCTGAACAAGGACACATGTTATAACCAGTGAAAATGTGCATTGGCCATGGGTGGGGGGAGAGCAGGGGGTGAAGGGGAAAGTAGGGGCATGAAGCATATAAGCAGGTTAAAAATGAACATTAATAAATGTTTAAAATGTAAAAAAAAAAATCTACCATGGCCTAGAGCTCCTTCACCAGCATTATAGAAAGGAGTTTCATAGGATTATATAGATTTGAAGAAGAAAAGGATTTTAGAAGGTATCTATTCTCTTTCATTTTACAGTTGAAGAACTGGGACACTTATCTCTTTGGGATAAAAACCCAGTAGTGGTATTGCTGGGTCAAAAGGCATGCATTCTTTTAAAGCCTTTTGGGCATAATTCCAAATTGCCTTCCAGAATGGATGGATCAATTCACAACTCCACCAGCAATGTATTAGTGTCCCAATTTTGCCATATCCCTTCCAACATTTATTATTTTAATTTTCTTTACTGTCAAATTGGCTATTCTCCTAGATGTAAGATGGTACCTCAGAGTTGTTTTGATTTTCATTCCTCTAATCAGCAGGGATTTAGAATCATATGATTATTGATTAGTTTGGGGACTTTAAAAAACTCCAACCTGAGGATAACTTTTTTTTTCTGTTTTTTTTTGGAAAGACATTAACAACAGACTAAGGTAGGAATTAGAGACATCAGAAGGCAAAAGTATTCTGACAATTTTTTTGGCAGTTTAATTCTTAGTTCTCAGTTTTGTGTAGATGAAAAGCTTGCAAGAGTAAGGAGCTAATGAGTACCTGCTCTTTTGCTCATTCTGTGTTGTAGAGATTGTTAAATACTGGGCAATATAAAGCTGCTTACAGTCAAGTAGGGGAGATAAGTCATAATCACAGAGAATAACAAGGGAACCTTTTTTATTGTAAATAGAGAAATCATTTCTAATAACTTGGAAATTGTATAGTATAGACAATGATGACAAAGGACTGAGAAAAGTGACTACAAAATAATTGTGAGTTAGTGACATCAAGGAAGATTTTATGGAGAAGATGGACCTTGATCTGGGATTTCAAGGATGGATAGCATATGTTTTGTTAAGGGTATGGGTGTATGGATGTGTGTGTGTCTTTGTCTGTGTCTGTGTCTGTGCGAAGGGTGGTGATACCAGAGATCCTAGGTGGGGAGAATGAAATAATTAAAAGATTGTCCTACCTTTCCAAATTGTTCTCCCTTTTCTTCTTTTTTTAATCCTTAGTCCCATTTTATTTTTTAAAATTTATTTATTAATTTACTTAATTTAGAATATTTTTCAATGGTTACATGATTCATGTTCTTCCCCCCCCCCCAACTCCCTCCACACTCCTGGAGCCAAAGAGCAATTCCACTGGGTTTTACATATATCATTGTTTGAAACATATTTCCATATTATTACTATTTGCAATAGAGTGATCATTTAAAGTCAACATCCCCAATCATATCTTCATCAAACCATGTGATCAATCATATGTTTTTCTTCTGTGTTTCTACTTCCACAGTTCTTTCTTTGAATGTGGATAGCGTTCTTTCTCATAAGTCCCTCAGAATTGGCCTGGATCATTGCATTGCTATTAGTAGAGAAGTCCATTACATTCAAATGTGCCATGGTATCAGTATTTGTGTATAATGTTCTCCTGGTTCTGCTCCTTTCACTCTGCATCAATTCCTGGAGGTCTTTCCAATTCACGTGGAATTCCTCCAGTTCATTATTCCTCTGAGCACAATAGTATTCCATCACCAACAGATACCACACTTTGTTCAGCCGTTCCCTAATTGAAGGACATACCCTCATTTTCCAATTTTTTGCCACTACAAAGAGCGCAGCTATAAATATTTTTGTACAAGTATTTTTCCTTATTATCTCTTTGGGGTATAAACTCAGCAGTGGTATGGCTAGATCAAAGGGCAGACAATCATTTAAAACCCTTTGTGCATAATTCCAAATTGCCTTCAAGAATGGTTGGATCAATTCATAACTCCACCAGAATTGTATTAATGTCCCAGTTTTGCCACATCCTCTCCAACATTTATTGCTTTCCTTTGCTGTCATATTAGCCAATCTGCTTGTTATGAGGTGATACCTCAGAGTTGTTTTGATTTGCATTTTTCTAATTATTAGAGATTTAGAACACTTTTTCATGTGCTTATTGATAGTTTTGATTTCTTTATCTGAAAACGGCCCATTCATGTCCCTTGCCCATTTATCAATTGGGGAATGACTTGATTTTTTGTACAATTAATTTAGCTTCTTATAGATTTGAGAAATTAGACCTTGTCAGAGGTTTTTGTTATAAAGATTTTTTTTCCAATTTGTTGCTTCCCTTCTAATTTTGGTTGCATTGGTTTTGTTTTTACAAAAACTTTTTAATGTAACATAATCAAAATTATTCATTTTACTTTTTGTAATATTCCCTATCTCCTGCTTGGTTGTAAATTCTTTCCTTTCCCATAGATCGGACAGGTATATTATTCTATGTTCACTTAACTTACTTATAGCTTCCTTCTTTATATTTAAGTCATTGACCTATTCTGAATTTATCTTGGTGTATGTTGTGAAATGTTGATCTAAATCTAATCTCCCCCATACTGTTTTCCAGTTTTCCCAGCAGTTTTTGTCAAATAGTGAGGTTTTGTCCCAAAAGCTGGGATCTTTGGGTTTATCGTACACTATCTTGCTGAGGACATTTATTCCAAGTCTATTCCACTGATCTTCCCTTCTGTCTCTTAGCCAGTACCATATTATTTTGATAACCACCACTTTATAGTACAGTTCAAGATCTGGTACTGCTAGGCCACCTTCCTTCATATTTTTTAAATTATTTCCCTTGATATCTTGGTCTTTTATTCTTCCAAATGAACTTTGTTATAGTTTTTTTTCTAATTTAGTAAAAAAGTTTTTTGGTAGTTTGATAGGTGTAGCACTAAATAAGTAAATTAATTTGGGTAGAATGGTCATTTTTTATTATGTTAGTTCATCCTACCCATGAGCACTCAATGTTTTTCCAATTGTTTAGATCTAGTTTTAATTGTGTGGAAAGGGTTTCATAATTGTGTTTGTATAATGCCTGTGTTTGTCTTGGCAAATAGAATCCCTAATGTATCACATTGTCTAGGGTGATTTTAAATGGAATTTCTCTTTCTAAAGCTTGCTGCTGGGTTGTGTTGGAAATATATAGAAATGCTGATCATTTATGTGCATTTATTTTGTATCCTGCAACTTTGCTAAAGTTGTTGATTATTTCCCCTAGCTTTTTAGTTGATTCTCTAGGATTTTTTAAGTAGACCATCATATCATCTGAAAAGAATGGTAGTTTAGTCTCCTCATTGCCTACTTTAATCCCTTCAATTCCTTTTTCTTTTTCTTTTCTAATTGCTGCTATTAGCATTTCCACTACAATGTTAAATAACAGGTGATAATGGGCTTCCTTGCTTCACTCCAGATCTTATTGGTTGAAGGTTATATTTCTTGGGCATTGCTGGTCATCACTATGCTGGATTTTCCTTCCCTGCCAGAAGTCTGAATGAGGAGGGTAAGCTCTCTGTGTATGGAGCTATGGAGCAGTTTTTTCTTGAGGCTACTTTTCCAATTTCCACAGCTTCTACTGTGTGCTGCCCCTCTCTGCTGTATCTCAGTGCCCAAGATCCACTCTCTTCAGCTTCCTGTGGTCTCAAGTCTAGCTGCTCTCAGGGGTAAACATCCCTGGTGGTCTTAGCTGCCCAAAACCTAGAGATTGCCCCATATTTGCTCTAATTCTGGCATGCTGGCTCTGACTCTGGCACTTTACGCGGGGTGGGGGAGGGTTAATCAGCTCCCCATTTGGTGGGAGGTTTTTTATCCCCTTATATCGTGGAAATGCTCAAATCCCACAGGCCTTTGATGCTCCACCCTATTGTAGAGTCCCTTCATTCATCTGAACTTTTTTTTTTTTGTCCTTTTGAGGTATCATATATTGGTTGGTGGTGAGGAGAGTGAGAGTCCTGCTTCTACTCTGCAGCCATCTTAACCTGGAAGTCTCCTGATCTTATTGGGAAGGCTTCTAATTCCCCATTGCATATGATGCTTGTTGATGGTTTTAAATATATACTATTCATTATTTTTAGGAAAGGCCCATCTATTACTCTACTTTCTAGTGTTTTCATTAGGAGTAGGTGTTATATTTTGTCAAAGGTTTTTTCTGCATCTATTGAGATAATCATGCAATCGATTTCTCTTGGTTTGATTATTGATATAGTCAATTATATGGATGGTTTTCCTAATGTTGAACCACCCTTGCATTCCTGGTATAAATCCCACCTGATCGTAATGAATAATCCTTGTGATCACTTGCTGGAGTCTTTTTGCTATGACTCTATTTAAGATTTTTGCATCTGTGTTCATTAAGGAGATTGGTATGTAGTTTTCTTTCTCAGTTTTTGGTCTTCCTGGCTTTGGAATCAGTGACATATTTGTGTCATAAAAGGAATTTGGTAGAACTCTTTTGCTTATTTTGTCAAATAGTTTGTATAGTATTGGGATTAATTGTTCTTTAAATGTTTGATAGAATTCACTTGTGAATCCATCTTGCCCTGGGGTATTTTTTCTTAGGGAGTTCCTTGATGAGTTTTTTCTATTTCATTTTCTGAGATGAAATTGTTTAAGTATTCTATTTTCTCTTTTGTTAATCTAAGCAATTTATATTTTTGTAGATATTCATCTATTTCACCTAGATTGTCATGTTTATTGCCATATAATTCGGTAAAATAGTTCTTAAAATAATTGCCTTAATTTCCTCTTCGTTAGAGGTGAGATTGCCCTTTTCATCTTTGATACTGTTTATTTGATTTTCTTCTTTCTTCTTTTTTCCTTTTCTCCTTCTATCACTTTCTCAGATACTTTTCTTCTTTCCTTCTTATCCACAAGCACCAAACAGGAAATGGAGAAGGAGAATCATAACAAGGATGAATCTGTGATCCACTGATTTGATCAATTAACATTGATTTGGATGTTTCTTTCATTCTGATATAGCTCCTGATAACAACCCATATCTGCTTGCTCATTCAGTGCAGTTCCCATACATATTCTCCCACAAATTCGCCACAAACTCCTGTTCATATGACTCTTTAATGAATGAGGACCATCTTTTTTACTCTTTATTTCCTCTAATGGAGTCAAATGTGTCCTTAGATTGTAAAGAAGGAATTACTAAACATGAGAGAAATAGATAAGATTATTTTTGTTCAAAAGGTGGTTTTGATTTGGAAGAACTTAAATATTCATTTGAAAAGTGTGAAATTATTACCAATAAAAAATCCATCCACAATGTCCCTGAGCTGTGTGTCATATATCTTTTTTTTCCTAATCTATCCAGCAGGGTTGCTGTCCTTGTCCCATTTAATGTGTTCCACAACTGTTATTATGAGGTCCTTGCACTGACTTTTTGATCGAATAAGAACTATGAGTCATAATGACTGACTAGGTCAACTCTAAAATGCTAAGATTAATTTATATCTGATCCTAAACCCATAAAAATATAAAAGGAAACAAGACAAGAAGAGGCTATTTCCATTATTCCACATGACTGTTCCATGTCAGGTGATGGAGTGTTTATGGCTTACAGGGCAGAGCAGTTTAGAAAATTCACTAGATGCATGGGGGTCAACTATTAAAGGCAAAATAAATTTAAATTTGGTCAGCCTAATAGGTGTAAATCTTATTGTTGTTCTCTTGTCTTACCAACTGTAGAAAAATGGGAACTTGGAACGTAGCAGGGTTGAACCCAATACTCATTCTATACTCACAGGAAATTCCAGCTATAGTTGGTCAAGTCATTCCAAACTAAAAGTGTTGCATGTTTTCTAATCCTTTGAAAGTGTCACTGAATCCAATGGAAATTCTTTTTGTTCCTGGTTTTGAGAGGACTGAATTCTTTCATCTATACTATATGACCACCTCTTCCCTTAGCTTTTATTTGAAACCTCTTCTCTTCTCAGGTTTCCCAAACTATCCCCTAATCCATTCTTTTCAAAAGACTTTGCCTTATACATAAAAAAAGACTGCGTCAGACTTTCCCTTCTTCCTAATTATGCACCTCAAATCTTATCAGCACAATTTCCCAATCTCTCCTCTTTTGTTGCAATTTAGGAGGAAGCCCTTTCTCTTTGTGAATGTCAACCCCTTTACTTATTTTTGATTTAATCCCTTTCCAAGTCCTAAAAGAGCTTCCCCTTTCAAACGAATATTTCCTCCTTCTCTCTAATTTTCTCTCTCCTATTCCACTGATTCCTTGCTAGTTGCCTACAACTACACTCAGATCTTTGCCCACTTAAATGCTTTCCCTAGAACTATCATCCCTTCAGGCTATCATCCTGTATCATCCTTTCCTTTTGTTTAAAGACAAGTCCTAAAAAAAGCTGCTTGGATCCATGGCCTACACTATTTTTTTTTTCTAAACCCTTACCTTCCATCTTGGAGTCAATATTGTGTATTGGCTCCAAGGCAGAAGAGTGGTAAGGGTAGGCAATGGAGGTCAAGTGACTTGCCCAGGGTCACACAGCTGGGAAGTGTCTGAGGTCAGGTTTGAACCTAGGACCTCCCATCTCTAGGCCTGGCTCTCAATCCACTGAGCTACCCAGCTGCCCCCTACTATTTTTTTTTTAAATCTTATAGTCAACTCTCATTCTTTGCAGTCTGACTTCCTGACTCCTTAATTGCCTAAAACAGCCACCTCCAAGATCATCAATGATCTCTTTATTTCTAGACCAAAGACTTTTTCTCAGTCCTCATCCTTTCTGATTTCTTTTGTTAAGATTAAAATTCTCTGGAGGGGGCAGCTGGGTAGCTCAGTGGATTGAGAGCCAGGCCTAGAGACAGGAGATCCCAGGTCCAAATCCGGCCTCAGACACTTCCCAGCTGTGTGACCCTGGGCAAGTCACTTGACCCCCATTGCCTACCATTACCACTCTTCCACTTATAAGTCAATACACAGAAGTTAAGGGTTTAAAATAAAAAAACATTTTTTTTAAATTTTCTGGAGTCTGTATCTTAATGTATAATTATTTATTAAATAATACAAAGTGAGCCAGAGAAAGAAAAGGAACCAGCCACATGTGACCAGTTGTTTCCTTTGCAAGCCTCCTCCCCAAGCTGGATGCACCAGCTTCACAGTGGATCTTAGGTGTACTGGCACTCTCATGGGAAACCCTCTGCCTAATTGTGTGTGTACACTGGGGCTTCCCTAGCCAGCACTTGATCACACTGGCACTTTTCTAGCTTCCTTCCCACAAGTCAGGTGTGTCCTACATCACAGGCACACCAGAGTTCTCCTGGCCACCTGCTTTCTCTGTGGATAAAATAAAATAAAATAAAACCACAACTTACTTCCTATTCCCAGTCCAATTTTATGCTCCTTGTGATGTCACTTTACTGAGGCCCCTCTGATTTGGTGGACCTCAGTCTGGATCAAAGGTGGGTCTTCCAGATGTCACCATCCTTAGAACAGCTGCATATGTCTCCCAGCATTGTGAGGACTCCACCCATCAAGATCCTTTGCTTTAAAATCCAAAATTGTCTCAACAGGCTAATGTTAAATTTTCATACTTTGCAGCATTTAATACTGCCAACCATAATTTCTTCCTGGAAACTCTTTCCTCTATGGGTTTTTGTGATCCTATGAATCTCTTGGCTCCTTTCTTTTTAGGCTATTTTGGAAGATCCTCCTCTATGATATGTTATGCAAATCCTTCTCTTTTTTTCTCTTTCTCCTTCTCCTTCTCTTCTTCTTCCTCTTCCTCCTTTTCCTTCTTCATCTCCTCCTTCTTCCAAGAATAAGCCAAATTGATATTCCTAACTAACAGATCTAATCATGTCACTTTACTCCTAAAGAAGCTTTAGTGTCTCCCTATGACTTCTAGAATAAAATATAAATTTTTCTGTTTGGAAATTAAAGCCCTTTCCATACTGTCTCAAACTTCTCTTTCTAGACAGATTACACATCCCCTTATGTGTCTAATTCATAGACTACTTGCTGTTTCCTGAACATGATGTCATCTTCTGCCTCTAGATCACTGTATTGGCTGTCCCAGATGCCTGGAATATTCTCTTGCCTTCTTTGTACCCTTGGAAACCTTATCTGCCTTTAGGACTTAGTTCAGTCACCTCTTCCTAAAAGATGCTTTTCTTTTCCTTGAGATCATGAGTACTATTCTCTTGTGAAACTCCTTTGCATTTTCTTTGCCTAATTTCAGTTCTTCCAGAGCAAAGACTTTTAGTTTTCTCTTTATATAGTCAACTATCATAATGCATAATGCATTGTAGCCCCTTACTTAACACTGCTTGGTGGTGCAATGGATAGGGCATTGAGCCTGGAGTGAGGAAGACTTGAGTTCAATTCCAGTCTTGGACACTCATGAACTGTGTGATTCTAAGCAAGCTATTTAACCTCTGACTCAGTTTTTTTTTTTCCAGTTGTAAGATGGGGATAATAATAGTATCTACCTCCCAAGGTTGTTGTGAGAAGAAAATGCGAAAGTATTTTTAAAGAGCTTAGAATCATGCCTGACACAGAGTACACAATAAATGCTTGATAAATGGAATTTAATTGTTGAACTGATTAGGAGACAAGACACTGGATTCTAGGGTCATCTTACAACTAACCGAATGCCTGTTCCTAAGGAAGATGAGGCTCACTGGGGACCAATGTCTGCCTCTGTCATATGAGGGTTATTTTTTGTTAATCTGTTACTCTAATGTTCTTTTCAGCTCAGCTGTATGGTGATACTTGCTTTATCACTCATGCTTCAGACTATTTTGTTTCACATAACTCAAGGCCCCTAGTTATACTTGTTATTGTCCAGTTGTTCAATAGTATCTGATTCTTCATGACAACATGGACCATAATTATTCATGGAGTTTTCTTGGCAAGGATTCTAAAGTAGTTTGCCAATTCTGGTTCAGTGGATCCTTTTATCAGGTAATCAGAGGTTAAGTGACTTCCCCAATGTCACACAGCTAGGAAGTGTCTGAGGCTAGATTTGAACTCAGATCTTACTGACTTCAGGTCCAGTCCTCTTAACCTTTGAGCCACATCTTCCTCTCTGGTTATAGTTAATTACAACTTTAGATGAACCAGACTAAGTAAGTTAGTGTAGTATAGAGGAGGAAGCCCAGGATTTGGAGTCCAAGATCTTGAGATTTTGAACCCAGGTTCTTCTGCTTCCTAGCTCTGTGACTTAGAGAAAAATTTAATCTCTTGAAGCTTTAGCTTCCCTGTCTGAAATAGGGATGATAATGCTTGTCTTTCTTTCTTTGTGGAGTTGTTGTGAGGCTCAAATGATGTTTTCAAAGTGTTTTGCCAACCTTAAACAGTCACATTAATGTTAGGCTTTATTTATAAATCTTATTCCTGTATGACTTTGGGGTCTATCAAGCACTCTCTCTTCATAATTAACCTGGGAAATAGGTAATGGAAGTATTCTTAGAACTCATTTAACAAAGGAAGATACTGAGAGTCAGGCAGAAGTCAGCTAACTTCTTTGAGCCCAAGTATTCTTACCTGTAAAATGAGAAGTTTGGACATCTCTCCCAACTCAAAATCCTCAGAAAAAAAAAATACTTCTTTTATTTTAGGGAAAAGGTGATGAGGGAGTATGGGGATGTGAGACAAGTGCTGGTTGAGGTAACAGAGGACCTGGGTCCAAATCCTGGCTCTGACACTCATTACTTTGGGCCAATTACCTAACCTCTCCAGAACTCAGTTTCTTTCTCTATAAAATGAGTGGATTGTACTTCACCACCTCTAACTTCTTTTTTAGCTAAAAAAAAAACAAACAACTGTGATTACACATAAATAAACACTTTAAGGAATATAATTGGCATCCTTTATTAATCTAAATGAACTCCTAGGATTTCATTACAATTGTTGAGTAAGGATTTTTCTTTCTCTTTCCTGAATACTCCTTCCTGAGGAAGAATACTTCATCCTGAGAATGAAACCTTTGATCTTTTTCCATGATCTAGTAAGGTCCAGAGACCCAGGAGAGGGGATTGAATTGTTTGACATTTATCTCTTGTCAATTCATAATTCCTGGCTTTATTAGAATTAACTGAGTCTAATGATTAACATTTTGTATCAAACAGACTCTTTTCCATTAAACCTCAATTTTGTCATTGCTCAAATTTGTATCTTCTGTAATGCAAGGTGGCTAACAGAAACTTTTTGCTTCTGTAATTTCTAACGGTCACAAAAAGTCAGTTAAACATCTTAGAATCTTCAGAAAGTCAGTTGGAACTTGAAACTATAAATAGAGGTGAAGTTCCAACTGACAGGGCTTTTGCCTACTGGCTTTCACTGTGGCTGGAGGCTTTTGCTTTGGCTTAACCTGTTGGCTTTGGCCTAATTGCTTCGGCCTTGGCCTGTGCTTATTTTGTCTTGGGGAAATTTGGACCTATCTCATTTCTCTGAACCTCTCCCTGATCTCCCATCTCCATCCCTCCCCTTCCCTGAATTTCCTTTGGGTCCTGGTGGAAGGGAGGGTTTGGTGATTAGACATTGTGGGTTTAGTTTCTATAGGCTAGTAGAATATCCTCAAATAAATTACCCCTAGTTTTAATGATCTGATAAAGACTTTACTTAAAAGGCAGTCAAATTTTCCTGACTGGGAGAGACAGACTTTCTCTCTGTCTAAACCTCTCCGCTGCCCATCCCCCACCCTCACCCCTCTCCCTAGCAGCAGTAGAAAACCCTGAACCCCTCCCCTCTTCTGACTGACCCTGGTATTAATAAATCCCCTTGTTACCTATTCAAACCCTGTGGTGAGTCATTGTGTCGAAAATTAAGACAAGGGTTCAAGAGGAAGGAATCATTTTTCTTCTATTTCTTTGAGGGGAGCTGGGGGTATCCATCTTGATAGGAAGTACTAACTGGGACTTCCTCCAGCCCTCAGTTTGACTGGCAGGGAGGGGCCTTCTCGACTCCTCCCTCTAAAGACTTTAGAAACTAACAAGAGAAACCCTCCAGCCAAACCTAAACGTTTCTTACTGGCCCTGGTTTCCTCCCTGTATTCTCTGTCTCAAGCCTCTGGGAATAAACCTGTTTAAACTGCCCTCTCCTACATATCCCATTTCCTTTATCTCCTACATACCTTCCCATACCTTCTTTCCTCCCCCAATCACCTTATAATCACCAATACCCCCATTATCCTTCCTCACACCCAAATTGCCCTCGTTGACCCACTCAGATTACATTATTTAACTATCTTGATAACACTTCCACACAGCACATTGCCTGC
This sequence comes from Gracilinanus agilis, assembly GCF_016433145.1. Lineage (NCBI taxonomy): Eukaryota > Metazoa > Chordata > Mammalia > Didelphimorphia > Didelphidae > Gracilinanus > Gracilinanus agilis. The sequence goes on from NC_058130.1 coordinate 596,039,040, forward strand.
ATATAGAAGGTACTTATTAAATACTTGTTAACTGACTGACTGACTGATTGATAGTTCCCACTATACAATTCACAGCAGCATTTATATTTTGGTTTAACTGGAATATGGAAAACCTGTAAGATGAAATATTGATGAGCTCTCTTTTTTCTACCTTTTCCTTTCTGCCCCCAAATTATATTTCCTTTGATGCTTTACCCTGGAATTACCCATAATTTAATCCATTAGTAGATTAGGTTTTGCCAGGCATGTTTGGTAATATTTGATCCTCTCAAGAAAAATCAATATGTGGCTCTTCTGTTAATTAGCATAATACTAATAAAATGTATAAGGTTGTCAGTATTACTGAAACCCTCATACTTAGTTTTACTAAGCAGCCTAAGTGAAGGAGGCCACTCTGTCTGTCTGTCTGCATCTGTCTGTCTATCTGTCTCTGTCTCTGTCTCTTTCCCCCATGATAGTATAATGGGCTTCTAAGAGGTGTTGGATACTAGGTTATCTTTGGGTTAAAATAGCATGTGTTCACCATTCCTAGGACACTCCTGCTAAGAGGGCTCAAGAGATGAGTAAAGAAAGAGGCTTGAAGTGGTGGTTCCAAATTTTACCCAGCTAAAAATAGCTGGATGGTGGCTCAGGACTTAGCCTGCTTAGATCTTAGAATTGTATGCTTCTCTACAATGTACCTGCTGTGATAGAAGGAGCACTGTATTCAGAATCAGAAGCCCTGGATTCAAATTGGGGTTCAGCTAATTTTTATATGTGACCCTGGAGCTGTCAGTTAACTTCTCTAGGTCTCTGTTTCTTCCTCTGTAATCATAGTGGGTTCATCTTGATTTTCTCCAACATTCCTTCCATGTCTACTTCCTATAGGTACTCATTCAAGATAACATGCTTAGGAAGAGAAGAGGGAAATAGGGACAGCAATACAAGGATCCTTGTCCAGTGAGGTTATAAGACCAGAAAACTTGCCTCTCCACCACTTCACCTAACTGCTAGTAACTGTCCATGCCCTCTCTGCCTTTATTAAGAAATGTGGAAGCCAGGAGAATGCTCTGTGTGCTCAGGACTTAACCAGATTCCAAGCTCCACTTTGACCAATCCTACATAAAACTTTGTATCCCAGAAGTTCAGCCTCATTCCATCTTAGAAGGGTGGTCCTCCTTAGAAAGGGTTGCCTTTTATGCCTGCTCATGCTGATCTCCCATCATTAGCCTGAATGCCACCTCATAAGCATAAGACCCTTGAAATTGAGCTTCTGGGAAGGCCAGTAGGTCTGGGTAGATTCTGCATGTGAACCACAATCACTTGCATTTATATAGCACTTTAAAGTTTGCAAAGCATTTTACCTGTTGTTTGATTTCATACTCACAACAATCCTGTGGAGTAGGTGATATTATTATTCCCATTTTATAGATGAAGAAATTGGAGCTAAAGTAAGCTAGGTGATTTGCCTAGTGTCACATTAGTTTTAAGTGTGTGAAGCCCGATTTTAACTCAGATTTTTCCAGATTTCAATACTTCATCCTCTGGGCCACCCAGCTTCCTCTAAATGGTACACCTTTGTGCATGCAATTTGGGAGCCCATGTGTGATAGGGAGGATAATACTAACTGGACCATGGCTAGGAAGAGAGAGAAGGGGGATCCCTGACTTTAATTTTATTGGCATCGTGCGCCCACTATCCAAGAAGTAAAGTAGCCTCAGTTCTTTAGGACTAAGCAGGCAGATGCACCTCCTTCCTAGAAAGATCATACAAGTGGCCAAGGGCAGGAACTTGGTCTGGACTTTGCCAAATTTTTTTCTGTCTTCACTCGCTTGCCCCAAAGCTGTTCTCTACGTGGCACCCCTTACCCTTTTTTCCTTCTCCCCCCTTCTTAATCGAATCAAACCTACCATCTGCCGTGACAAGTGTACTCATTCACCTTTTCCCTCTTATCTCCTCTCTGGCAGCCAAGTGCTCTGCAGGCTGGCAGCCTAATCTCACTGCTGATACTGTATTTCTGTATTCATCATTCCACCCCTCGGGCTGCTGCGGCTGCTGACACCACTGCCATTGATGCCCAATCTTTCCTTTTATCAGGGAAAGGAAGAAAATGAGGCTACATCCCAGACAAAAAAAGAGAGGGGGTTGTTGGAGGTAGTAGTGAAGGTGCAGAGGAGAGGTCATCAGCTCCCAAAGGGCATGCAGACTGCTGTTATTGGGGGTGGGGTGGAGGCCTCCCCATCTGAATCTCCAAGGGAGGTCATGCATTTTCCATCTCAGCTTTGTGACCAACCTGGTTTTCCTGTCATGGTCTCCGCTCATCACCTTGAGCACAGCTGCATATACAATCATCTTTTTGTGGAAGCACTTTTGTCAGGCTCTTTCCTCTTCCTCATCCTCCTCTTTCTTCTCAATCTCTGTCTGTCTGTCTGTCTGTCTGTCTGTCTGTCTGTCTGTCTGTCTATCTGCCTCTGTCTCTGTCTCTCTCTGTTTATCTCTGTCTCTCTGTCTGTCCCTGTGTCTGTCTTTCTGTCTCCTATGTCTCTTTCTTCTCTCTCTGTCTCTGTCTCTGTCTCTGTCTCTCACCCTCTCTGTTGCTTTCTGTTTCTGTCTCTGTCTTCTCTCTGTGTCCCTGTCTTCTGTCTTCTGTCTCTATCTCTGTCTCTCATTCTCTCTCTGTCGCTTTCTGTCTCTGTCTCTCTGTCTCTCTCTCTCTCTCAGTTTTGGAATTGGAGTAGCCATTTTAATGTGGGCAGAGGATGGCATCAAGGCATTTGTTGGTTGAGGACTGAGAACAGTCTAGTGGTACTGAATAGCAGTGGTTCAAACTCAAATAAAAAGAGGTTCCTTCAAATCAACATAATCTCTGCTGTATTATCTTTTTATTTATTTTATTGAACATTTCCCAATCATATTGTAACCTGATTCAGGCTGCCCTTGCAGTTTTGAGGGTGCTTGTGGCCTTCAGGCTGTGATTTGACATCTTTGTCTAAGCGTACATGTATTTGACCACTTCCATATACCGTCTGTTGTAGATTTTTAAAAGGCACCTTCTAACATCACTGAATATAACCTGTCACCTTAGCTCTTGCTTAAAGATAATGTCTTTATTTGTACAGAATTTTTCACTTTTCAAAGCATTTTTACTTCTAAGACTTTATTTTCGAAGTGAACAAATACATAAGTGATCTCCATTTTTCTACTTTTATAGGAATCCAGCAGTCATACAGGATATATATGTTTCTGTGGGCCTATGATACTCATGCATGTGTGGGTCTATAATAGAATTATAATATTCTATTGTTACATAAATATTATTCTATTCTGTAAAATAGAATAATATTCTATTACGTAGAATATTATGTAGAATACCACATATGTAGTATGTATTTTAATAGAATAGAATATTATAATCTAATAATATAATGTTATTCTATAATAGAATAAAAATGGATTCAAATGAAATATGTAAGGGCTAAATAGTGCACTTTGGAAAAAAGAGAATTGGATCATGTATCCCCTATCTGGAAAGGTAGAATTATCATCAAGTGCAATGATTTTATCACCATTTTTAACTATTATTAAATCTTGGGGAAAATATGGAGCCTTAATAAAACAGCTTCGACTTCCCCAATTTCCTCCTGCTGCCCCCCCCAAACCCCTGTGCTTGATAGACTTGAACATTCTTTTCATGGTGTAGACATTAGTATAGATGGAAAGAAACAATAGTAATGTTAATAATAATGTTTTGTTCACATTGATATAGTAATATCCATAGAGACTGCTGTATTCATGATACATAAATTTTCTTAAAAAAAAAAAAAAAAAAAGGAAAAGACCAGAAGGCACTGGACATGCTGAGCACCAAATAACACCCCAAAGAATGAAATAGATTATATTTTAACAGATGGGGAAAGATTTATTATCGATGTGAGATTTATCTCAGAGTCAGCTGTCTCAGTAGAGCCAGAACACTGACTCCTCAGAGAGATCAGAATCAGTTAAAAAAAATGAAGAATAATGAGAAAAAGATGTGGCAAGCAAATGAAACAATTAATCTAAGAATTACTTTAAAAAGTAATAGAAATTAGAAATGGAAAATGGACAACAGAGGTGACATCAACACTGAAAAGAACAATTTTATCCAGAAGTTTAACTAGTGTGGATTAATTGCCACTACAAGAAGACCAAAGAAGCCCCAAAATTACCTTAGTCAGCAAACATCTGATTTACTTACCAAACAGAGAGAATTGTCTGCCAAAGACATTTCTGGATTAGAAGATAAATTTGTTTCTAAAATATCCAGATGGCATTGCATTTCTGACTCTTTCTGCATCAGACACTAGCTATACCTTCATGCATACTTCCCAACTACTTTTATTTAAAATGTGAAAAAAATGGTCCTTATTCATTCATTCATTCATCCATTCGTTTGTTTGTTTATTTATTTATTTATTTTTAACCTTAAAAAATATTTGGAGTTCTTCTTTCTCTCCTTTCCTCTCACTCTTCCCCTGCCCATTGAGAAGAAATGAGATATCAATTATATATCTGAAACTATATTTCCATATAAGCAAGAAAAATAAAGTGAAAAAATTATGCTTTAATCTGCACACAGACTCTATTAGTTCTTCCTCTGGAAGTGGATAACATTTTTTCATCATAAGCCCTTTGGAATCATCTTGGATCATTGCATTGATTAGAAGAGCAAAGTCATTCATAGTTGATCATCATACAATATTGTTGTTACTGTGTACAGTGTTTTCCTGGTTCTGCTTGCTTCACTTTTCATGAGATCATATAAGTCTTCTAAGGTTTTTTTCCCCTGAAACAATCCTGTTTGTCTTTTTTTTTTTTATAACACAATAGTATTTCATCACAATCAATTACCACAACTTTTTCAATCACTCTCTAATTGAAGGACATCTCCTTTATGTCCAATTTCTGTCACCACAAATGAGTTGCTATAAATATTTTTGTGTTTCTAGCTCCTTTTCCTCTTTCTTTGATCTTTTAATGATACAGAACTAGTAGTGATATTTCTTCAAAAGGGTATGTACAGTTTTATAGCCCTTGGGGCATAATTTCAAATTGTTATCCAGTATAGTTGGATCAGTTAACAAGTCCATCAGCAATGCATTAATGACCCACCCAGTTTCACCATACACACACCCACATCATTGATCATTTTCTTTCTCTGTCATGTTAGTTAATCTAATAGGTGTATGGTAATACCTCTGAGTTGTTTTAATTAAATTTATCTAGTTAATAGTGATTTAGAATATTTTTTCATATAACTATAAATAATTCTGATTTCTTCTTAAAACTGCCTGAAAAAACAGCCTTTGACCATTTAGCAATTAGGTATTGGCTTGTAATCTTTTAAATTTTACTCCATTATCTTTATCAGAGAAAGTAACAGTAAGATTTATCACCCCCACCCCTACCCCTGGCTTTCTTTGTAATCTTAGATGCATTGGTTTTATTTGTGCTAAATATCTTTAATTTAATGCAATCAAAATTATCCATTTTAATTCCTGTGTTACTTTCTATTTTTTGTTTGGTGATAAATTATTCCCCTATCCATAAATCTTTCAAGTAAAATTTCCAATGTTCCTCTAATTTGATATCATCCGTTATGCCTAAATCACATAGTCATTTTGACGTTATCTGAGTAATATACAGCGAAAAGTTGATCTATACCTAGTTTCTGCTAAAGTGCTTTCTAATGTTCCCAACAATTTTTATCAAATGTTGAATTCTTGTTCCAAAAGCTTTGAGTTTATCTTTGGGTTTATCAACATTAGATTACTATGGTCTTTTACTACTGTATTTTGTGTGCCTAATCTATTCCACTGATTTACCACTCTATTTTTTAGCCAGCTACCTGATTGTTTTAAAAATTAACACCTTGAAATGTAGGTTAAAATCTGTTACCAGTAGGCCACCTTCTTCCACATTTTTTCTATTAATTCTCTTGATCTTCTTGATCTTTTTTTTCCCCAGATATATTTTATAATTTTTTCTAGTTATATAAAACAATTTTGGTAGTTTTATTGATAAGACAATAAATAAAATGAAACAGGAGTGTCATTTTTATTAAATTGGCTTGACCTATCCATGAGCAATTAATATTTCCCAATTGTTTATATTTGACTTTATTTGTGTGAAAAGTGTTTTGTAATTGTGTTTATATAATTCCTGGGTTTGTCTTGGCAGGTAGACTCCCAAGTATTTTATTTTGTCTACAGTTTTTCTTAAGTAGAATTTCTCTTTTTCTCTTTTCCTATTGGATTTTGTTTATAACATACAGAAATGCTGATGACTTATGTGGGTTTATTTTATACCCTTCAATTTTGCTAAAGTTGTGAATTCCTTCAACTATTTTTCTAGTTGATTTTTTAGGAATTTTTCATTTGTTCTTTTTTATTTTTTTTTAAAGTTGCTTGGCCAAATCACTGATCTATTCTTTCTCTATTTTACTGATGTAAGCATTAGAGACATAAATTTTCATCTAAGTATTACTTTGACTGTATCCCTCAGATTTTGATGTTTTCTGATTTTCTTTAATGAAATTAATTAGCATTACCATTATTTGTTCTTTGACCCACTCATTCTTTAGGATTAGATTATTTAGGTTCCAATGAATTTTGATCTATGTTTTCATAGCCATATATATTGAATGTAATTTTATGGCATTATGGTATGGATGCATTTTACTTGTGAGGTTTTAGTGCCCTAATACATGGTCACTTTTTGTGAATGTATTATATGTATAGTTGAAACTCTTTTCTATTTCCCTATAGTTTTATCCAGAGGCCTATCATAGTTACCTTTTCTAAAATTCTATTCATCTCCTTAATATCATTCTAAATTATTTTATGGTTAGATTATCTGATTCTTCTAGGGAAAAGCTAAGGTCTTCTACTTGCATAGGTCTCTTGCTGATCATTGTTCTATTCTTGCTCACTATCCTTGAAGAATGAAAATGGGCACTGAGGAATCTAGTATAGTATCTTTATACTAAGAAATTATACTCCAAGGGTGTCTGGTTTTCTATCCAAAGAAGTCTGACTCACTATCTTTAACCTTTCAGGTGGACTGAAATAATAAACTTTTCTTAGTCACAGGAAGAAAGTAGAATGCTTTTGGTAGACACACATTCCCAATTTGTAAACCAATCATATTGTTCCCTAAGCCTCAGCTATGTAACCAATTATATTGTACTCAATCCCATAATAATAGTAACCTTATAACCAACTAAATTATTTCCATGCCTACCCTGTTATGTACTTTGTTCTAATTTTGTAAAAAGGAACCAAGTTCTCATCTTTGGGTCTTTGGTTAAACTGAGGCAAGCCATTGTATTAGCATGTAGTATCCCCATGAATAAAATGCTTTCTTGGGTAAAACATGCCTCAGTCTACTCTTTACAAATATAAACAGTTTAACTTTACTGACACCCTTATGATTATTCTTTCATGTTTACCTTTATATGCTTCTCTTGAGTCATGTTTGAATGTTAAAATTTCTATTCAACTCTGGCCAGAAATGCTTAAAAGTCCTCTATTTCATTAAATATATATTTTTTCTCTCGGAAGGATTATGCCCAGTTTTTCTGGGTAGTTGATTATTGAGTTGTAATTTTAGCTCCTTTCCTCTGGAATGTCATGTTCCAAACCTTCTGATTCCTTAAGGTAGATGCTGCTAAATCTTGTGTGATCCAGACTGTGACTTCATGATATTTCATTTGTTTCTTTCTGGCTACTTGCAATATTTTCTCCTTGACTTGGAAACTCTGGAATTTAGCTCTTATATTCTTGGGAGTTTTCATTTTAGGATCTCTTTTGGGAAGTGATTGATGAGTTCTTGCAAAATTTCTATTTTACCCTGTGGCTCTAAGACATTGGGACAGTTTTCCTTGACAATTTCTTGAAATGTATCATTAGGTTATTTTTTAATCATTGTTTTCATGTAGTCCAATAATTTTAAAATTATTTCTCCTCAATCTATTTTCAGTTGCTTTTCCAATGAGTGAATTTACACTTTTTAAAAATGTTTTCATTCTTTTGACTTAGTTCAATTGTTTCTTGATGTCTCATAGAGTCATTAGTTGCCACTTATCTAATTTTTATGGAAATATTATCTTCAATGAGCTTTTGAACCTCCTTTTCCATTTGGTCTATTCTGCTTTATTAGTAGTTCTTTTCTTCAAGTATTATTTATTTCACTATTTTTGTTCCTTTTTTAAGCCAAGCTGTTAATTATCTTTTCATAATGTTTTTGCATTGTCCTCATTTGTTTTTCCATTTTTTCTCTTTCTCTCTTATTTGATTTTAAATCCCTTTTGAGCTCTTCCATAAATTCTTATTGGGCTTATATTCAATTCACATTTTTCTTTGAGGCTTTTATTGTAGATGTTTTGACCTAAATGCCTTCTTCTGAGTTTGTGCCTTGAGCTTCCATGTCACCATGGTACATTTTTTTATGGTCAGATCCTTTTTGTTGTTGTTGTTGCTGGCTTATTTTTTTAGCCTATTTCTTAACTTTTAACTTCATGTTAAAGTTGGGTTCTGCTGCCTGGATGGAGGAGGCACTGTCCCAAATTCAGGTTTTTCACATTACTGTTTTCAGAGCTAGTTCTGGGAGTCTATAAAGTTTCAGTGCTTCCAAATTGGTATGATTCAAGGAGAGGTGTGGACCCTTATCTACTGTGAATCATCTTTCCCTAGGAAGAGACCTTATTCTCCTGCTGCTAAAAGCACTGTTGCTCCTTTCTACGTTAGAACTGAGGCCAATCCCTTGTTCCCTTGTGAATGACCACAAGCACTCTTCTCCAACTTGGAAGTGTGACCAGCGCCCCTAAGTCCCTGTAGCTTCAAATGCCAGAACTCTTCTTGGCCCTGGAATTTTGATTTTGAACCCTACTCTCCTGTAGCCACATGTACTAGTTAATGCTTTTTTCTGCCTTAGAATTGATATAGGGCTCCTGCTTTCTTGTGGGTGATCACAAGCATTCATTTCTGCCCTCAAACTGTGATAAAGTCCCATGCATCCACAAACACTAGTGTTCCTCTTTGCCTTGTGACTGTGTATAGGCAAAATAATAGGATCCTATACCTGGTGTCACCTATCTCTTTTGGACCAGTTGTTTAAATCCCTTATTGTCTTTGGGCTAAGAGCTCCTGAAGATGCTGCTGTCACTGTGACAGTCACCTCCAAGGCTTGCTGATAGTATCGTCAAAGCCTGCACACACCCCAGCCCCCTCTTTCATTCAGTGTTACAGACCTCTCCTGCTGACCTCCTAAGTCCTCATTGGTGAAGCCATGGCACCAATGCACAGCCAGGACTCAGGGAGCTGCTCACTTCATCCTCATCCCAGTGCCTGAGGACATTTTTGCATGTCCTCTGTCCAGCCACCCAAGGCAAGCACGTTTTCCCTCAACTCTCTCTGGTAATCTGGGGGCTCACAGACAGTTTGAATTTGCCCTCTGGGCACTCAAACTGGGAAAAGGTTCATCAACCCTATCCTAGGTTGTCTTAGAGAAGAAAATGTTTCAGCCTGATCTTTTGTTGGCTTTGCCACTCTAGAATTCAATTTGAAGCATTATTTTAAAGTTGTTTAGAAGGGAATGTTGAGACAGCTCAGTTGAGCTGCTGCTTGTAGTTGGCCATGTTAACTCCCTCCACAACCACTTTTAGACTCCCATTTTGATTCTATCCCTCAGACAGAGCACAGGCCACATGCAGGGGATTCAGCTAAATATTGAAAGACTTGATTTAATTTGAGAGCTGCCAGCTAGAGATGATCACAAGAATTAAGGCACGAAGTCATGAGGTCCTGAACTAAGGTGGTAGGTGGTGAGTAATAAATTGAGTTAGATGTGAGAGATGTTGTGACAGAAGAAACTGTAAGATTTGATATTGCATTAGTATATAGGGTGAGGAAAGACTGTAGGATCAAAGATAATGACCTGATTACAAATCTGAAAAAACTGAAGGTCATCCATAACTAAAATGGGGAATTTCAGAGGAGAGATAGAATTTTTGTGGGAAAGAATGAGTTCTGTTTTGGACATGCTGAATTTAAGATGTCTATGTGACATTATATGGTAGCTAAGAGGTAGAGGTAATAGAGTGCCAGGCCTGGAGTCAGGAAGACTCATCTTCCTGAGTTCAAATATGGCCCCAGATACTTATTCACTTTGTGATCCTGGGCAAATCACTTAACCCTTTATGCTTTAGTTTCCTCATCTATAAAATTAGAGAAGGAAATGGCAAACCATTTTGATATCTTCGCGAAGAAAGCGCCAAATATGATCATGAAGACTCAGACATAACTGAAAATGAATGAACCGAATGTGACATTTAATTTGAAATGTCCAGTAGACCATTGGTGATGAGGTCCTGGAAATAATGAGGCAGCCATGTGGTGCAGTGGCTAGAGCACTGGGCCTGGAGTTAGGAGGAACTGAGTTGAAATGTAACTCAAATATTTACCAGCTGTGGGATCCTGGATAAGTCACTTAATCACTATTTGCTTCAGTTTCCTCATCTATAAAATGGGAATAATAATAGTACCTATCTCTCAAGATTGTTGCAAGGATCAAATGAGATAATAAAAATAAAGTGCTCGGTACTGGCCCTGGCACATAGCAAACACTATATAAATGTTAGTTATTATTGTTATTTTTTTAATAAGTGAGAGACCAAGATGAAGTGTTTGGTTAAACCAACATATATGTGTTGTGATGTGGATAAATATCTAACAAAGTAACAAAGGAGACAGAAGGAATAGTCAGAAAGGTCAGAAGAGAACCTAAGAGAGTAGTGTCATCATAACTCAGAGAAGAGAATAATCAAGAGAAGATGGAGGTCAATAGTGAGAAATTCTGCAGAGAGATTTAAAAGTATGAGACCTGAGAAAAGAGCACCAGAATAAGAGATCACTAGTCACTTTGGAAAGAGAAGTTTTCATTGTATGATAGTCACATGATTTCAAGAGTTAGATAAGATTGAGAGGAGAAATGGAGATTAGTAAAGACAGATATTCTCATTTTCTAGAGAAAATTTTCCTAAGGATTGGTCTGAGAACAGGGTATAGAATGATGGCTTGAGATGATGTTTTGGGACTAGTAAGTCCCTAAGTATGAGGATATGTTTTAGGCAGAAAGAAACCTAACTGGGACAATATACTAAAACTTCTTTATAAAAAGACCAATAAACAGACCCACTGCTGTCTTCCCAGACCAGATTTTAACTGAGACAAGCCTCAAACCTTAGCCCTGCTACTAATTTAATTAAGCAGAACTAATTTCTGATGTTGAACTAAGAGTGTCAATATTGTGTGTGCTACTTGGACAAACTTTATCCATGATCATCTCATAATCTAGTATCAGGCATTCTTGCTGGACTGTACCATCCTTTGAGTTTGAGAATGGATTTAATGGGAATGAGGAATAATGGTTTCAGAGCCTGTCCCAAAAATACCAGTCCCAAAATGCCTTAACCTTAACTGGGGTAGGTACAGATTCATTGTCAGAAACAGCATTCTGTGGCAACCAGAATGTTGCAAATAAGTGGCCTAGAGCTACGACATTTCTCAAAGAAGTATTGGGCATATTTAGAAGCATTTCAAGGTCTCTTCCTTAAATAGTCCTGTAATAGCAAAAGTTTCTTGGTCTCTTCTAATTAATAGAAAAATAGGTGTCTTTGGAAGGCATGGCATATGCTATGCTGTTAACAGTCTTTTCAATATCAGAATCAATTCCAGATCACCACATATAGCTTCTGGCCAATGTTTTAGTGTGAAAATTTCCTCAATGTGCTTCACTGACTGTGGCCAAGATAACAACTGCCTTATGGAGTAAGAACATGATTCCCCCATGAACCAAGACTGATCTGCCCACTTACGGGCAGATAACTCTTGATTTGTTCTTGTAAATGCCTTAAATTTCTCAAGTAGTTTATTTCCTGGCTGCTACCTCAACATCCAGTTTTGGAGGAGGGAGGGATAAAAAAGATTTATTAAGCATCTTCTCTTGCCAGGCACTACATTCTGTGCTTTATAGCTATTACTTCATTTGGGTCTTACGACAATTCAGTGAGGTGGTTGCTATTATTATTACAGTGTTATAGTTTAGGAAAGTGAGGCGCACAGAGGTTGAATGACTTGCCCCAGGGTGTTGAAGCTGGAAAGTATTTGAGACAGGGTTTAAACTCAAGTCTTCCTAACTCCAAGTCTAGTCCCCTATCTACTGTATCATCTAGCTAACTGCCTGTGCTTGTCTCATTGCCTTAATCATATACCCCATGGGCAAAATACTCCCCTCTACTATACTGCCCCTTGTTGGAGGCCACTGCCTAGCTCCTGTAACTGAGCTTCTGCAAATGTGAGAGTCCTTATCTTTTAACCATCTGCCATCTTCAGTGGAGCTGCTCCCACCTACTGCTATTCCTTATGGCTAGCAAATTCCCAACACCTGTTACTCTCCCCAATCCCTGCTATACTTAATCATTGGCTGGCTAAAAGTAAACCTAACCCTCATCCCCATCCCCCACCTCCTATTCTCTCATCCCCACCCTGCTAAATCCTACCATTGGCACGTCTCATTCCAATTCTTTCTATCCTTTCTCTTGTGTCAAATAATGAAATGTCCCATTTCTTCAATCTCTCTAAATCCCATGGTCTCTTCCTTCAGGCACACACAGGGATTGTCACATCCTAGATCTTACCCTCACCCACAATATTCCACTTCTCTGATCAGACTCTCTTACATTCTTGTATCTTATTATAACTTCCCATCATTCTACATCTCCCTCTACCTTAGCCTTGTAAAGCCTATGCTTTAACCTTGGTTTGACTTATAATTTCTCCAACTCATCAGCATTTTTTCAGATCCTGACTTGATTTTATTTTTCTCCCTATCCAATTGTAGTCCAGTGGTTAACCAGTTCATCTTCAGGGTCCTCTGCTCTGGAATCCCAGGCTACTTTTTCTATTGCTGCTACTGATGTGTTGTCAAACTCCTAACTTGAATTCCTCCTCCCACATATCTTTACTTCTTCTTTATTCATGTATTTGCTAAATGGCACTGGAAAAAGCTATTGTAACTGAATTGACTGCATCCATCACAAATTATTTCTAATATGACCCAAGCTATCACTTAAGGAAGGTAATCATTTTACTTTTGCCTATCTAATTCTCTATCCTACTCCCTACAAAATCTATTTCAAACCTTCTTTCCTCTTGTAAAGTCTACCATATCTCCAGATCCCCCAAATTCTCTGCTGAGGATGTCTCATATTTTATTAAAAAAAAAACAGAAACCATTCAGTAGTAGCTCTCTTTTCAGCCTTTCTCTCTGCCTCAGACCTCCTTGATATCATTCCTCATTCTCATTACCTTTTCTCCACTCTCTGATAAGATGATCTTTCTCCTCACCAAGACCAACCCCTCAAAGTGTGTATTTGATCCCACTCCAACTTTCTTCAGCAGATTATCTCAATGACCTTCCTCCTTCACTCTAATCTTCAATCTTTTCTTCTTAAATGGTCCCAAAGCAAGTGTCAGAGGCAGCATTGGAATCCAGTTCTTGTTGACTCCAAATGCAGCCCTTTATCCATGATTGAAGACTGTTTCTGGACTTGAAGAATAGGAATATGTTCTGAATGTTGCCTTGTCTGTCGATATTCATGATTCATTTTTGCCACGTGTTACCTTTGGTAGGAATTATAGAACTGAATCAAGATAGAGATGCTACTACAATTTTAGTCTTGTCTTACAAAAGTATGGCATTGGTAGGCTAATACTGTAAAGACATTGTCCATACACTAGTAGATGGTTTTAAAAATCTATATGAGCTGAAAGATTAAAAGAAAAAAAGAGGGGAAAGAAAAAGAGAACACTGAGGTATGATAGCAGATCAATACTTAGCTCAAAGTTTGCATATCTCTTTCTGAACATCACATTTCTTGCTGAATTATTAACTTCTCAGACTAGTAGTGATCTGAGGGATAAAGTCTAAGAGAATTTTGAATGGTTTGTAACCAAAGAATCCTCCAAGAACAATGCTAGCTCAAAGTGCCTTATGTATGACTTTGCTTTCCATAATTTAGTAGATTTACAGACCCAGGAGTCAGGAGATATAGCTTTTAGTTATAACTCTGCTACTGACAATATGAATTAATATCTTCAGACTTAATTTTGCTCATCTACCAAATCAAGATAATAATACTTGACCTACCTGTCCCACATGTGCATTTTGAGGATAAACTAAGGAAAAAGTGGAAGTGCTTTGAAAAATTGAGTGCTACAAAAACATAAGTTAATAGATAGCTAAGTAGTACAGTGGATAGAGTGCTGGTCCTAAAATCAGAAAGACCTGACTTCAATTTTGGTCTCAGATACTTCCTGGCTGTATGACTCAGGGCAAATGAATGAACCTCTGTCTCCTTCAATTTCCTCAACTGTAAAATGGAGATAACAATACTACTTAGCTTGCAGTGTTGTTGTGAGGATAAAATAAGATAATATAGTAAAGTGATTTACAAACCTTAAAGTGATATTTAAATTCTAGCTATTATTTATTATTAAAGAGAACTGAATGAACTTTATCTCTGGTGGGGGGGATTTTTTCAACTTTTACTCTATGATAGAGTTCCTCTAATGATCAACACCTTGGGTGAGTGTATATCTTTATATTTTATCCCTCAATTGATATTATAAGGTCACAAAACGCAATTATCTCTGTTCCTGTGTCTTTTAAAGGATCTTACCCAATTCTGTTATATGCATGCAAGATGTTTTGAAAAAGCCTATTCATTGTTCCTTATGCGTGGCATTCTTTCTTCTCTTCATGCCTTTGAACAGGTTATCTGTCTCATGTGTAAAATGCTTGTCCTCCTCACCTCTATCTTTTGGAGGTCCTTACTCTCTTTAAGGCTCAGTCCCAAGACCACCTCTACAAAAGGCCTTACCTGATTCTCTCAGTCATTAGTGTTCCCTTTTATGTTTATTTTGTATATATTTTGTATTTATTATCTATCTATTCATCCACCCACCCATCTATTCATTTGTTTGTTTATGTACATGTTGCATCCCTCCAGTGGAGTGTAAGCACTCTGATGGCAGGCACCATCTTACCTACCATCTTGTTTTTGTCTTTTCATCCTCAGTGACTTACATAATTCTTGCCATATATGCTTGTTGAATTGAATGAAACTGAGCTTGTTAAAAGAAAACTTTTCTGATTAGGTTTTGTTCCAGTGAATCAAATACTTTTTTATAGTCAATAAAAAGCACAGAGTAATCTTGTATTTGCTGCACCATCTTTTAGTCAATTATGTAATGGTAAAGTATGGTCTACTATGGAATATTACTTACAAAAGCCTGCCTCTTCCTTTTTTTAATACCTGAAATAAGGATGTCCTTGATATGTATGTGTGTGCACAGATTATTCTCATATTAATATTACACAAACAGAAAAAAGACATATAGATATTCTCTTGGTCACTTTGAGGGAAGGTAAAAAATAAGTCCAATTTTTTTTCATACTATTGGTATCCTTCTCTCTTTCATATATCTTGAGAATCAATCCTTCAATGATCTCAAAATGATGATACTTCCTGCACCATTCCTTTGTGTACTGGCCTAATGAAGCTGCTTTCTTGATCTTTAGTGCCTTTTCCTTTAGAAGCAAACTCGGGGCTTTGATGTTAACATCCAAGAATGGTAGCTCCACTATCCTTGATTGTGAAAAGATATTGTTATAAAAGTCTTTTCTGATATTTTCCATTTTTAAAAACTAATTGTTTTTTGACTTCCATGTTTATCTTTAAATACCTTCAGAATTATTTCCCTTAATTGGGTTTCTTGCCAAGTTCCTTTAATTTTTTTCCCCTCTTCATTGTTTCCTGCTATGTTATGATGTGATATCACCTTAATTATTCACCATACTTTCTAGTTTATATCCTAAACTGGTATCACCCTTGTCTGCCATACCTCTCTTTTTGCTTGGCAAATAAGTCCTGTTTGCCCACTAATATGGGTTTTTTCCTCTGTTGTAATCTTTTTGGCAATCAATTTAATTTTTTTAAATTTCTTACCTTCTGTCTTAGAATTGATACTAAGTATTGGTTCCAAGGCAGAAGTGTTAAGTCTCTGGCAACCAGAATTGAGAGACTACCCCAGGGTCATACAAATAGAATGTGCCTAAGGTCACATTTGAACCCAGGACCTCCTGTCTCCAGGACTGCCTCTCTATCCACTAAACTACCAGCAATCACTTAAATTGACTAAAATTGCTATTATTGATGTCAAAGTCTTTTCCTCTATCTTTCCATTATTTTTCTTGGCATCACTAAATATTTAAATAGCTCAGGTAAAAACTGTTCTAATTACATGCTATTTATTTTCCTCATTTTTATCTAATTTTTAATTATAACTTTTGTTCCAAGGAGTTAGTCCTTCCAGTTGTACACAGACAGTTGATTCAGGGATGATACTCATATCAGGCAATAAGCTGTTTCCTGTTATTAAAATATGATCAGTATTATCACATCACCTTCTTACTATTTTCTCAAAGAATGTATCCAAGACATGTGGGGATCTAGCTTCTGTGGAGTCTATAAATTTGAGGCTGCTTTCATTTCTTATCATATTTTCCAACATGTTTTTCATTGTCCTTTCTTATCTCCACCTTTGTATTGAAGTCACAAAGTATATTTTGATTTAATTTAGAGGGACAGTTCTAGTTCTCTATAGAAACTTTCTACTTCTTTATCACCTGCAAAAGATATAGGTGTATAAGAAACAACTACTTATCATAAGCCCTGAAGTGTTAAATAATGATAATAGTAATAAAAGTACTACTAATTATTGTCATTTATATAGCACCTACAATATGCCAGACATTGTGTGAAATGCATTACAGTTTTATCTCATTTGATCCTCACAGTAACTCTAGGAGGCAGGTGTTTTTATTATTCTCATTTTACAGCTGAGGAAACTGAAGCAAACAGAAGTTGTGAATTGCTCTTAGGAAGTATCTGAAGTTGGACTTAAACTCAAGTCTTCCTGACTCCAAGGTTAGCACTCTATCCATTGAACCACTTGCCTATCTAGATGACCAAATGACCCATGTAATGAAGTTCTTTGTTGTCTTCGGATTCCTAATAAAACATTTTCCTCAAACTCCTGTATTTATTTTTTTTGTATTATTGCCCAGAATTATGGACAATACTTCCATTTAGCTACGGTTTCCTTCTGTCTTCATTTATACTGGGAATACCAATTTGTATCCTCTAGTGGCAAGACCAGACACTGGTCAAATATCTTCGATTTTCAGTACTTACAAATGAATAACATAAATTATCTAAAAACTGTGTGATAGCATCATCTGCCCCTGCTTTTCCATTATCATTAATATAGAAATAACAAAAAAAAATGTTATTCCTGGTTCTGAGGACCATTTTATTCTTTTCTTTGCCATGGCTGAAACATTCATTATCATGTGGCTCCCCCTACTAATGAAGGGCTTTTATGTACTTAGTAAGGCTGTCCTCGGAAAACCAACACAGTCTGTTGCCAAGACCATACTTAGTCCCTTTTCAGTATGATTGAAGCTACCAGAACCTATACAACTTTTGAAGAACCAGTAGGTTTTTTGCCACAATGGATATCAGTTGGACTTTCCAGGGGTTATTCTAGTTCTTGCCATAATTATGATACTTTTAAGCATTGAAAGATTAAAAGAGTATTATAAATATGGAAATAAATGATATTAGAACCAATATCATATCATTCTGAATTCCTAAAGTTGGAAACACCGGACTTCGGCGGAAGTCTTCTTTCTAAGGTACTGCATGGGTGTCACCACAGCCTCCTAGATACTTGGCTCCTCCCATTCCCTAAAGCCAAAAATGAGCTCTCATTTCTCAGGGTCAGTAACATCAAGACAATGGGCCAGCTTAGCGGTAGACAGGCATAAAGGACACAGGTGGTGCCTGGTATGGTGTGCAGGAGTTTTTCCTGGGATCTTTCCACATGAGGCCATAGGAAGGAACTAGATTTGAATGCTGTCCTAGTGTCTTGGCATACTAGGTTATTTAGCAGAGCTGGATGATGAGAAGACAGGGTAGTATTTTGAATCAAACTAATGATAAAGTGGAGACTCTCAAAAGAGACTCAGGGATTTAGGGTTTCTAGGGAACTTAGAGCCCACGTAGTCCAAACCTTCATTTTCAAGATAAGGAAATGAGGTCTAGAGAAGTTGGATGAGGTCTTACATACACTTTAGGACTTTAATCCAGATCTCTACTAGTTAATGCTGGAAAGACTGTTAAACCCATAGCATTTAGAGTATTGACACCTGAGTCTTTCTCCCTTTGTGTTATCATTATGGTGGGTTTGGGGTATTTTCAGGATGATCCAGGGTTATGACTATATTGCTTCCAAACCCTTATATCACATGCACCAGAACTGAAGGAATATTCCATAATAAAAACTATGATTAAAAGGAGAGTGGACCCCATCACACTTGGAAATTACACAGTAGTCTCTATGGTCTCAAAGTTCTCCCCAAAAGACTTGGGTTGGAGGATATAGGGCTCCCCTCGTAGGTGGGATGGACCATTTGTAGAACAAAGATATTAAGCAGGCATGCAGCCAAAACCAGATTAAAATATTTGATAAATTGATAAATAATAATAAATATTTAAAATATTAAAATATCTAAATTAAAATATACCAAATAGGTAAATATTTAATAAAATACAATAAAACATAGGTAATGTTAATATATAGATTTCAAAGTCAATATATAGTTCATAAGGATACTTAAATATGGCTTAATGGTTCCCATTTCTATTTGCTTTTGACACCACTAGAGTAGAGAGCTAATTAGGTGGACGTGAATAAGAGTTTCTCTAGATGAGAAGGCATATATGGGTTGTAATTTGAATGTTGGAAGCAGTATCTTCATCAAAAACATCACAGGTCCATTGAAGTACGGTCAGATCTAGCCTATAATTATCTGTGAATTGAACTCATTTCTGATTTTCTTTCACTTAATAAGAAGTGAGAGGAAGCTTCTGTCAATGGCTAGGGAGCTAGACACAGAGTCAAGAAAAGCTCCATTGCTGATACTGATTATGTGACCTTGGTCAGAGGGCAAATCCTTTAACCTTTTGGTGCCTCAGGCAACTTTTGAAAACTCTTAAATTTCAGAGCAGTTGTAGATGTGCTTTGGCAGAAAGAGCTTCTTCCCAGAGAGTTCCTTATTAAAGGACCCAATTAAAGACCAAGTGTGACCTTCCCTTTCTCTTAAATAAGGGTTACACAATGGTAGCACCAGACATATAATTTTTCATATTATGTTGCCTAGGTAGCTGTCCTTTGTACTTCTCCCTCATACCATTGTTACTTGCTTATTTGTCCTTCCCTCCGCTGGACTTTCAACTCCTTGAAAACAGAAATTATGGCATATTGATCTTTAGTGTCCATATCACAAAACAGTTTGCCTTGAATATGACGATCACTAAAGAATATTTGAGGAATTTCTTATCATCAAATATGAAACTGCAGTTCAATAATTGGGTCCTGGCCAGTAGTCACAATCATGGCTAAATATAAGCAAACATTTGGCAAGGTCCAAAAAAGGAGAGACCCACCAGGGTATATGACAAGAGCATTTCTAGATCCATAATGTTGAAGGGAGAATTTTATTAAAGTTTTATCTGGAGGAAGAGAGTAAAATTTAAACCTGTACTCCTGTATATAACCCCAGGGAATGTTTAGCTTACTAAGCAAAGTTGAATAGCTAGAAGGTACCTTAGCTTTCTTGTCTAATAAAACAAGAGGATGATATGTAATGATCTTTGAAGCCCAGAAAATTTAAATAGCTTGCTCAAGACCACACAGCTAGAAGGTAACTAAATGGAGATTTAAAGCCAGCTGTTCTGACTCCAAAGCCAGTAATGTTGGCATTATAGCATGAGGATGCAAGAGCAGCTACTTTTCTGCCCTCTGACTTCTCTTTATTTCTAGTTGATAATCATCTCATCCTGATCTTCCATGTGTGCTTTCAGTATTGGCTGTTTCATTTGTTTGGCTTGTCATCCCAGGCAAAATGAATTTTTAAATTCTGTGTCTGGTATATAGCATTGTCGATTTGTTTTGGGTTGCAAACTTTGTATTTCCCAAGGGGAAGAAAAGGAGCAAAATATTGCATGTGTCTGCATTTAGGAGACGGTATGCTGTATTTTGTTGGGGAAGTATAAAGTTCAATGTATGCAGCATGAGCAGTTATTCCCTGTCTTTTTAAGGCTGACCACAGGTATGATTCAGCCCTTAGAGCCTTTGGTTAAGAAAAGCCGCCTAGATGCTTCTGCACATCTCGTAGCTCAGGGCTGAAACATATAAAATCTCTAAAATGATGAAGGGATACTCTCATTGATACTGAGTTAGAAATGCTGATGACTCAATGAACCTTTTAAAATAAGAGAGCTACTATCTTGATCTCTTGCTTTGATTCTCCTTTATGACAAACATTCTCTCTATAGATTTGCTGTGTGGGGTACAGGATAGGTAAAGATCTCTCTTCTTACCCTTCAGCTATTCCCATGTGCAATATGGACTCAACTAAGTAGGTTTGCAACTAAGACCTTGGCCACTTTTTTCTCTTTTAGGTTTCTTCTTTTCTCTTTGGGTTTCTTTTCCTGAGTAGGTGACCAACTATTTTTCTTTGAATGAACATGTTCAGGCTTAGAGGAGATCTTGTGAGTTTGAGACATTCTGGGTTCAATGAGTAGAACTCATGGACAACAAGGAAAATTTATGCATTAGAGAAGGTAACCACTGACTAATGGATGAGAATCAGGCTCAGCTCCGGTTTGCCAGAACTCATGGACTTTGAAAGAGATGAGTCAAAGTGAAATGTAAAATGCATACTTAGAATTTCTACAAACTGCTTCATGTTTATTGGAAATTTAAGTATCAGTTGCCCAGGAGATCGTAAGAGTAGTTTCAAATGAAGTTCCTGATTCTTGTTTTAAGTCATTTTGTCGAAGATAGCTGTGAATCTTTTATGTCATGTGTAAGAAATAAATATGCCCAATCCATACCTGATTCATGTTGTACGATCAGGAGCCTGTTATTCACTCCTTTTGGGAATCATATAAGCTTGCTGACTAGATTAGATTTGATTGTGAAATTCACACCAGTTTCATAGTACTCCCCATCTTGAGACCATTCCAGATAAATTTGTATTCAGCTCTGACATCAGTAAACTGTCTTTCACTTGCCAGTTTTGCTTCATTCAGGACTTCTATCTGGCTGCATTTCCTGTTGAGTTCTCTCACAACAAGAGCTATTCATCTTTCAGGTCTACTAGTTTTAATATAGTCCTTAAGCATGAACATATTCTATGTACCAAGGGTGAGTGGAATCCATCTTTGCAAAAGTTTCTATACATTTTTTTTCTTTATGTGTTTTGATTATGGGGTAGGATCCCCACTTGCCACAGTAAGCAGACCAGGGTTGGGTTGGGTAAAGCAGATAATTTTAAGGCACCTTTCTAAGCCCCTTCCTCATACCAGGTGAGCAGTCCTTTAAAAGGACTCCCTAGATATTCAGGAGTTTGCTGAAAAAATCCCACTGCTGCTTTGGTCCAGACATAAGACAACTCTATGCCCTATGTGCATATCCATATCTGTTGCTTCATCACTTGCCTGTTACCACAGGTCGTTAAGGTAGGAGTAAAATAATGAAATGGTAAAAAAGCAAAATGTAAAACAGTACAAGTGATATCTTTTGATTCATGCATCAATTGGATTTAAGTGAGGCAGAAATCACAATGTTGTCAATCCCTTCCAAACTCTTCCAGAGTCAACACAGTCCAGACAAGACAAAAGTCAAGAAGACTGGTGAGGGTTTGGAAAACAGATGATGACCTTGGTATCTCTGATGTCTGACCAAACTCTAAGCAGTTCATGGTACTTAGACTAAGGCATTGTTTTAATTGTGAAGGCTTGTGGAAGATCATAGAAATATTTGGTTGTCTGAAGAAGACCTAGTGCTCTATGATGGCATTCTTGCATAGATTCTGGATAACTGGACAATGTTCTTGCACTTTCCCCATCACCCCATGATGGAATGAAATAGGGCTATGTTCTTGTTCCCATGATTGTTAACCTGATGTTTTCAGCGATATTGCCAGACACCTTCAATGAGGATGAAAATGGCATCAAGGTGAGCTAACACAGTAATGGCAAATTATTTAACTTGAAAAGGTTACAAGCCAAGAATAAAGTGGAGGGAAAGTTAGTAAATGACTTCTATTCCCATATGATTGTATATTCAGTGCAGCCTATGAGGCTGAGATGCAACAGAATTGGATTGATTTTCTGCTGTTTGTATTAATTTTGACCTGAGAATTAACACCAAGAAAATGGAAGTTCTCCACCAATCAGTACTGCACCACTCATATGTGGGAACCACTGGCTACAGCAAATGGAGAAATTTTGAATGCTGTGTTTAAGTTCACTTACCTTGGCAGTATGCTTTCCAGGGATGTACAGATGATGACGCGGCTGCCACATGCTGAGGTAGCTCAGAGTTTGGGAAGCTCCAAAGGAAAGTGTGGGAGAAAGAGTAGCCTACCAAACTGAAGGTCTACAGAGCCATTCTGCTGGATTCACTGTAATGTATCTGTGAAATATAGACAACATATCAGTGCTGTGCCAGGAAAATGAATAATTTCCATTTGAATTGTCTTAGGAAGATTCTGAAGATCATCTGGCAAGATAAGGTACAGATACTGAAATCCTTTCTCAAGCTACACTTTCAAGCATGCAAATTCTACTGAAGAGAGTGCAACTCTGATGGGGAGGCCACATTGCTCAAGTGCCAAATGAATGTTTGCCTATAAAACTATTTTATGAAGACCTCACAGAAGGCAAGGGCTCACCTGGAGGTCAGAAGAGGCAATACAACAACACTCTTAAGGTCTTTCTGAAGAACTTTGGTTTGGATTGTGAGACATGGGAGACATTAGACTAGATGTCTATCATGGCATGACCAATTCAAAGAAGGTGCTATGTTCTATGAGCATAGTAGAATTCCAGTAGCTCCAAACAAACTTGAAATGTGCAGATTTAGCAACATCTCTGTCCCAAATGTTCATAGGCTATTTGTACTCAACTTGGGGTAGAACCTTCCAAGCTCATATTGGTCTGATCAGACAGAGTTAGACACACGTTGACTCTGACATAGTGATGTCATTTTGGTCCCCTTCAAGGATAAAGGACAACCATCACTAACCACCAACCACTTTGTACAGTGGGTATCTTTTTGTTCCTTTTGGTCAGAGCTAGACAAGGGTCAAAACCTTTGCTTTATATAATTTGTTCTCAAGATCCTATGGTTGAGGTAGGTTTAAGAAGGTGAAAAACATACAAAAAGTGAATATAGCTCCCTTCTCAATTAAAGGCCATATCTCAGAACTGAATTTAGTACAGACTCCTGGGTCCAGAGAACAAGAGGTCCTTAAGGAAAGGGAATTAGATGCAGTGATCCAGCTCCTTAGACTCACAAGTAGTTTGTTAATGGCAGACAAGGACGCTATGCTTTGATTTTCTTAATCCCTGATTCTTCAGTGAGTTCCTAAATACACTGTCTATCCATAGTTTGTATACTTTCTAAGATTTATTTATTTATTCAGTTACATGTAGAAGCCATTTTTGGCATTTTTTCCTGACTTTTTAGGATTCAGACTTTCTCCCTGAACTAAGAAGTATAACTGTGAAGGAGCTGATCCATAATCCCTCACTTTAACTTAGTATCCTAGGTAGAAGTAGCATGAGCAATGGAGAGGGCTCACTTGAGTTAATTTTTACTCAAGGTTCCACTTTACTGCCTGCTCCAACTTTTAAAATGGGCACATTATAAATCCTGTAGGTTCATTTATCCATCAAAAAGTCTAGTAAGAATAGATAGGAATAACAGCTTAATACCTTACATGATCTCTGAATGACAGGAAATTTTCTTCTAGACAGATTTGATGTTATACACATGTATAAAAGGGTTTTTTTTTGACTGATATATTAGCAATAACAGAAATCTATTACTTCCTTATTATTCAATTCTTCTGTAGTAAAAAGCAGAATATATTCATTTATGATATTAACATATCAAATAACTTCACTTAGTTTATAATGCAAATTTTCACAGTGAACACATAAACAATATGTTTAACCTTGATTTCATCTTAGTATACCCTGCCCTTAACCCCTTTCCTTTCCATTCTCAAAATAATAGTTATAAACTTAAAATGGGGAAAAGAGTAGGAATCTGAATTTCCCAAGTATAGGTCAACATCAAGCTCTGTTTGAAAACAATCTGCCAAAAATTACAATGACATACAAATCCAAAACCAAATCCAAAAGTCACTGGAAATTTTAAACTGACCCTTGGGGGGATCTTAATGCTGAGGGTTCCTGCTCTATGAGTTTGTCATTTTTTCCTCAGGAACATCAAAAGCCTGAATAATGAAATCCTATGCATCTTAAAGGAGATATATATGGCCCGCCTACTATAATAAGTAGAGTATTCTAGTAGAAAGAGCCTTGAACTGAGCCAGGAAACCCAGGAGCTCACCCTGGTCTTGACAATACTTAACCAGATGCTTGTAATTTTTTACTAATCTTTTCAATGCCCCTCTTTCCTTTTAGTTAAAAACTGCCTGTTTAAATATATATGTATATATATACATATATATGTATATATATATTTTTTTTCATCTCTTATCAGTTGAGGAGTGGCTCTTATTCTTACAAATTTGAATAGTTCCCCATGTATCTTGGAATCTCTAGTTCAGCTCCTCATAACCTCATCCCTGGACTATTGTAATAGTTTGCTAGTGGATCTAACCTGCCTCAAGTCTCTCCCCATTCCAATCTATCATCCATTCAGTCAGTTAAAGTGATTGTCTTCAAGTACAGGTCTGGTCACGGCAGACCCTTCTGCTCCATAAACTCCAGTGGCTCCCTTATTGCATAAAGGATGAAATATGAAATGATTTGTCTGGCATGAGTTTTCCAGTCTTCTACCTTACTCCCAGCCATGTTTACTGCCTTGCTTTCTGTTCCACTAACAAGATAATCTATCTTTTTGGCTCCTAGCATTTTCTCTGTTTTTGTTTTTTGTTTGTTTGTTTGTTTGTTTGTTTGTTTGTTTGTTTTCCCTCCTGCCTGGAACCCTCTCCTCCTCTGCTCTACTGACTGATCTTCCTGGCTTCCTTTAAATCTCAAATAAAATCTCATCTTTTATTGGAATCCCTCTCCAAAGTCTTAATTCTAGTACCTTCTTTTTAGTAATTATTTCCCATTTATCCTGTAGATAGCTGAATTTGCACCTATTTGTTTGCATATTGTCTCTTCCTTTGTAAGCTTCTTGAGGGCAGGGACTGTCTTTTGCTACTCTTTCTCTGTCCCTAGCACTTAGACAGGCACATAGTAGGTGCTTAATAAACATTTATTGATTGATTAAAATAAGATCTTTATAAGAAAATCTTCTGCAAAGATTTTTCCCAATAGCCTCCTTCCCTTCTAATTTTAGTTACATTGATTTTCTTTGTGGGAAAATCTTTTTAATATTGCACAATTAAAATTGCCCATTTTATCTTCTACAATCCTCTCCATTCTTTGTTTGGTTGTGGACTTAAGACTTAACCATAGTTACAAAAGGTAAATTCTTTCTTGTTTTTCCAATTTGTTTATGATATCACTCTTCATGTCAAACTATTTATCTATTTGGATCTTTTCTTGGTATACGATGTGAGATGTTGTTCGTTGCCCAATTTCTTTCAGGCTGCTGTCCATTTTTCTCAATAGTATTTTAAAATAGTAAGTTCTTTATCCCAATAGCTGAGATCTTTAGCTATATTAAACCCTTGGCTACTGTGCTTGTTTGCTCCTTTAAGTTGTGTTACTAATCCATTTCACTTATCAACCCTTCTATTTCTTATAGTACCAACTAATTTAGGTGATTACTATTTTATTTTATAGAGATCAGGTACTACTACTACCCCCTCTTTCCCATTTTTGGTGATAACAGGGGATAGTTTAGGGTATCAAAAAAAAATCATTAAAATTGTAAAGATGTGTGGTGATGGCTGGGAAAGAAAGAGCTATCTTCTAAATCAGAAATTCCTGTAAATTTAGATAGTAACCTTGCCACTTGCCTAGCTTTCTGCAAATAGCCTTAGGGAGCTGAATTCTCCTAGTACCTCAGGCTCTTGGGGCAAGTTTGTCTAATTCTGAACTTAATACCCTGAGTCATCATTATCATTCTGAGATGGATTCTTTACAATCCTTAATGAGACACACTGGATTGATCCAGTGTTGGCTACCTGCCTCCTAGGTGCAATTTCTCCTTCAATCACTCCTTTTCCCTTTCTCTCCCACGCCCTACAAAACACACATGAAAAGAAAGGCGTCTTCCTGTAATTACTCAACAATAACCCTGGGTTGGTTAGGGAGGAAGATAACATTCTAAGTCCACCCTCGCCCTCATTTTCCCTGTCCTCTATTTTCATGCTAATTTTCTGTGATGGAATTCTACAGCCTTGTCAGCTCTCAAAACACTTTCCAATCTTTATTTTAGTAGAATTTCAAACAAAATTGAATCAATCTAAGTGTCATCTGGCAGTCTGAAATGAATGGTCCTGTTGAAAAATTTAGTGCTGAACAATAACTTGACTACAAAAAACTAAATAAATAAAGGGAAAAAACCCTTCACAAAGGCTTTGAACAGGGCAGCCGCCTTGCAGAGTTTTAAAATAAAAGGCACATTCCATTTGGAAAATGGAATTTGGGGTACTATTTAACAAAGGGTCCTATACATTCAGTAATCAGAGGATAAAACATAAAAGCAATAACAGGAACTCAGAAAAAGGCTTTCTTCTAGCTACTGACTGCTCCCCTCAAACCACCTGAGAGGTGATATGAGAAGGACATTTTAGAATAAAGACATTGCTCTGACAGCAAATACAAATGAAATAAAATTGGCCCAAGGCTTTGATGCCAGAACCCAAATGGAGAGTGGGGACTCAGCAACATACTAGTTTAATACACAAAGGGAATAGAATCTGAATCATTTGCTGTAGCTTGATGAGAAGATGAAAGAGGAAACTCTAACAAGCCAAGGGATTAAAACAGACTGATCAGGTTGCATAAATTCCCTTGTTGCACTGAAGTTGACCCATAAATATAACAAGGACACATTAGGACACCTTTCTTTCCTTGCTCTCAAAGGAGGTCCATCTAGTTATAGGCTATTGTGGAGATGATCTCTGTTTATTCATTTCCAGAGAGACTGGGCAGAGGAGAGGAGAAGATAGACACCTCTCCTTGTGTTTTAATGATAGCCTCTGGTTCATACTCATAGCACTCCTACCTCTCCCCAGAGAGGCTGTATCTATGCTCCTTTGACAATCAGAGTTGGGAGGCAGTCAAGATGGCCCCTTTGAAGACAATTGGCAAACAAAGAAGAAAGGATCTAGCTATACCTATATCTCTAAATATATATCCATATCCACATGTATACAGTATATCTGCATATCTATATCAAACTATCTCCATGTTGTTTGTCCATTTTAGAAGAGGACCTCATGGGGTAATGTTCTCATTTGTGCCTAATTGGATTTAAGTGAGGCAGACTTGCACAAAGTTGTCAGCCTCCCTTTCTCTTCCAGAATCATTGAAGTCCAAGACAAAAGTCAGGATGACTGGTGATGACTCAGGATATAGTGGATGACCTTGGCTTCTTTAGGGTCTGACGAAGCTCTAAGCATTCCACAGAACCTGCTTCAGATGGCTTCATGGCCATTGGAACAAATTGTTCTCATCTGCCCTTTTCATTGAGGGAAGTCTTCAAATGCTTGGGGTAGACATGCTCATAACCTCCTCCCAAGGGCTGGTGGCCTATTTGTTACCCTCAACTTGCTTTAGCCCCTCTTCCAAGATGATTTACCAAGTGTGACCACTGTGCATGCTACAGCTTCTTGGAACCACAGGTGATAGTTGAGTGCCAGCTGGACACCAAAGGTGAATGAGCATCCCTGAAAAGGACTCAGCAAGACCTCACACCAGAAATGCTAATCCTCCTTGAATACTCATACATCCCATCAAGTGGCAGCTAGGTGATATAGTGGCTAGAGTGCTGGGTTTGGAGTTAGGAAAACCTGAGTTCAAATCTAGCCTCAGATACTTAACTAGCTAGATGACCCTGGGCAAGTCACTTAACCTCAGTTTGCCTTAATCTACTGGAGAAGGAAATGTCAAACCATTCCATTTATTCCCCTTGTATTTGCTAAATATATTTATTTATATTTATCAATATATTAATATATTATTATACATTAATATACACATATACATAACAATACATCAGCATACATGCATATATTATATTGTGCATAATATATTAGTATATATGAATTATTAATATATTATATATATTAACAAAGACATCCCAGGGACCCTCAGTTTGTTGAGTGACTTTTGATGGTCTGGGTACAAAAGAAATATGTGAAAGCAGCAGAAACAACATCATCCTTCAGTAAAGCATCATAGACTTGTTTATTGACTCTACAAGTCAATAAGAGATTCACTGTAGCCCAGGAGAAAATATAATATCCTTTTTATATTGATTGTTATGTTGAAAGTGAGAGGCAATATGTCCTAATGGATATCTGAGAACTAAGATTCTGGAAACTGAGTTCAAGCCCTGATTGGGTTTGGTAACCTTGGGCAGATCCCTTTACCTCTCATGACCCAGGCAATTCTCCAAAACGAAATTGAAGAGCAGGTAAAGGGATTTTATTCACCAAGAAAATCATAAGTTGGGACCAAAAGAAGACGTGTAAAGTAGATACACCATGTAGTCTTTGCATATATTTGTTCACATTTGTTTTCATGGTATCTCCCCATTAGAATGTAAATTCTTGAGGGCAAATACTGTCTTTTGCCTCCTTTTGCCAGTGCACAACATAGTGTCAGTACATAGTAGGCCTTTAATAAATGTTTATTACTTGCTTCCTTAATCATCTGGGGATGATAGTGATTGGATGGATGAAAAAAGCAAATGAAAACTTTTTCTTATAACTGTAAAATTTTTGTACTTACATAAAGGGCTGTTCTAAAACTGAATGGTTTCAATTAATACTTTAAAAATACTAAAAAGGTCTTTTCCTGTTCTTTAATTCTGTGAAAATGCAATGTAAGAGCTAAAAATAAGAATGTATGTGTCCTTTTTTATTCTCTATATAATTCTTAATCAACTTATTATTCATCTTAAAAGATCCAGGTGTCAGGGGAAAAGAACCATTTTCCTCCTACTTTATTTGTTCACCTTAGATGATCCTCAAGAAGGAATGAAGATTAAATAGGGATTTCATCCACAAATGGCATCTGAAAAGAGATTATAATATAAATACAAGAATTCTATCCACAATGAAATCTATCTTAATTTAAAATTTTGTGACCCTGGGAAAGTAACTTATTCTCTCTGGACCTCACTTTTCTCATCTGAAAAATGAAGGGGTTACACTAGCTGGTTTTCAAGGTCCCTTCCAGCTCTAAATGCTTTATTCTATGATCTGATGATCTTTCAGGATCAAGAACTGGAAAGGACCCTGGAAACCATCCATTCCAACATCCCCAGTTTGTTTATTTATTTATTTTTTCTGATAGATTTAATTATGACACATTAATCACTTTTCAACAGATTCCCCAATAGTACCTTTCTGTTAAAAACAAACAAAATCCCAAACAGACAAAACCATTTCCTTCCTTCTTTTCTTCCTTCCTTCCTTCCTTCCTTCCTTCCTTCCTTCCTTCCTTCCTTCTTTTCTTCCTTCCTTCCTTCCTTCCTTCCTTCTTT
>NC_058130.1:596071309-596102071 GCF_016433145.1 Gracilinanus agilis
CCAACACCTTCTTCACTAGGTACCTGCCTCCTAAGGGTAGGGAAAGAAAGTTTTGCTGAAGAACACTCACAGGTGTCATTCCAAAGCTAATGAAATCCCAGAATGGATTGTTCAAAGCTTAGGCTATAGGCAGAGTTGTTTACAACAAAGGGAAATGTTAAAGCCAGCGTGTTCCTCGACAGATGGGAAAGACAGTTACATAAGTAGCTATTTGGAGACTAGAGGCAGTACAGTAAGCGGCTGAATCTGCCCAGGCCATATATACTATAAAATATTGCTCCTATTTACCTATATCTGAGCCTATGACAGGCTTAACCAAATTTGGCTCCAGAGAATCTGTGAGAAGCAATAGAACAGATGAATGGTTTCAAAAGGAAAAAAACACTTCATTAATGAGGTTGTTTTTTTCTCCTTAAAAACCAAATGTATATCAGAAGACCTTCTTAAATTACCGTCCAGATCAAACGACCACAACTCACTTTGGAGCAGAATTTTACAACTTTACAGTGCAAAAATAATTGGAAGCATGGGAAAAACAGAGACAAGAAAATAGTTTTTCTAGAAGCAGAGAATTGAATCAGAATTATAAGTTACTTTAGACATCATCTAGTTTGACCCCCATCATTTAATAGATGAGGTAACTGGGGCCCAGAGAAGTTTATTGACTTTCCCAAGTTCACACAGCTAGAATGTCATAGAAGTAGGTCTAAAAACCTTGTCTCTGGACTCAGTGTGTTCTTTCCAAATCCAACTCCTTTCCAGAAAAATGTTCTGTTCTTTTAATGTTCCAGATACTTTTCTAGAAAAATGGTAGAAATCAAACCCGAAGCGTCATATCTGCCCCCCACATCCTCCATTGCACTGCTCGTAACTATCAAAAAACATTCATTAAGCGATTAATTGTGCTAGAGGTTGTACGAAGAGAATTATCTAGATCTCTTACATGGCTTTTAGGAGCTTATAATCTAAAAGATAACCTGCATTGGGAGACTTAATTGGACAATAAAGCACCTGCTGTTGTTCGGTCATGTCCAAGTCTTCCTGATGCCAAGCTCAGTGCTCTAACCACTACACCATCTAGCTACCCTCTTTAAAGTAACTAGCACAAGGCTTAATGGGCATTTGTTTAGCAGTGATAGAAGAGAAATGTTATATCAGCATTTCTCTCCTCCCAAAGAAGTGGCAGCAAGTGAATGAACAGTGTGACATTTGCTTTGGATCAGAGAATGGAAGTTAGAAGGGACCTCTAAAGTCATTTAGTCTAAACCTCTCAATTTATAGACGAGAAAAACAGATGCAGAAAGGCAACCTCATAGGCAATCAGTAGCAAACACCCAGTGTTTTGGGGGCAGGTAGGGGAAACAGTGAACAAGGTCAGGCTTGAAGTTAGGAAGACCTTCCTGAATTCAAATCCAGCCTTAGACATATTGACTGTTTGACCCTGGGCAAGTCATTTCACTCTGTTTTCCTCAGTTCCTCATCTGTAAAATGAGCTAGAGAAAGAAATGGCAAACTATTCTAATATTTCTGCCAAGAAAACCCCAAATGGGGCCACAAAGTATCAGACGTGACTGAAATAAATGACTGAACAACAAGCGAAAATCCAGGAAAAAAGTCCAGATTCTCTTATTTCAGATCCAGAATTCTTTCCACTACACCATCTAATAGGAAGTATGTTTAAGGGTGAGTTGTTACAGAATATGTCTCAGGAGTTTTCATAACAAACTCGTAAAGCATTCATTCTTCCCTAAGATGGTATCTAAAAACTAGGAAATAATGAGTATTATTAAATTTGAGTTGAAAATGATTAGAGGCAAGTGAATATGCCCAAGGTTATGAGTCAATTTTGTAATACATAGTTCTATAAGTCAGAAACACTGGGATCAAGGTGCTAGGCTTTTCCCATGTGGGTTTGGACAGAATTTGTTCTTAATTTTCTTGGCTGTAATAATAGTAAAGGTCGTGCATTGAATAACGTATGACTCAGGAAGATCTGAGTTCAAACCAAGCCTCGGACACCTTCTAGCTATGTGACCCTGGGCAAATCACTCAGCCTCAGTTTCTTCATCTGTAAAAGTGGGGATAATAATAGCACACCTTTTACTGGGTTGCTATAAATATTAGAATGAGATAATATGTAAAATGCTTTACTAATCTTAAAGCACCATACAAATGAATGCTACTTATTATTAGCTTAAAAATCACATTGTGGAGGAACAATCTCCCCCCCACCAAAAAGAGAATAAGATGAAGCAATGAATGGCAGATATGAACATGGCTACCAGTATGTTTCTTTTTGGTTTGAGACAACCATTTTCACAATCTGACGGTGGCTGTTGTTTTTCAGTCATTTAACTCATGTTCAACTCCTTATGATCCCATTTGGGGTTTTCTTGGCAAAAAATATTGGAGTCATTTGCCATTTCCTTCTCTAGATCATTTTTATGGATGAGGAAACTGAGGCAGAGTGAGATGACTTGCCTAGGGTCATATAGCTAGTAAGTGTCTGAGACCAAATTTGAACTCAGGAATATGAGTCTTCCTGACTCCAACTGATCTCTAACTAAATAGAGCTTCATTCTTTGTGAATTATTTCAACAGGTAAGGCTGTCCTAAGGATTATTATTATTATTATTATTATTATTATTATTATTATTATTATAGTTCATTTTTTGCCAATTACATGTAATGACAATTTTTAAAATTCATTTTCAAAATATTTGAGCTCCAAATTCTGTCTCTTTCTCTCTTTTTCTTCCCGTTTCTGAGATGATAAGCAAGTTGATCAGTTATTCAAGTGTGATCATGCAAAACATATTTCCACATTGGTCATGCTGTGGAAGAAGACTCATATAGAACAAACAAAATAAAAAAAAATGAAATGAAAGTCAGTATGATTTGATCTATATTCAGTTTCCATCAGTTCTTTCTCTGGAGGTGGATAGCATTTTCCATCATAAGAGCTCCTCTCCTCTCCTTGGATCATTGCGCTGATGTGGATAGCTAAGTCATTTATAAGTGGATCATTGTACCATATTGCTGTTATTGTGTACAACGTTCTCCTCACTTCACTTCATATCAGTTCATGTAGGTCTTCCCAGGTTTTTTTTAAATCATCCTACTACCATTTCTTATAGCACAATAGCATTCCATCACAATTATGTAGCGCAACTTGTTCATTCAATTTCCAGTTTTTTGTCACCACAAAAAGAGCTCCTATATTTTTGTACCAAGAGGTTCCTTCCCTTCCCCTACCATCCCACCCCTCGCCTTTTTAAAAATCTCTTTGGGATATAGACCTAGTAGTGATATTGCTGGATCAAAGGGTATCCACAGTTTTATTGTCCTTTGGGCATAGTTCCAAATTGCTCCCTAAGGCTTATTATGAAACAAACAACATTTTGAAATAGTTTGTCTTCAGTGCTCTTAATCTTCCTTTTTCTGCTCTCCCTCCCTTTCCCCTTATATTTCAGGCATTCAATATCTACAAACTCTTTCTCTTACTCCCCATTAAACCCTGCCCTGAGGAAAGAAGGCTGGATTAGAGCAGGGATTTTTAAACAGGGGTCTATTAACTTTAAAAAATATGTGTATTTTGATAAATGTATTCCAGTAGAATTCATTTCCTTTCAAATCCTATGTATTTTATTTTATACATTTAAAAACATTATTCTGAGAAGAGGTCCATGGGCTTCTTCAGGCTTCGAAAGGGGTCAATGACACAAAAGCTTAACACGCCCTAGATGTGATGATCTCTTACTGTGTGTCTTCCAGCCTTAATGATTTTATGAGTTGATGGACTGATCTGATATCAGCAATTAACACTTTTGTATTAGTTTATCTATCCTCTCAAGTTTATCCTTCTCCCAAGGCTATTTGCATGTTAAGATTTTTCTAATTCTTTAACGAAAGGTTTTATCTGTTATTGAAGAAATTTCAAGCACCAGGGAGAAGGGAGAAGTAGTACTTTGACAGGTAAGGGAGTTCATTGAAGTCCTTGAAATCACATTCAACATATGCATGAAGCCAGCTCTTCTAACAGGAAATTATGAAGGCTGCAGTTTCTCAAACTTCCCATTTATAGTCACTTTCTCCTTCCTCCCCAAGTAAATTGACTGCGTTGAGTAGTCCCTTCTCTTTCACTATTGGGAATAGTGGTGAAAGGGAGAGATGAGTGATGACATGGACTTGAGATCAGGAACACTCATCTTCCTGAGTTGAAATCTGACCTCAGACACTAAGTAGCTGTGGCAACCTGGGCAAGTCACTTAATTCTGCTTGCTTCCATTTCTTCATCTTACAAAATGAACTGGAGAAGAAAATGGCAAATAGCTCCAGTATTTTTGCCAAGAAAACCCAAATGGGGTCATAAAGAGTCACACATAACTGAAAATTCCTGATCAATAACATATTGGTAAGAACATTAGATTCAGAGTTGAGAAACTAGGGTTTGAATCCTAGCTCTGATACTTTCTAACTACATGACCCTGGAAAGGTCCTTTAGTCTCTCTGAACATTAGTTACTTCATCTGTAAGATGAGGCTAATAATATTTGCTTTATTGATCCCATAGGAATGTTGTGAAGAAACTGTTTTGTAAACTTTAAAGCTTAAAAATCATTTCAAAGATAATTTGATTTTGAAAACAAAACATTGTTAGTCAGTTTTTTGGAGAAAGGCAAAGGATAAATTGGCCACCTTTACTCACATCATTGAAAAAACTGAGAAGATAAAAAAGAAAACCATTTTTTATTTCCTTCCTTTAAATTGTACCACTTTATTAAGATCCGGGGAGTGAACAAATTGATATTTTATGGGACTTTTAATTTTAAAAAGTGAACTAACAAACATTGATTTGAGCCTCAAAACAAGGGTCATATTTGGAGTTTGAACCCAACTTCTCCTGATTCTACTCTTCTATGTCATGTTGTTCTTCTCTACAAATACAGAATTCATTTATTAAATGGATAGAGAGCCAGAAAGACTTCTCTTTGTGAATTCAACTCTTGCCTTAGTCACTAGCCTTGAGACTCTGGACAAGTCACTTCAGGCTTTTTGCTTCAGTTTCTTCATCTGTAAAATGAGCTGGAGAAGGAAAGAGCAAATCACTCTAATATCTCTGCCACAGAAAACCCCAAATAGGTTCACAAAGAGTTGGACTGACTGAACAGCAACAGGTGCTTTATTATCTAATGAAGTTTCCTCAAGTAGGGTAACATTTAGATTATAAGCTCCAAGAGGTGATGCAGTAGCTCTATGTAATTTTCTCTGTACAAAGAGTCAGACATGACTGAAGTGACTGAATAACCACCATGATCTTATTAAAAAAACAAATGGGTTTCTACCAGTAAAGGTTATTTTTGCTCTTATTAAGGGGAAATTATAATTTTTCAGCAACACTTTTCTCAAGCTTATTCTTTTCCTTCTTTTGGATTTGATCTGACAATGTACAATTAAAAGTAGAAAACAAACATCCTCAGTCCAACTAAGAACTGTACAAAAGTGTATGGATCTCATTTAAGATCTTCTTGTATCCCTAGCACTTGATGGGAACATTCCTCAATTTATAGATTTCAGGTCTCAGATAAAGGCCTTCTTCTACCATCCAACCTTCTACCTCATCAACAAAAAAGGTGGTAAGAAAGCCTTTAGGCTAAGGAGGATATTTGTCTTCAGAGGACTTGGACCACTAGATGATCTCTGAAATGCCTTTTAATTCCAAACCTATGATGCAAAGTATTTCAAAAAGTAGAGATGAGAGTGATTTCAATAGGTAGAGAGAGGCTAAGAGGATGTGATATGATATGCATATAAAATATTGTAAGGAAAGGAATAAAATGTAAGAATGAAGAAGCAACTCAATCTAAAAAATACCACAGAGGAAGAATCAGCAGAGTTTGATGAATTGCATCTGAAAACTGAAGGAAGCAAGAGAACTCCAAGGTAACTTTGAAGTTATAAATCTAGAAAGTAGGAGGACAATAGTGCCACCCAAGATGATAGGGAAGCTATGGAATGGACAAAACCTGGGAAGCTAGAATTCAAGTTCTGTTTCTCTTTCCTATCTTCCAAGCATGATGGATGATTTCTGGGTAAGCAATGGCATATAGCAACCTAGTTACATTCTCAGTCTAGGGGATTATATTAATATAAGAAACTTTTCAGTGACACACTATGTCTTCTTTATCCTTTCTTGCTGAAGTATTCCTTACGGGTATTGAGAAATTCTTGACATAAGTGCCTGCTTTCTATCAATGTAGTGCTTTCTTGGCAATGCCATGGAGATCAGATGGATTCATAAATATCCCAGTAGCTCCTTCCTCAATCCTCTGTAAAATTTCCTTTGATTCTATGACTTGCAGGACCAAATTTTGACTGATAACCTAGCTCCTCCCATCATAAGGGATTATGGGAAAAGAAAGAAAAGGATTTTGGGTAAGTGAGGCATGCACAATAGGAGGAAAGAAGCTTTGAGGAGCAATAGTCATAGAAGGGGGAGAAAGGATAAAGCAATGAGGTCACTGGTGCTTCATTCAGGAGTCATGAGGTATACCTGAGAAGATCTTGTTTTGCTGAAATCCATCTTGAGGAGGGCTATATTAATGATGAAATGGAGTTAGGCTTCCCAGTTTCCACATAGTTGCTCTGGAAAATCCTGAATTCACCTGCATAATGATTAATAAATCCAATGAGAAATAATTGTATACAATATAAAATCCCTTGGAATCTATCTGCCAAGACAAGTCTGGGAACTACATGATCACAACTACAAAATAGTTTTCACATAAATAAAGTCAGATCTAGACAAATGGAAAAACATTAATTGCTTATGGGAAGACCAAGTCAATATAATAAAAATGATAATTCTTCCTAAATTAATTTACTTACTCAGGGCCATCCCAACCAAACTACCAAAGAATTGTCTCATAAAGCTAGGAATAATAAAAAATTCATCTGGAAGAACAAAGGAATTAATCATCAAGGAATTAATGAAAAAAATATGAAGGAAGGTGACTTAACTGTTCAGGCTGTGGTGGCAAAGAACTGGAAATGGAAAGGATGTCCATTAATTGGGGAATGACTGAACAAATTGTAATGGAATTCTACTGTACCATAAGAAATAACAAATGAGATGATCACAAAAAAACCTGTAAAGAATTAGATGCAAAGTGAAGTGAACAGAATCAGAACAATATACACCATAACAACAATAATGCATGATCAATTGTGAATGGCAACTATTATCAACAAGGCAAGGATCTAGGACAACTCCAAGAAATTCATGATAAAAAAAAAAAAAAGGATATCCATCTCCCTAAAAGGAACTGACAGAATCTGAAACTGATTGGTGAGGATTGTAGACAATCTCTGGTAAATCTCCAGTCTCAAGGACTCTAAAGTCCCCCAAACTCTGTGCTGATATACTGGGGAGGACCCTGAAGACTCAGCTGATCTGGATCTTCTGAATCTTAGTGATATGGGCAGAACTAACCGTCAAATCTAAAAGTTAGTACAGGAACCCAGGGAACCATAGTACAGGGACTATTCCACCAAAAACACATCAGGGTGAAGCCTTGCCTGGACCCAAAGCCTAAGAAATGAGTTAATCAAAGAAAACACCTCCCAGTATAAAAACATTGCAAATCTAGAGATGTCATTAAAAAAGAGAAACTCTTTAATAACTGCAAAAAGATACTCAAAGAAAAAAAACTTCCACAAAAGTATCTGAATACATAGAAGAAATGGAGCAAGAGATTAAAAATGGAATAAAAGCTCTGAAGGAAATAAATGGAAGGAAGATGAATACCTTGGAAGACAAAGTGATAAATCATTCCCTTTAAGTACTATTAGAACAATATTTAAAGACAAAAAAGAAAATGTAAGATATCTGATATAAAATTAAACTCGTAAATATTTTGAGGATACATAATCCAAGAATCATTAAACTCCCTATAAAAAGATCATTTAAAAGGTCTACACATCATATTTTAATAAACTATAAAACTACCTAGATCTATTAAAATTAGAGGATAAAAATAGAAAGAATCTACTAAAAGGAACTCCAAAAAAGAAAATTCCAATTAATGATGAGAAACATCATATTGAAGAAAAATACTAATTACCAAGGAACAATAGTCAGAATCACATAAGATTTGATACTTTATACTATTTTTTAAAAATCCTTTCTGATTTAGAATCAATACTAAATATCAGTTTCCAATGCAGAAGAGTGATAAAGGAGAGACAATTGGGGTTAAGTGACTTGCCCATGGTCACATGGTTAGGAAGTATCTGAAGTAAGATTTAAAACCTAAGTCCTCTCATTTTCCAGAGAAGATATTAGAATATAATATTCCAGAAAGCAAAAAGTAGGATTTTAAACCAATAATGACTTACCCTTCAATGCTTTATATAGCCCTAAAGGATAAAACAACAAAATCTTCACACAACAACAAAAACAGACTTTCAATAGAATAGGCCTTTCAAGCATTTCTAATGGAAAGACCAGATTTGAGTAGGAAATCTGAAATTCAAATGTGGAAAATCAGAGAAATGTAAAAAAGTAAATTTATTTGAGCAATCAGAAGTTATATGATGGTATAGTACTAACATTCTAATGATAAAGGAGACAGGAGAAACAAATATTGCTTCAAAGCTTTAATGTCTTCAAAAAGCATTAGTGAGTTGAAGAAGAAAAGCAAGTTCTTGGAGGGATTGGGGTTGGTTTGGTTCTCCATCTATAAGTTCAAAGAGGAGAAAAGAAGAGTAAAAGGAGAAAGAAAGATTAGTGTGGAAAGGAGGAAGATGGGGAGGGTAAGATGTGCTTTTTCTTATAAAAGAAGATAGTGTGGACATCAGATGAAACTCACCTAACTAAAATGGACAAACAAAGGTTAAAAACAAACAAAAGGTGACCTTGAAAAAGTGGTTTAGATAATATAGAGTCAATGGGAAGGTGAAATTCAGCAGTTCCCCAAAAGTATTTCGTATTATAAGGTTTTAAATATTGGCTTTTTGAAAAAGTTTAATGGAAGTTATAGGTTGTCATTTCATATCTTAGTCAATGAAGCTTGTGAATCTTTTGTATTTTAAGCATTTTTTTGTATATAGGAAATAAATACTTGTCCTATTCCTAAAAAAATAAAAGAAAAAGAAAAAGAAAAAAAGAATTTGCTGTTGGTTTTCAAAGTTTGTTTTGAAATATTTGTCAACCAAATACCCATCTCCAGATCACTATTTACTAACCTATACTCTGGGAAAGAAGTAAGATAAAAATAAGGCTGAATTCTAAGACCCACACTCAAGATTTTGTAGGCACAATGTGTATTCATGGCCATGTATGAGAAATCACCACAGTTCCTTGAGTGAAAAAGGTCATTCCCCTGAAGCCACCCCAAGGAAATCCAAGAAAGAGGCTCAGCAGACCGCCCATACCCTTGGCAGAAGCAAAGAGAGTTCGAGAATGTGAATTTACTCTTTTTAACAGGCTTACTGAGTAAGGCACTCTTTCTGATACAAAGACCAATCCTCTAAGAAACAGAACCTGTTTCCCCAAGCCCTCACCCTGGGGTTGCTGCATCAAAAAATATTTTTCAGTGCTGAACTGGACTATGGAACTAGGCAAGGAGGTTTCAATTCAGCCTTTAGCACATTGTATAGAGGGTGTTCTATCCCAGGTATATTTGCCATTACATTAAAAAAAAGTTCATTCTAGTCATTTGAATATAAATTGGTTCTCTTTCCTAAATGAATTACCTTGAATCCTAGCTTAATTACAAAGCAGTCTCCATCAGTACCAATTTTCTTTGGTTATCTTTAAATTTTGGTGACTATTTCCAAACAAATATATTTCAGTACAACAAAAGTTTTTAAAGATTTGGAAGGAGTAATATCATTTGGAGGCAGGATGAGAATTTAAAATTAAACAAAAATATGTAAGTGCTAAAAACATTTCGTGTCATGAAAAGATATTTAATTGTATTGTATTTTAAGGAAACAGACACTTTTAAAAATCTAGAGTTTGTTATTTAAATAATGGAGCATTGTAATTTTGACCTGGTCTTTGGCAGAAATTTTCTGTTTAGTTCATTGTTATTGATCTCAAAATTGGGAGCTTGCCCTTAATGAAGTTCCACTAGGCTGAATATTGAATTTTCAGTGGAATATTGTAATCCATTCAATATCACAATCATATTTGAGTTGATTTACTTATGGGAAGGACTGCTTGTTCCCAAAGATTTAGATATTGAATGACTCAGTCTGATCCTACTGGTTTGATATTCTGACCTTTTAGTTTCTGCTATGATATGGAAAATATTAAAGGAATAAAAGTCATTTTGAGGAAAAAAAATGGACTTTAGGATTTAGAGTTGGAAGTTGTTCTACAGTGGATCTAGCTCAGCCCTTTCATTTTACATTTGAGAAAACTGAAGCCCAGGTTAAGTAAGTTCTCCAGGGTAACTCCAGTCAAGGCAAGCTTCAAACCCTGGTTTTCTGATTTCAAATGAAGGGGTCTTTCTCCCTACAGAGAACTGTATCTACTTAGCTTCATGTCCATCAAATCTTGCTCTTGCCTCTATTTTTCTCTTTATATTCTGATTGTTTAATTTGCTCCCTTCTTGTTTCAAAGCCATTCTTTGGTCAGGGAAGGATGAAAATGGAAACCAAATCAAAAAGCAAATAAATAAATAAATGAATAAATAAATAAGTAAATAAATAAGTGCTGTCTACTTTTAGAGTCAGAAGACTGAACTGGCCATACAGCTCTACCATTAGATTTCCATGACAAAAGGTCTGGCCCATCACACTTGGCCAAGACCCTTTCTGTTTTGAATTCTATTTCTTTGGTGGGACACTATTACAGTTAAGCAGATGAGCTTTCTCCTGTGATTTTTGAGTATACTTTTCTAGCCTGGGTTACTCTGATAAAGATGCTCTTAACTTGGCGTCCATAAACTTGTTTTTGTTTTATTTTTTAAATTTGGATAATGATTTCGAGAAAATTTTTCTTCATAATTTTTTACACCTTATTTTGAGCTAAAACATCATTCTTAGAAACAGTACATAGGTTTCACCAGTCTGCCAAAGGGCTTTATGACAGAAAAAAATGTTAAAGACCAGTAGGATAGGGCCCTTGACAGCAACATTCACTAGGAGTAAGCGCATTTCCATTCATACATTGGTTCTTAGCCTGCAAAGTCTAACCAGGTTGTCACTGACACAGTTACCTCCATTTTACTTTAAAATTATCTTGACAAATGAGGTTTTTTCTTTTTCTGAATTCTTCAGCTCCTTTTTCAGATGTCTCCTTCACCATGTGCTATGTTGACTCCTTGATTATTTAAAAGAGTCTGTCCTTCTTTTTTTTCAGATTTGGTGTATCTGTGTTCCTTAGCCTCATAAATAGCTCTAAGTGCTTTGCTTTTAAATATCACACTACATCACTACCTGGAGAGTTATTACTGTAAAAGAATAATTGTGACTTCCGAGCACTCTTTGGCTGGAAAAAGAACAAAGAATTTCCACTTAGTGCTCTTATAATGCAAACACAGAAACCTGTCCCTTCTACAGCTGTGTAATGTCATATATGGAAGTTCACCATTTATCTTTGAAGGTAAATAAAGCAGAGACCCAGATCTCTACTGTTAGAAGGAAATGACATCCAGGCCCACAATGACAGGGATTTAGTAGCATTTTAAGTTGCAAGAGAAAGCAAATTGTTAAAATGACTCTATGGATAGATTTTTGTCTCACAGTGGTAAAAGCAGCATTTTCTTATCTTGGAAATCCTTCTTCCTTTAAACAAGAGGTTCTTGACTTTTCTTTGTGTTATATAGACTCCTTAGACAGTTTGGTGAAGCCTATGGCTCCCTTCTCAGAATAATATTTTTAAATGTATACAATCAAATACATAGGGTTACAAAGTAATTTATATTGAATATTTTTAACAAATTATTTTAAATCATGATTTTTAAAATATTGTAAAGAACAATAAAGTTTGCAGAAGCCAGGTTAAGAACCCTTGCGTTAAACAACAACTAGTGCTTTCTTCCTTATTTGTACTTAGAAAATGACTACCTGGCCACTGGATGCCCACTATTCATTTGATCTCCATTCTCATCCTTCCCTGACCAAAGAATGGCTTTGGGATGAGAAGGGAGCAAATTAAACAACCATTGAAACTCCATGGTTGATTTTTTTGAGGACTGCTCTTCTCGGCCACTTAGTGGGACAAACAGCCAGCCTTGCTGTTAGAAGGGATCTCTGAGAAGGGCCAACCCCACATGAAATGAATTTAACAACAGCAATTTGTCATTTCGCCCTTCCTTTGCGAGGAGAAAAAAATGCTAGTGATTTCTTTTGACTTAAACTGGGCATTGGAAAAGCTGCTTTTATTAATGAATCATATTGAGCCATGGTGAAAGGCTCCCTGACTCTGTTTAAATAACAGGCTATGATTCCTCTCCCCCCAAACTTCCCCCCCCCCCAATTTGGCTCCACTGCTATTAATTGAGGAGTTTCTTTGTTTCTTTCCTAATGAAGCTAACAGAACACATCTGTCAGGTGCTCGTATTCTTTGCCTGTCTATAGTATGTAATAGACCAGCTGGAGGCTATAATGCTACACAATACCCCTGGCCGTTACAGCAACTATTTATGCCTGGGCTTTTCCTCCGATAGGGATTTGAAAAAAAAAAGTCTGAAATTTGGGCCTAATTGCTATTTACACAGCGATAGACACCTGTTCTAGCTGAGACACTGGCTCATGAATCCCACACCTGAGACCTTAGGGAGAGTAGAGGGGAAATTTCAAGCAGCTGCCAGTCCATTTTAGACATAGAGCGCTTTAGCATGCAGTGTTTTGTATGTTTATATGTCTATGTGTATGTATCTGCTTTAAAATAAGCTATGTTTTAGTCTGCATACCCATAATCAGAAGGTCTGTATTTAAAGGCCATATACTGTTATTTCCAAGTTAATTGCTGATCTGGAGGCTGGGCATGGATCAATGTAGAGAAACTACAATAAATAATTTTAAAAATGACATTCAGGAACTGAATTAATATCGCCAAAAGCCATCTATCCTTTTAAAAAAGTCCCCACTATGCTTTATGTGGGGTGGAGGAAGAAACTAATTCTATAAACCAATTGGAGAAAATATTTTTAATCAGATACAGCTTTTATTAGGGTGTTCCAAGTTTATTTTTGCTATTTGCTTTTGTCAGATAGTTATGAATTTTCCCTTGTATCAGAGCTAAACTTGCTTGCTTAGATCTAGCTTGATTAGAGATAATACATATCTCTATTTGAGAGGAAGTAAATTATTCCTCCCCTCACCCCTCCCAGCAGTTTCACTTCAGGATCATAGCATCTGTTTCCCCTACAAATACTCAAAAATCACAACCCATGTTCTTTAGCCTTGACAGTAGATTCTTATTAATAGAATAAAATACATCAATAGTGGTTCCATGTAAAACTGAACATGCCTCTAACATACTTTCCCAAGGCAATTAGGAATGATATTAATGAAAATACAATAACATGAACAACTCCCCATACAGGGCCTACATTGACCAAAGAGACATATTGGAAGCAGGAAGTTTCTCTCTCTCTAATAGAAGACAAGGATTGGGGAAGGTTCACAGAGACCTAATTGCACTCAGTAGTTAGGGTAAAGGACAGAAACAAAAGAGGGTTCTTTGTTATTTTATAAAAAACCTAATGAAAAGTTGTCACCTTCTTGTATTGTCTAGTAGGCATGAGAGGGGGTAGGTGTGCATGTAGGTTATTTTCCCCCCATTTTAGATCTTTCTTTCAATCAGTAGGTCTGTGAACTTTGTGGAAAACCCATCAGATTTGCTAAAAACAGCCTTGACTGAATTTACTTATAGACTTGTGAAAATCCAGCCAGCCTGAGTAGATGTGAATAAAGCTATTATCTGAGGCAATCAGCATCCTCATGTATCATTTAAAATAATCTAGAGGAAAATTAATTTCATATTTCACAAAAAGATGCAGGACATGCTATAAAGTGAAGAGTAACCAGATTTAAACATAAAGTACAAAAGGAAAGGTGGATGAGTGAAAAGACAAATAAGGGTAAAGAAAAAATACATTAACTATGTAATAATATGTCTGAATATATATGCATGGAATATATTACATACATAGACTTGCTAAGAACTTTTCCTTGTACTCATATTAGAAGTCAGCGATCACTAGGAAAGTTAAATCCACAAGATGTAACAGGCAGTGATGGAAGAGATGGCTACTACTCACATACAAATGAATTTTTTGCCTCTGGGCATACACAGTTGGGTAGAGAGCTGATGCAAAGGCAGAATTCATTTCCCAGGAGAAAGGAAAGAAGTGCATAGGGAACTCAGGGTCACACCAGAACAGGTGATAATGAAATTAGAGTTAATGAAGGCTGGGAAGGAACCAAGGCCAGATGGGCTGCCTCCCAGAAATTTGAAGGGGTTGGTGGCACAGCTATCTGATCTATATTAAAGAGTGCTGGGAAAAAAAAATAATAAACCGATGACCCAGTGTTGGACAAATTGATTGCTTCAGCCACATACAAGTTCTGGAAAAGAAAAATTTTAT
The DNA here is from genome assembly GCF_016433145.1 of Gracilinanus agilis. NCBI lineage: Eukaryota > Metazoa > Chordata > Mammalia > Didelphimorphia > Didelphidae > Gracilinanus > Gracilinanus agilis. The sequence continues at coordinate 596,085,915 of NC_058130.1, forward strand.
CCTCATCTCTTAAGAATGCATATAGCCCCTAGGCCCTTTTATTTCTCTAGTGACTACTTTTTCTCCCACTGGAAAGATATTTTGGTGTAGTGAAAGTAATATTGAATTTGAAGTCAGAAGACCTGTGGAAAGAACTCTCTGGGTTCTAAGAATTTGCATAAAAATCCTTCCTCTGAGGCTAAGTACTTGTATGATACTGGACATGTCACAACCTCCTATGGCCTCAGGTTTCTGATCTCTAAAATGGGAAGAGGTGGATTAGGCATGTCATTTCCAGATTAGGATTTATGTAAACACGGGTTTGTGTCCTAGCTCAGCTCAGTTTTATCATCTGTAAAATGTGTATAATAAAAATTCCACTATATATCTCATAGCATTATTGTGAAGAAAATGCTTTAATAAACGATAAAATATTCTACAGATTTGACCATTAGTATTTCACCATCATTGAAAGCTCTTGTGTTATTGGTCTATATAAAATACATTTAATGCTCATGAATTTAAAGGCCCTACCCTTCTAGAGTCCCAGTGATATAACAGAAAAAGGGAAAGGAACATATTATACATTCTTGTTAGTATTTGAAGAATACTGTATCTCAAGTTCACTATCAGCTGATAAGAAGTATTAAAAGATAAGGATTCTGGTCTGAGAAACTAACAATCTAACTGATACAAAGATAATACAGAAGGCAATTTTTCAAATTCAAGGAGTGCAGTTATCATGAAGAGATCAGCTGACAAGGGTTTTGTGAGACAAATGGAACAAGAGAGAGGGGGGAAAACCAACAAATTACTTTGGTTGAGCTTTTTCTCCCCAAATACCCTCTTTCTCACAGTAACTTACAACCTATAACAAATTTTATTAAGTGAACAATTTGCACTCTCTATGAGTTTTGCTTTCATTAATCCTACCTCCTCCATCACACCCCCCCCCATACTCACACTTTCCAAATACATATGTGATTCTTGTATAGTCATGAGATCATTGGAGTTAGAACAGGAAAGAAATTTAGACATTAATCTATCAACCACTTTTTGAAAAATGTGACACAGTACTAGAAATGAAAAGTGACTTATTTAATCTTATACAGTGAAAAGAAATGAGTTTGCTTGCCTTCAGAAAAGGCGCTATGATTCTTGGTTTCCTGAAGTCTTTGGAATATATCTCTAAAATTTAAGTACTAATAGTAAAGATGAAAAATTATTTAAAAAAAGTGTAAATATGAAAATTGTGAAAAATCTTACCTTACATTTAGTAACATGTAGTGTGGTTGTATTTGACAGTCTATATGGATGGTTCCCTATAATTCTAAGCTCTTCCATCCAATTTTTTACTTCAGACTCTCTCTATAGTATCAAAATTAGCCCACCAGAGTTTTGAAAATGAAAAATTGATATAAATTAAAGACCTCACTCTGGTCCCTGCAGAAAAGATGGATAATTAGGAAATAACAAATTCTCCCATTCTCATGTAAACTTCCAGAGAGTTTCCATAGGATCACCTGGCTTCCATTTATGATAAATGATTGTTCTGTCCTTCTCTAGGCTCCCCTCAGCTATCTGTACTATTGGAGGGGAGTAGGGTGATAGACTAGCCTGATAATTAACTTCCATTGTAGGCCACTAGCCATTTGTGACTCAATTTATACAGAATCAATTTCTGGTTCCCTCTAGCCCCAAACAATTGAAGAAAACCACTAGAGATCCATTAGGGATCCTGTCCTATAATGGGACAGTTGTCTGTCAGGCCTACCTTGTGCTCATAGTAACTATGCCTATTAAAGGCAAAGGCTCATACAATTCACAACACCAGAAATGAGAAGCTGGACTACCAGAAAGCAAAGGAGGAGAATTCCTTAGAGGACTAAATCTTGTAATAACTTGCTGTGAGCCAATGTTAAGGGAAGGAGTGACGCTATTGCTAATTAACAATGTAGAGAGTTCCCTTACTGGTTCAGATGGGCTGGTGATTGCTTGTTCCAGGATCAGAGCTAGGGGAGAGAATTTGCTGGTTTATCTATATGTTTCTAATAGGTGTTAGAATGTTCACAGGTCAACTACGTCAGCACCATGGTCAGCAATTCTCTCTATACTCTGGTTGCTGATACTAGAAGGACAAATGTAGTAGTAGGTTGACTTACTGACATCAGTGATAAAGGATCACAGAAATGGTTAATAGACTTCTTGAGGCCTCTTCTATCTTCTCAGTCCATCTCCTTTTCTGGTCACAAGAGCTATTGTTAACCTTTGCTTCTAAATAAGATAATTGGCATATCTGTGGGTATGACAAATCATGGGTATAAAAATGCCATCTATATTCTACTGAGTATCCTTTATCCATATGAAAAAGCTCCAGGAAATTAGCAATCACTCCTAATTATTAAGTATCTTGGTTATAATAACACAGCTTATAGATACTATACTATAAATATGCATGTATACATACATATATATATACACACACAATATATTTAAGGTTTATAAAGCCCTTTCCTCATAATCTTTCTATGACATGAGACAAAAGAGGAGAGAGAGTCCAGATTTTATGATTTCGGTTTTATAGACAGTGAAACTGAATTCCATAGTGCTTTAATGTGCCTAGGTCACTCAGCGACTAAGTGTGAAATCTGGGACTCAGGTTTAGTCAAGTTTCCTGACTCCAATTTTTTTCCATTGTACCCCTTTCCATTGATTTTAGAATATCAATACATTGTTCTTCTTATATTTCTATTGCCTTTTACCTCAAAAATTGGGTGCCCCCCCAAAAGGTAAGTAGAAACTTTAAGAGGGAGATATGCTGGGATTGTGTATATAGTATTTGATTTCCAATAACAATGATACTTCACATTTGTTCATGTCTCTAGAGACCCCTAGATTTCAAAGCACTTTTAAGCATTATTTGACAGTGTTATTGCAATTATGTAGGAAATTGAAGAAAGTAAATAGGTATAAGTATTTTTCTCAGAGAACAACAATGGCAGAATTCCTAATAAATCTTTTATTCCCTGATTTCTTATTGTTTATTAGTTTCCCCATAACCTCTCTTTTGCTGCTTTTCCCCAGAAATATTTTGGTGGTTATGCATATGCATGGAATCTACCTTGTCTCTCTTCCCACATTTCCTGCCTTATCTTTTCCCAAGTAGTCTGGAGTCTCATCTATTTAGGTCCTGAATTTCCTAATTGCCTACATCATACGACCTAGAGATGAGACCTATGACCAACAAGTAATAATGAAAACCAAGAATTCTTCCAGGGTGCCTAGAATTTCTTCCACATAAAATATGCACTCAGTGGAGGTCAGTGGTTTGGCTTGGGGATAGCTAACTCTCTTATTGTCCTGTACCTCCTCTCCTTTGCTACCATTAGAATTTTACTATTTTTATGCAAAAATATTTTCCTCAATAAACCATTTGCCACTATTTCCATGAAAATCCAAATGAATAATTTTAAATGGTAATATCCCTCCCCTACCTTCTGTACTTGGCAAACCACAATTGTTCATTGTGCCTTCTTATGTTCAAATTACACAGATACCAAATGAAACTAAATGACTCCTAATGTTTACCTGATCTTTCTGACACACATTTGACATTCCACTGTAAATTATTGATACTTAAGAATGTCCTTTGTCTTTTCATTTTTCAAGCAAGTATTTGATGAACTTATGTTTTCCCTAAAAACCTGACCCCTATAAAAACTGCTGAAAGCTGATTTTGTAGATTAACTTTCTTATGCAAATGGATCAAATGCTTTCTTGGAATCTGGTTAAATTAGGTCCAAAGTGCCTTCCTTGACGATACTTGGAGTTACTTGGGGAAAAAGCTATCTGATTCATAAGGTATAACGTTATTTTATAAATTCATAGTGGCTTTTTAGGATTAGACAGACTCTATTGTTCTCCATTTGCTTCCATATCCCAAATAAGATCTATGTTTCTTATTTCTCTCAGTACAAAAATCAAGCTTGTGGGGATAAAGATGAATTTGTTTCACCTCTACCATTTTAGTGCTTTTCTCTGAGCTCTCACATCATCTGTTGTTTTTCTTTTTTAATAACATCAGTAACCCTAATTTTCATCTCCATTCTCTTTACATGACTTATTCAAGAAAACCTTAACGATTAAGCTACCATTTTGAACTTAATTTTATTTCCAGTTATGCAAACAACCAAATCTCTGATGTGTGCTTTTCTGGTCTACTGTCTATAAATAGGAGAAATAATTTTAAACGGCCAAAAGACAAAGCCTCATATTGGGAAAAAATGAATACGTTTGTATAAAGTGTAACAAAGTAGTAACAAAATTGACTTATTCGTGTTTCTATCTGCACTTCCCTCCTCAAGCAATTAAAAACTATTTTTAAAAATATTATCAGTAAGAGATCTTTGAGGATATCATAAAGAAAGATGGAGTTGAAAGTCTAACACAGTGGCTAAAGGAACACTACTACTGGAACTCAAATGAGTTCAAGGTTCCCTCACTTTTTCAAGTTCTGTACCAAGTCTTGTGGTTGTGTGCTGGGTTCATTACTGTGGAAACTTGACTCTTTTATAAAGGAAAATATACTCTCTAATTCTCACATTATTTGGCCTCTCATCTCCACTGCAGTTACTATGGGGATAATTTTACTTTTAGTTTAGTCCAGGGTTTCCCAGAAAGGGGAAAAGTAAAAGACGTACTCAATGTATTATGTGAATTGGAAATAGGACAAGTTTTTTATTCTTATTTTATTCCTGTACCAAAAAAGACAATAAATTTAAGAGAAACAAAGTGTGTATTAACAAAATGATTTAAACAGAATTTAGTATCTTAACTTATTACTATATTACATTTAATTAGGAGGCTAATATTTTGAATTTAATCAGAACATACAGCACTGCTATTCACTTCAACATTCACTTTGGTGCTGGGAATTGCCCAACCAAGCTTGATCCTTTCCACATGTTTTCCTGTCGTTAGTCCATTCTTGTTGCTGTCTATGTAATTGTAACTGCACTTATTCCTGTGGGTGTACCTCACTGCCTTCCCAGAACCACATGATCTTCTGAAATCCACAAGCTTTCCAGGACTTATCCATCTTAATATTCCAATGTCATGTTCTTGTGGAAGGAAACACAAAAATAGATGAGACAAGTCTACTTGTCCTAGATAGGCTGAATGTAGCTGGTTTAAAGAAAAGAAAGCCACCATCTTCTACTCTTCTTGTTTCTTCAGAAATAGCTCAAGATTGCTCATTTATTAAAGCTAGAAAGGAAGATGAGATGCTGAAGTCTAGACCCCTTTAGTTTATCTATGGAAGTTCCATGATCAGTAGTCAGTCATAGAGACTCAACATATATGAACAATGAGTCATATAGTCTCACACTAAGCTTCCATTTTGTGGTCAGTAAGAATGTTGAATAAATGTGATCTAAAAGAGAGGAGGAAGAACACTCAAAAGCCACCATCTAATTAGGAAAGAAACTTAACATATATACCCACACCCACACATTAATAAGTACATATAATTACATGCATGTAAGTGTATATCACATGGCATATATAGTTATGCATTTATATTGCTAGAAGAACTGGTCACTTGACTCTGTGTAGCCATTGGTGCCTTAATAGAACTAAAGTTCTTTATAATTTGGAATCCATTTCTTGGCTTTTCTCCCCCATTAGGTTAAATAAGGTGAAAAACTCAGTCAACTACATTTACTAATTACCTGCTATATGACACACACAGTGTTAAGTTCTGGGGATATAAAGAAAGACCAAAAAACAGTCCTTATTCTCTGAGAGCTCAGAGTCCAATGAGAGAGTCAACATATAAATAATTACTTAAAACAAGATATATAGGGGCATCTAGGCAGCTCAGTGGAGAGAGATCCTGGAGACAGGAGGTCCTGGGTTCAATTTTGGCTACAGACAATTCTTAGCTGTGTGACCGTGGGCAAGTCACTTAATCCTAATTGTCAAGTACTTACTGCTCTTCTGCCTTGGAACAAATATCAAGTATAAGATAGAAGGTAAAGGTTTAAAAAATAAATGATGTACACATATATACATATTATGCTCAAAAATATATATATTAAACTGGACATAATTAACAGAAAGATAGCTCTAATATTAAGGAGAACTAGGAAGAAGATGAGACTTTACCTGAAAAATGCCTAGAAATGGAGATGAGGATGGAGAGGAGATGTAATATTCAGTGTGAGAATAAACAAAACTCCTGAAAATTAATAAAAATTTAATAAATTGAGAAAGAATATTGGTGGCTAACACATAGGTGGGGTAAAATGAGTATGATAACCATAGGCCATTCTCCTTTTTATTCTTTGTAGCTCCCTTTTCACCTCCCCAAACCTAGTTTTCCAATCTCTTGAGAAGGGTGGGTGTTGGGGAGGGTATAGCAAAGGAAAAGGATATAAAACAAAAACAAATCAAACACAAATTATAAGAAAGTCAACAACCCAAAGATAGAAGCTATTCAGAGATATTGTCAATAAATGTTTGACAATAATTGTGATATCATATACATCAAAGCTATTACCAGCAAGTTAGAAAGATATTAAGATTCACTTGCAGAAACTTGTCCAGTTGCTAAGGTATTTACTAAATGAAAATTAGCAAGTGAGCCATTCTTAAGGAAAAATACTATATCAAGAAGTACTAATTGACTATGATATTCATTGTAAAAAATGATATTTTTGAATTTAAAATAGTTGAATCAAAGAAATATTGTTACTGGGTTTTTTTAACTCAGTAAACTTTTAAAATTTCCATTTTAAGCAACTGCTACAAATTCAGTATTTTTATTAAATTGGTTAATTTTGAAGTCAAGGAAAGTATTTTAAAGTTAATTTTAACTAAAATTAATTTAATTTAATTAAAGTTAATTTTATTGATCAATTAATTAAGTTAAAGCTAATTAGTTAAAATTAATTTAATTTAATTAAAGTTAATGTTTTCAAAGGCCCGTATCAAAATTTTCATGTAAATTGGCCTTATTATGTGACAGTAAATTAGCAGGGTCAGGCTTTGGTTTTGATCTTTGACTTTTTATTTTTATTTTTTTTTGCATAAAGATAGGAACTGGACCTCTGATTTCAACAGTACAGAGAATTCTTCCATAAGGAAATTCACTATACAAAAGCAAGTCAACCTCTTTGAATTTACAAATCTCAAAAGAGCTGTCCAAGGTACTGAGGGATTGTGACTTGGTTATGGTCATACAGCCAGTATGAATCAGAGCTAGGACTTAAAACCGTTAAAAATACATACATGCAAAATACATACATACATGCATGCATGCACACACATATGCATACTCAGAACTCATCCATGTATGCATATATATTTACACATGTGCATAGGTTAATGGGAACAACTTGAGATTTTTTTGTATAGAAAACTCCCTTGATCAATGTTAGCTGTCTCTTTTTCTGCAATTTATTGTCTTAAAGAGTTACCCACTACACTAAAACTGTTAAATTATTCACCCAGTGTCACACAATAAGTGCATGTCAAAAAGGACAACCCAGATCTTCCTTTCTCTGAGGCCAGCACTCTACCCCCCATTGCTTTTTGGTCATTTCAATTTTGTCCAACTCTTCAGGACCCAGTTTTGGGGTTTTCTTAGCAAAGTCACTGGAGTGGTTTGTCATTTCCTTCTCCAGCTCATTGTATAGATGGGGAAGTGAAACAAAAAGGTAAGAGACTTGCCCAGAGTCACACAGCTAGTATATGTCTGAGATTTGAACTCGTGAAGATGAATCTTCTTGATTCAAAGGCCAGTACTCTACTGCATCATCTAGCTTCCCTGCCTACTATGCCAATAGTCAACCAAGGTTCAGACCCCAAAGATCTAAGATTTCTCCCTATATGAGGCAAAACAAACAAAACTTAGGAGGCCTAATATATCAAAAGAGATGGAATATTTGACTAGATATTCTCTGAGGTTCCTTCTGAATTTAAGAACTTATGGGTCTGTGACTGACAAATGATCACTGTTGATTCACAGGCTCTACATCAGTGGATGTATTCTCTAAGGTAGCAATGCTCTTGCCAGGGGACAGAAAGGCAGATGGAGCATTTGGTTTGGAAGTCCCCAGGAGTTAGTCTCTAACTTTGTTTCTGGCTCAGTCACTGTCATTTTCCTATCCTCTCTGGGCACACCACCCAATTCTTCTATCTGATCTATGCAATCTATGGTTGTGCGATGAATAGTTGATGTAACACACTCAGAGAATGCCATAAAAATTTACATAATAATAACCCACTTAATGGTGCTTGACACCCAGTGCAGCTCAAAGAGGGTGGGGAAGAGACCCCTAGAGGGAGGATGAAGGTGGGAAGTTGGCTTGCTGGGCTTGAGCAAGAGAACCATAACTCAGAACCTGACCCTAGTGACTAACAAATGGAAGAGAAATTAGCCTGCCTTGTCTACAACACAAAACCAGCCTAATTCATAAAGTGTGAGGAACAAAATTAAATTTTAAATCTGCTTTTAGTTTGCAAAAATCCAAAGGGATAGAGGAATAAATGGAGCTACATTGTACTTATCTTTGTAGTATCCTTTTAAAAGTAATTGGAGATGAAAATTAAAGTATTTCAATAAGTTTGTTTTTAATTATGAGCCTTTATTATCCTGTGGCTCTGCAGTATGTCTAGTAATTTTAAGAAGAAAATAAGTAAATAGCTTCATGAAAAGACATGAAATAGTGTTTGTGTTAGATTCCAGTATACAAATTTGCCACCCCATCAGCAACTTAGATAATATTAATCCTTCCTAGAGCGCTGCATCCTGCAATCCATTATTAAGAAAGGCAGAAGGGCTACTTATGAAGCTCCGTATTATTACAGTCTGATATTAGTTACAACAAAAAATTCTTAATTAAGAAAAAGAAAAACACTGATGCTCAGCAAACAATAGGAGACTGCAAATACTACAATCTATGAATAACATTTCCCTTTTTATTTCATTTGGTAAGAAACATAAAGAAAGTGGGTTAATGCATCAGGGCTGAAGAAAGAGGGTGGGGATGATGGAAGCAGATGTAAAAATAATTGGATGTAAATAATATTGGGCTGTTTCCCTTGCTTGCAAATTGAACTTTGACTTTTTTCTCACCTCCCTTTCCATTTGATTTTCTTCAGTGATTTCAGATTCACACTTTCACATTTGATTTAACTTGTAAATATTTATTCTCCTTCACAAATCTCTTTAGTGGTTTTTTTTCATTTTTTTAAGAGAAAAGATAGATTTCTTCCTGTCTATGTCTATATTTTGTATAAGCAGTTATCAAAGTATAGGCATACACACTGCAGATAGACAAGCAGGCCTCAGGGTTTTGTAGACTTGTGACAGACAGAAGAAAATAAGACAACAACCTGGGACTGATTTGATAAGATGGAATCCTTATTACCTCTCAGCACAATCATATGGAAAACTTCTAAGTAGTATGATCCTTGACTGAAACCGGAAACAACTGCATTTCTAGAACTGCTGGACTTCTGTTTGGGCTACTTTAAGCCAGACAAATGGAAACTGGAGGGAAAAAAGTGTTGAAGAGACTTAACCCTCAGGTGCTTGCATAACAAAGTAATGTCAAGGAGAAGACTAGTGATTAGACTTGTGGTTTCATTGATGTAGGGAATTTTCTCTAAAGAAATTCCCTCTATTGATACTGGTTGGCACTTTCACTAGCAACAAAGAGTCCTGGGAAGTTGTCTGAGGTATTGAGAATGACTTGCCTTTTGGTTATATAGCCAGTATATGTCTTTGAGATAATTTGAACCCAGATCTTCCTGGTTCTAATGCCAGCTTTCTCTCTGTCCACTACATCATACTGACTCATTTCTATGCTATATCACATTCCACAGATCCTGGAGTTTGTTTTCCACCCAGTGCTTAACTTCTTTCCCCCCAAGATACAAATGTCAATATTGGATTTACTTTGGTTGAATGAATGTGTCAGAGGGGAGATTAGTAACTGGCAGCCACAAAAGGATTTTTTCAATTGGCAAAACTAAATTTCTCACAAATGAATCAAAACAGTTTGAGGTAGTAAAGAAGTAGGAATGGAAACCTTGCCAAATTTAGTCATGATGCCTCATTAAATGGATTTGAAGGTCTCAGCATGTGCATTTTATCTAGAAGCTCCTGGATTTATCTAGCAGGAAGGATAAGGAAAATCCACTTACTAATCTCTATAGGACTTTTACAATAGAAGGAACAGACCTCCCCTAGATGTTGTCCCTTGTTATAGCATAATGAAAGGTACCCCTAGACTGACCTTGGAAAACTAGAGAGCTAGGTAATTGTATCAACCCTAGAAACCTTTTATTTAATTTAAAACTAAAATATAGATGATATATTTTGGTGGATGACAAAGTGCATACCACTTAGGAATTGTCCTATAGCTTTTCTATATGTTAATTTTGGGTTTTACTTTAACAATTCAAATAAAAAATTTTCTAAGATTCATTCTAGCTCTGAGCTTTTGTGTATCATAATATAAATCAGAATAACCATGAATTCTTAGGACTTGGATTATGAGGTAGTATACCATTTGTATGTAGGTTCTGGTAAATCAAGAAAACTGCTTTTAAAGTGTTAGTAGAGATCTTCTTAGCTATCTTTCATTTGCATATGATGACCCCTTCAGCTTAATTCTCTAAACCAGGGGTCGGCAATGAGCCATATTTGGCTCTTTTGAGGGCCAGATATGGCTCTTTCTGCAGGAGCCATAAAGTCAATATTTTTTCAGGCGCTATTACAGGAGCTGCACTGTGAGCACTGTACGGCTCTCACAAAATTAGATTTTAAAAAATGTGGCGTTTATGGCTCTCATGGCCAAAAAGGTTGCCGACCCCTGCTCTAAACTATCAATTGTCAAAGTTGGTCCAAGGACTCCTGGGTGTTTCTGAGACCTTTTCAGCCAGTTATTAAGATTGAAACTATTTTTATTATAACATTAAGATGATATTTCTTATTAAAATACTCCTTTTTCTAACTATATAATCATGTGAGGCTAGATTTTCTTCACATATTTCAACCAAACCAATATATTACAACAGATTAAATACAGAAACACATAGAAAAATTCAAACGTCTTCTTTTAAGTTAAATATTAAAGAGATTTGCAAGAATATATTAACAATAATACTCTTCGCTAAATTTTTTCATGCTAGAAAATGTAATTATTTTTCTTCAAATATTTAAGTTAACATGCAATGTGTTTATTGTTATTTTAAAATGAATGAATAAATATTTTTAAAATATATCATATTTAATTTCTAATATAGTAAATATTGACAGATAAAAAGAAAAGCTCCTTGGGGTCCTCAATAATTTTTAAGAGTATATAAGAGTCCTGAGACCAAAAAGTATACAATTCTCCTGTAGTCTTGCAGGAACTTTTTCCCTTGCTGAAGACGGAACTTTTATTTGTTGAGTTTTAAGCTAGAGAAAAAGAATAAAAACAGCACTACAAGGTTTTTCCTCCCTTCAAGGATAAATACTAGCCCCATTTGTTGTCACCATTGTTGTTCAGTTATTTCAACCATTTCAGATTCTTTGTGACCTCATTTGGGGTTTTCTTGACAAAGACACTGGAATGGTTTGTCATTTCCTATCTCATTTTACAGAGGAGGGAACTGAGGCAAGTGAAGTTAAATAACTTGTCCAACATCACACAGCTAGTAAGTATTTGGAACCAGATTTGAATTCTGTAAGATGAGTCTTTCTGACTCAAGCCCAACACTCTATCCACTATGCCAGCTAAGCTGCCTAGTAGTAGAGTACTCCCACATGACCAAAGGGCCCAAGAGATATTTGCTTTGCCTTTGATAAGGAATTGTCAGAGAGTTTTATTACCTTTTAGTTTGTGGTGTTGGGGTGCAACAAATTTTGTTCTTTCTGATGTGGGTATGTTCTTTTATGAAAATGGAACTTTTCTGTAGCTACTGAGCTCTTACTACCAACTTTAGAGATAAAAAGTAAGGATTCGATAAAGAGCGTTTGCAGCACAAGAATAAAAGTGAGACATAAAGACAATCACAAAAAAGTATCACCATTATGAAGTAAGCTTACCTAGACTCTTTGAAGTCAGATTGAATATCTATGCAACGCCAAATTCTTTTTCCGGAATCTGTAAAACTTACTCCATTTTCCTTAACTATTCTCTTTCCCATTAGGAAAAAAATTTCTTTTATTAGTACACAATTCAGGGTTATTAGCTGCTTGGCTAAAAACTGACTCTTGTGAAATGGTTTTACAAAGGGCCCAGTCTGATCCTCTTAGATGAAATAAGTCTACACCAGAATTAGAGTGGAATAGTGACTGGATGATTAGTCTTGTAGTCGGGAAGGCCTCTTTTCAAATCTTTGTCTCTGACATTCTAATTGTGGGATCCGCAGGCACAAGTCACTTAACTTCTTACCCAGAACTTTGGGTGAGGCTGACCCTGTATTTTGCAGGGATTCCATGCTGCCATCCTTTACATAACAGTTACATTACAATTAATTGCTGACCTGTATTAATGTAGAATTTCTATAATTGGAATTCCCATGAATGATGAAACCACAGGTCTGCACTCATCCCCAAAAGGATAGATAGATAAATAGATAGATTACATTAGATATACAGAGGGAGTGGCAGAGACAGAGTCAGAGAGACAGAGACAGATAGAGATCAAGCATATATTATCATCCCTTGCTATATTGCAGTTCACTTATCATGGCTTTACTGTATATATATATGTAATTCTGTATCACAGAGTTGTGTTAAAATTAATGGTTTGGCTAAATATATGAAAATTATAAATCTTTTACTTATAGAAGAGGTGAAAAGAGTGAACTACAAAAGGGTAGAAAAGACATTAACCTTATCTAACTAAATATTGTTCCAGTGCTTGGCTCAGCCAGGACTTGTTAAACTTCAATCAGAATTAAATTATCTCCAGAAGACAGGAAGGGAAAACCAGTTATGCACTTACCCAAGTTCCCTCCAAGAGGCAGTTCAAGATAATGACTGGAGCTGAAGGTGACTCCTGAGGCTGACTATCTTCTTTGAGCCAACTTTCTTCTTGAAGCTGACTTCCTTCTTGGAATACCTCTCTTCTTGGTGTTCACTCTCTCTTCCTTGGAGTGATTCTCTTCTTGGAGTTTACTCTCTACTAGCCTCCTTCACCAGACTGCCTGCTCAGGGATTTTCATGGCTTTTATGGTGGTTTCCTGTCCCTTCCCCTTTTCATGGGGGCCAATAACAGTTTCCAAATTGTCTGAGTTATCACCTTTGTATTCACACCTTTCTGAGTGTGTGAACTCTTCAGTTTCTGGCTATTTGAGTTTGGAAAAAAGTGTGGAGCTCTCCAGGTATCTTACTGGCTTCTCACCTAGCATCAAGTAAGGTGTGAATTCACTAAGTGGTTTTCAAGCTTCTCCCACCTAGTTCAAGTTTGTGTTGATTCAAAGTTATTAAATCCAACTAGGCAAAGAGAACAAAGGATTCCCTTTTCACAAGTGTGAACTCAAAGAGAACCAAGAATTCTCTTTTACAGAGTTTTTGCTATATCATAGACTGATGATGATAGCAACAATAATAGTTATAATAGCAACTTATATAGCAGTTAGTATTTACCAGAGGATGTGTTAAGTACTTTACAATTATAATTCATTTTGTGCAAAGAAATTTTAATTTGGTATAATTGAAATCATCCATTTTATATCCATAATGATCTGTATCTCTTGTTTATTCATATAGTCTTCTCTTCTTCAGAGCAAGTAAAATATTATTTACTTCTCTAATTTGCTTATAGTACCATCCTTTATATATAAATCATGTACACATTTTGAAATTATAATAGTATTTGGTGTGAAATGTTGTTGTATATCTAGTTTCTGCCAAATGGCTTTCCACTTTTCCCATCAATTTTTGCCAAATAGTGATTTCTTGTCCCCAAATTTTCAGTCTTTTGGTTTGTCAAACATTAGATTATTGTGGTCATTTTCTACTATATATTGTGCACCTAATTATTCCACTATCTACCTTTCTATTCATTAGCCAATTCCAGATTGTTTTGATGATTACCACTTTGTAAAATGGTTTGAACACAGGTACTACTAAGCTATCTTCTTTCACATTTTTTCATTGAATTCTTAGATATTCTTGAACTTTTGTTCTTTCAAGTAAATTTTCATTATTTTTCTAGCAAATTCATTGGTATAACATAGAACAAGTAGATTAATCTAAGTAGAATTTTCATTTTTATTGTATTGGTTCAACCTACTCATGAGCTATTACTATTTCTCCAGTTGTTTAGCTCTGATTTTATTTGTATGAAAGGTGTTTTTTAATTGTGTCCATATAATCCCAGGGTTTTTCTTGTTAGGTAAACTCCCATGTATTTTGTATTGGCTGCATCTATTTTAAATGGAATTTCTCTTTCTTTCTCTCTTCCTGATGGACTTTATTGGAAATATGTAAAAAGTGCTGATGATTTATGTGGGTTTGCTTTATATTGTGTATCTTTGCTTAAGTTGTTAATTATTTCAATTAGTTTTTAAGTTGATTTTCTAGAATTCTTTAACTATGCCATCACCTTGTCTGCAAAGAATTATAGCTTTGCTTTCTCATTGCTTATTCCAGTTTCTTTGGTTTCTTTATCTTCTCTAATTTCTATAGCTAGTATTTTTAAAACAATATTGAATAATGGTGATGACAATGGGAATCCTTACTTCACCTCTGATCTTATTAGAAAGGCTTCTGCCTTACTACTATTACAAATAATGATTGCTTTTGTTTTTAGATAGATACTACATATCAGTTTTAATAAGTTCCACCTATTTCTAGGCTTTCTAGTGGTTTCAGTAGGAATGAATGTTGTATTTTCTTAAAAGCTTTTTCTGCATCTTTTGAGATAATCATATGATTGTTGCTATTTTTATTGATATAGTTATTTATGCTTATAGTTTTCTTAATACTGAATCACCTTACATTCCTGTATAAATCCCACTTGGTTATATTGTCTGATCTTTGTGACATAGTGCTTTAACCTCCTTGCTAGTATTTTATTTAAAATTTTTGCATCAATATGTTTTTATTCTTTCTGGTTTAAGAAGCATCCCCATATTTGTGCCTTTTAAGGAATTTGGAGTGTCTCCTTTGTCCATTTTCCAATTAATTTACATGGTATTGAGATTAATTGGTTTTTAAATATTTGGTAATATTCACCTGTGAATCAATTCATCTAGTTCTGGAGATTTTTTCTTTTTGAGCTCTTGTTTGTTTAATTTATTTTCCCAAGAAATGGCTATTTATGTATTTTATCTCCTCTTCTATAAATCTGGGAAATTTATATTTTAAAAAATATTCTTCTATTTCACTTAAGTTGTCAGATTTATTGGCATGTAATTGACCTAAATAGTTCCCCAAAATTGCCTTAATTTTATCTGCATTGGTGGTGAATTCACTCTTTGCTTTTTTAAAGATTAATTTGCCTAATTCTAATTTTTAAGAAATTATGTTCTTCCTTGAGCATTTGCACCTCTTCTTCCATTTGACCAATTTTGTCTACTTCTTTAAAGGTTCTTAAATTCAGTAAATTTTTGTACTTCTTTTTCCACATGACCAATTCTGCTTTTTTTTTAACATTTATTAATATTCATTTTTAACATGGTTACATGATTCATGCTCCTCCTTTCCCCTTCAACCCCTCCTCCGTGCCCCCCCTACCCATGGCCGATGCGCATTTCCACTAGTTTTGTCATGTGTCCTTGATCAAGACCAATTTCCAAATTGTTAGTAGTTGCATTGGTGTGGTAGTTTCGAGTCCACACCCTCAATCATGTCCACCCCGACCCATGCGTTCAAGCAGTTGTTTTTCTTATATGTTTCCTCTCCTGCAGTCCTTCCTCTGAATGTGAGTAGCTTTCTTTACCATAAATCCCTCAGAATTGTCCTGGGTCATTGTATTTCTGCTGGTACAGAGGTCCATTACATTCAATTTTACCACAGTATATCAGTCTCTGTGTATAGAGTTCTTCTGGCTCTGCTCCTTTCGCTCTGCATCAGTTCCCGGAGGTATCTCCAGTTCGCCTGGAACTTCTCCAGTTTATTATTCCTTTTAGCACAGTAGTATTCCATCACCCGCATATACCACAGTTTG
>NC_058130.1:596107068-596159318 GCF_016433145.1 Gracilinanus agilis
GCTTCTAATTGCTCGATTCTAGCCTTTAGGGACTGGTTTTCGGCTATAATCTTTTGGTTTTCCTTTTCAATCTGGTCATTTCTGGTGTTCAATTTGCTTATCAGTTCATTTGATTTCTGAGCCTCACTTTCCAATTGCAAGATACTACCTTTTAAACTGTTATTTTCTTGCCAGATCTCTTCCATTTTCCTCAAAATCTCAGTTTTGAACTCTTCCATAGCTTGTGAGGAGTTTTCCTTATTTGAGGAGGGTCCGGATGCTTGTTTGTTCTCCTCCTCTGTTTGCTCGGTTGTCTGGATTTTCTCTGTGTAAAAGCTGTCGAGTGTTAAAGACTTCTTTTTCTTGTTATTATTCTTTCTCTTCTGAACTTCCTGAGATTGAATAGCCATCGTTAGCCCAGCAGCTTCTCAGATTCATCCTCGCGCTCAGTGTCTGTCCGCAATCTATTGGCTCCTGAGGTCTGAGTTCTGTTTTTTTCCAAGGTCAAGCCCCCTGGTGGGCCCCCTTGCTTGATCCTCTGCCGGAGGTTTCTTTACAAGCCTCAGGGCGCTGCTTCCACAGTCGTATACCCGTCCACACTGGTTCCCCACTTAGGCTTTAGTTCCTGGCTGTGTCTGCCTCCACCCACGCCTCCGCAGTGCCTGCGCTCTGCTCAGCCTGCACTCTTCGCCCAGCGTCCTGCTCCTGTGCTCAGATTTCGCCTGCGTTTTTTGGCTTAATGGGGTCCTAAGTCTTGCTGCTCTCAGGAACAGGTCCCGGAGCTGCCGATGACTTGATGGGTGCCCCAAACTTGCTCTATTTCTTTTTAGCTGGCTTCGGAGCTATAGATGTGTGTGGAGGGGGTGGGGTGGGGTGGTTGCTCAGCCCACGATTTCGTGAGGGCTGTTTCACACCTTTATAGCATGGAAATGCCTCGATTCCACGTACCTTCCACGCTGTGCCCTGTTGTGGGGGTTCCTCCGTTCATCTGGACTTGTTTTTATGTCCCCTTGAGGAGTTTTGTGTGTTTCGGTCAGGAGAGGTTAAGAGCTGCTTCTTACTCTGCCGCCATCTTAACCCGGAACTCCCAATTCTGCTTTTTTTAAACCAGTCTTCTCTTCAGTAGATTTTTGTGCCTCTTTTACCATTTGGTCAATAGTATTTTTTAAAGTGTTACTTTCTTCAGATTTTTTTTTGTGCTTCTTTTACTAAGCTATTAACTCTTTTCATAATTTTCTTGTATCATTATTATTCCTCTCCCAACCCCCATTTTCCCTTGTTTATTTCATATTTTAGATTTTTCTGGGAATTCTTATTGGGCTCATATCCAATGCATATTTTTCTTTGAAGCTTTGCTTGTAGCAGCATTATTTCCTTCTTCATATCTTGATCTTTCCTGTCACCATAATAGATTGTTGCAATCAAATTCTTTTTTGTTATTGTTTGCTCATTTTTTCAATCTATTTCTTGACTTTTAACCCATTTTAAAGTTGGGCTTTGCTCTTATGGTGGACACTAGAGAGCACTATCATTAGTTTTAGGACTTTCTTTTTGCTGTTTTCACAGTTATCTCTGGGAGTTTATAGGTTTTTAGTGCTTCCTTGGTGGTATGATCTAGGGAGAGGTGTGCTCACTGCTCTTCTGGACTATGCTCTGATCTTTACCTAAGAAGGGAACTTTTTCCCCTGTAGCCACCAGCATTGGCACTCCCTCTTGCCCCAGGGCTTTGACCAGGTTTCCTGCTCTCCTTTTTGCTACTCTCCTTTGTCTTAGAAGTTGAGACCTAGGTCTCTATTCTAATGTGAGTGACCCACACTAACTTCCCTTCACCCTGGAACTAGGAATAGGACCCGTACTCCTTTGCAGTGGTAAGTACTATCACTCCTTTTGACCTAACTGCCTGTGGGTAATGGAACAGTCTTGAACCCAGCTCCAGCAAAGATTCCCTGCAATGTCCTTTAGACTTGTTGTTTCATGCTGCTCATCCATTCCCACCTCTATTGTAAGTTCTAAAACCTACTGTTGGTACTTTGGTGTGGCGTGCACTGTTCAATCTGTATTGTGCTCCAGGTTTGACCATTACTCCAGTGAGACAAATCTTTCCTACTGGCCTCCTAAGTTGTCTTGGGTAAGAAAATTATGTCACTTGAATTTTTGTTAGTTTTGCCCACTTCCACTTCATAATCCAATGTGGGGCACAATTTTAGTGTCTTTGGAAGGGAATTTGGGAGAGTTTAGCTGAGTGCTCCCACTAATAGTGTACCCTCAGATCTCTGCACTCCAATTCCTTTTAACTACTAACAAGAAGTTTAATTTTTACAAAGGAATATTTACTTCAAAGATATAACAAAAACATCCACAACATCTGGGAGTCATAATCTTCAACCCTGCATACCACCCATACCATCTCCATTCTAGATGTAAAAGGATTAGGTTCCTAGTTTAGCTCTGTTTCTATTTAACACAAATCAGTTTTGAGTCCAAAGTTCCCAGTTCAAGTTCTTTGGACTGTAGCCTACCAGGGAAACCTTGAGAAACAAAGGCCAAAAACAAATAGTCCTTACTCTCAAAGAGCTCATCGTCAAAGCCCTCATAACCTCCAAAATGACTTGGAATGAAAGAATTTAATATCCTCTTAGAAAAAGTTTTGATAGGGTCAATTCAGCTTTTTCAGTTTTTTGTTACTGTGGTTATGTGGGCCAGCTTCATTATCAATCTAGGGCCATGTCCTTTTCACTACTCTGGGCACTTTCCCAAATTATTACTAAACAATTTCATCATCTAATGGTTTTCATTAGAAAAATGAAAAAGTTACTGACTCTCTAGTCTCTTTGTCCCTACTGTGTCCTTTGGAGCTGCCAACTCTTTTTCCAAAGCATCTGCCAAGTGAATGCAGGAGCAGTGTTTGCAGCATCAGTGGGCTGTTCAGCATGTTTCTTCCATCAGGAAATTTCCAGTTCTCCTAATTTGGCTTTTCACATAACCTACAGCATGTGCTAGAGCAGGGATTCTGAATCTTTTTTATGCCATAGGTCCCTTTTACAATCTAGTGAAGCCAATGAACCCCATCCTTAGAATTCTGTTTGTTTCCTATGTTAATAATTGAAAGAAATGCTAAGTTTCAATTAAAGGTAAGTAAAAATGAAGATGTAATTTCCTCCCGTCCATTCAAGTTCAAGGATCCTGTTTTAAATGTTTTAAGGGACCAACAAGGCATTAAGAACTTCTGATGTAGAGAATCTATACTGGAGAAAAATTCAATGCTGGATAATACAGAGCTATGGCAATTTAAAAACCTACGTTGTGCATATTGCTGTATCACAAGTTGGTTATATTTCTTAGTCTTTTTCAAAAAGTATGAAGGATAGCTTAGGAACAGTAATGATTTCTGTTGCTCATAGAGAAAGAGATCACATACAGAGCAGGGAACACTAAGATCATTTTAAAGTTCTCAATAAAGTGTGTTTTGGTGTTCCTTTTATACATAAGAATATGGCTAACTCTTTCAGCTCTGTTGTATAGCATCTCTTCAGTCAGACGATCACAGGATTTTAAGTTCTGAGGACTTTTGGATTAACTTGGTCCAGCGTCATGCTTGAGGAAATTGAGACTCCATGGAAGTGAACTGATTTGCCCAACATCATAATCAGCATAATATAACTACAACCCAGTTCTTCTGACTCCAAATCCAATGCAATTTCCACTTGATCTTTCTTCCTTTATATCACTGCAATCTTTGGTCTTTTATTATAGTAAGCAACTTCTCCATCCCAAATCCCATCCCCATCAACCTATATTAGTTTTACCCACAAAATTTTTTTCATTGACTAAGATGACCCAGTGACCCATCAGCCACACCCTTAGGGTCCTATAATAATAATAAAAGCTAGCACTTATATAGTGCTTAACATTTTCAAGATGCTTTATACATATTAACTCATTTGACCCCATCTCCAATGACCCTGGGAGGCAGGTGCTATTATTATTATACCCATTTTGCTTTGAGAAAACTCATGCAAAGAAAGGCTTAAGTAACTTGCCTAGGGTCACGCCGCTATTTGTGTCTGAGGTAAGATTTGAATTCAAGTCTTCTTGACCCCAAAACCAGTGCTCTATCCGTGGTGCTACCCTTCATATTTCACTGTGAATCAGAATCAGCATCCTCTTAATGTATTACATTAGGACTTTTCAGAAGGCTCTGAATGATTTCCTTTCCCTAGTCTTTGCTTACCCTTTCTTCCTCTTAAATCATCTCCCAGAGCCATATTTTATACCTTAAACACCTTTTATATTCCACTTCTTCCCACTTTCTCCATACCTTCATTCAAACAATTGGGTGAGTTCTAGGGATCACTCTTGATGGTTCCACAGGATTCAATATGGAAGTCAGACTAGATGTTCTCAAAGGGCCAGAATGGAACTGCCTTAATTCCATCAGAACTTGTGATTTCTCACATGCTTTCTCATTTTCTATTGCTTTTTTGAGGATAAGATTGAAGATCATGAGATTAGAATGAATGCAAAATACTCTTCACTCCTCAAAGCAAGAATTTCTTCTTCCCAACTTTCTGAATTCACTGACATTCTCACTTTCTCCTTCAAGATTTAACCTCTACATCTATGACTATATATCCCTTTCTATTCACCTTCTTTTTTCTGTGGGAAGATTGCCATGGAAGAAGTGAGCAGAATATCTTACTCAGTTCCCTCTTACTATGTAGGTTCAGAGTCTGGGCATGCCAGGAGAGACTCAAGTTGACCAATGCCAGCTGCAGAATTGTGCACAAAGCAGTAAGGGATATAGAGTTCATGTACAGTTTTCCTTCTATGGACAAGGGGGTTCAGATTAATTGCAACCTACACCAAACACTTTGTTCAGGTGGGTCATTTTAGCCTTTCCTACTCATTGGCCCATTTCAAGAAAGTGACTCAGTATAGCACAGTTAACAGTCTCTGCTCTAGGGACCCATGAGACTCAAATACAAGAGAAGATGCTTGCAGAGCACCACTGCTTTGCCTGATGAAGCTGAGAGGTTTGCTGAATTCCTGTCTCATTTATTAGTAAATTTCTTTCACAAATATTAAATTCCCTTAAAAATAATAATTGCATAGAACATAGTTCCTAACACAATGGTCCCTCCTGGGTCCTAGTTAATCATGACTTTTCACATCCTTTTGCTAACTTTATACTTTATTAAATGAGAGGATTATCAGATCAATGGAAGACTTTAAGATAAGAATAAATGTCAAGTTATCCCTCTCCCTCCCCAGAGAAAGAATCCTTCCTTTCCACCTTGAAGTCTTTTCTGACTCACCAACGATCTTTCTGATTTCTTCCCCCTTCAAATCTTTCTCTTAAGATGACTTCCTCCCTAATGTGTAAAGTGTCTTATACCTACTGATGCTAAAACTTTCTATTAATACTCAACAGCTCACTCTTTATAACCAGGACTTGTTGATTATAATCAAACCTCACGAGTTGATCCATGGTACACTTTGTGCCATCCATAACCTATCCCCAAACAGCATGTTTCCCACTAATATCTTTTCTCCTCAGGTGTCACCTCTTCTATGAAGCCTTCTTAGATCCTTCCCACAACAATAAAAAAATGGTATAACCCTCCTCAAATTCTCAAGTCATTTACTTTGACTATGCACTTAATTATAAATCTACCTTACATTATAATTATTTGTTCACATTTCTCATACATTCTCCTTGAAGATAAGGGATTTTAAAAATCTACCTATCTCCAATACCTAGCTCTATGAATTGCACATAAAGAGTGCTTAATTAATATTTATTGATTTAAATGACTGGTATAGAAGTACAGAGGATAAAAGCTAAGAATGGTAGACAATAGATGCTACAGGGGCCCAGATGAACAATGGGAAGCTAGAGAGGTTCATGGCTCAGCAGCTTGTCTCCTCCCCAATGATAAAGGGGAACATAGGGAGACATGCATCTCACAGATACTTGCAACTAATACAACCAATTCTCCTAAAAATCTGATGTCTATTTTCAAGTTTATTTTAGATCTCCCCCCATGTTACCAAAGATTTTCCCACTGAAACAGAAACAACCTTCTAAATCCCTAACTAGTTATTACAAAACATGTGAAAGCTAACTCTTTACTGAGAGATGATAATATTGTTTAGGAATTAATGGGTGATTGAAGGAGTAGACTACATTCTTTTTTTTTATTTTAAACCCTTAACTTCGGTGTATTGTCTCATAGGTGGAAGAGTGGTAAGGGTGGGCAATGGGGGTCAAGTGACTTGCCCAGGGTCACACAGCTGGGAAGTGGCTGAGGCCAGATTTGAACCTAGGGCCTCCTGTCTCTAGGCCTGACTCTCAATCCACTGAGCTACCCAGCTGCCCTAGACTACATTCTTAATGCTAGTTGTTTCTGGATTCCACTGGAATCTCTTGATGGTTTATATGTTCTCTCCACTCTCTTCCTTTCTCCATGATTATTCTCTTTCCCTAATTCTGTGAGGTTTGGTAGGGAGGTGGGGAAGAGATTAGTTTATATATTAGCTTGAAGACAAAGAAAAGGAATCTGGAGAAACAAAAGCCTGCCATATATGTTCAAGTCATACTGCTTTGCTTTGGAGCTTTTTCCTCATTCTAAGATACAATATTTTTAACTTGAGTATTAAGCCATGGAATCTTGAAGTTTGAAGGAGTTTTCAATTCAGTCATTCTTCAGTCTTGTCCCATTCTTCATGACACCATTTGGTGGCAGAGATACTGGAGTAGTTTGCCATTTCCTTCTCCAAATCATTTTATAGATGAGAAAACTGAGGCCAACAAGTGTAAATGACTTGCCCAGGGTCACATAGTTGGTAAGAGTCTGAGGTTTGATTTGAATTCAGGAATTGCAGTCAGCCTTCCTGACTGCAAGCTGGGCACTCCATCCACTGCATCACCTACGTGCCCCTCATTCCACAGAGGAGAAAACAGAAGCCCATGGAGGAGATATTATTTGCCTGTGGTCACATAGCTAGTACGTGCTAGAATGGAGAATTCTACTATTCTTATTTCTCAAAATCCATAATTTTTTTCATTACCTGACCCTGCTATATCCTTCCTCCATACCCTCTCCTTTCTACAGGACAAATTAAAAGAAGCCTGTGAATTTAAATCGATTTTAAAATTCTTTTAACCACATGTAGCAAGGTTTGTTTTCTATTTACAAACAAATGAATCAAAATGCAATTAAGTACCAAGAACTGTGCTAAATTCTCCTGGGAAGTACATAAAAAAGCCAGAAATCCTTTGTCCTCAGAGAGCTTGCACTCTAATAAGTGGAAACAATACAAATAGAAGACTGACAACAAGGAAGTAGAGTTTGGTTTTGGGAAGTCACAAAGGCCTTGAGTGAAGACATAGGGGAGTAGTTGGACATGCCCTTTTCATGTAGCAATGGCAGCAATGATTTTATTATGGTTGCCAAGTTAAGAGATGGAAATGGTTGGTGGGAGATGATTTGGCATTAGGCATGATGGCAAGAAAATGACCCAAATCGAATGTGAAGCAATCTTGGGGATGGCAAGATACACTCACTCACATATAATTATGTGAGTTTGTACTCTTAAATTCAACAATTAGTACAGTGAGGGTTCTGGTCTAGAAGTTAACAAAGTAGGTTAAGTTCATTAGGTCACGGTTGCTGGATATCCAGGGTCCAGAAGGTACAGCTGCAAGGTAGAAGATAAGAAGATGTCCAGGTTGAAATGTGAAACAAAGCTGAGAATAAGAATATAGTGGGCAATGTAGCCACATGAATTTGAACTTGTTCATTCACAAATCAAGGAATCATAAGTTTTAGGATAGTGTTCCAAAACTCAATGACTTTCTCAACCACGAAAATTAAGATGGTCCTATCTTTGTAGAGCATTCAAACTCTTCTTAGCTATGGTTCAGTGTAAAGAATAATGGAATTTCCTAAGGTTCATCCAGAGTGAAGAGCTGGAGGCTTTGAGTTCAAATCTCAGTACCCTTAACTTCTGCGTATCAGCTCCTAGTGGAAGAGTGGTAAGGCTGGGCAATGGGGGTCAAGTGACTTGCCCAGGGTCACATACCTGGGAAGTGTCTGAGGCCGGCCTTGAACCTAGGACCTCCCGTCTCTAGACCTGACTCTCAATCCACTGAGCTACCCAGCTGCCCCTCCGTTTCACACTTTCATCCCTAATTTACAGACAGGTTTAATTCTACAATTTGTAAGGGAGTAAATTTCTACTAAAAGTCTCCATTAGTTTCTATGTAGTATTGCATAAATTCATAGATTTAGAGCTGAACTGCTTCTTTGAGGCCACCCAGTTCTTTTCATTTTACAGATGAAGAAATGAAGATCCAAGGAAGCTGAGTGAACTGTCATATACATGATCACAAGTAGGAGTAAGTGGTAAGTTGGAATTTGAATTCTTCTGACTCATAAGTCTAGTACTTCTTTATCTCTACCATATTGCTTCCTGGGGATAGGTATTGACCTGTTTGAGGGCTGTCTTGGAGGTCAAATCTTTCTTTAAGGAAGATATGGTTTTTTTTTTCAGGAATAATAATGATACCCAATAATCTCTTTAAATGTAACTCTCCATTAGGCCTTGGTCAATCAACAAATATTTATGAAGTTCTTACTAGGTCCCAAGCCCTGCACTACATATAGAGAAAACAAAAATAGTCCTTATCCTCAGAAGTATCCATTCGAATGGGGGAAGACAACATCAATAGTATGTTTCTCTACTATGTCTTATCTAGCAAATAACTATGTAGATACAAGTTTTTGTTGTTTTTTATCCTTCATTTTTTAAGATATCATAATTATATCTTGACTTGTGCATGAATTGGATTTAAGTAAGACAAAGTTATATAAAGTCATCAGCTTTACTCTCTCTTCAGAATTATCGGAATACAAGGACAAGACAGAAGTCAGGACCACTGGAGATGGTGTGAGATGCAGTGGATGAACAAATAGAAGATAATATAGTATAGAAAGTACTAGCAGCTGGAGATTCTGGAGATACCTTCTGCAGAAGTAAGAAATTAAGAAGCAAAAGGTAAGGAGTAAGAGGATTCTAGGTGTGCGTGACAGCCAGAGTGAAAGCATGGAAATGAAAGATGGAATGTCATGTTCAATAAATTACAATTAGACTAATGTAGCTAGATGATAGTGAGGAGAGTAAAGTATAAGAGTAGAAAGACAAAGGGGGGTTCAGGTTATGAAGAAGTTTAAGCACCAAGCAGAGCAGTTTTTTTTAATGATGGTGGCTAATAGGGAGCCATTGCAACTCACTGAGTAGAGGGGCATTGTGATTGGATCTACTCTTTTTTTGTTTTGTTTTGTTACTTTTTATTTTTTCAGTTACATGAAGAAACACTTTTTGATAGTTGATTGACATTTTACGATTCAAATTCTCTCCTTCCCCTTACTCTCTCCCTCCATCCCTAGTAATTAATAATCTGAAATAGATTATATCAGTGCTTTCATGCATTACATATTTTTATATTGTTCATGTCATTATAGGAGACATATCACAAATACAATAAAAAAAACTTATGAAGGAAGATGGCATGCTTTGATTTGCACTTAGATTCCAACAGTTTCTTCTTTGGCTGTGGATAACATTTTCCATCATGAATCTCTTGTGAATATCTTGGAAATTTGCTTTTCTGATAATAGTTTATTCCTTCACAGTTGATCATTGTGCAATATTTCCATTACTGTACAGATAAACTCTTTAAAAATTAATCTTGGGTAGTGGACAATGAATTGTAGTTGGGAGATGCTTGAGGCAAGGAGTCCAATCAGAAGGTTATTCCAGTGTGCAAAAAAGAAGCAATGAAGTTCAGAACTAGTTGTGGTTCTATGAGTAGAGAGAAGGGGACGTGTGTGTGTGTGTGTGTGTGTGTGTATACATCTAGAGAGAGAGACAGCTAGATAACTGGATAGCCAACTAGCTAGCTAGATATATAGATAAATTCAGACAGAAGCAACAATATTTGGCTATAGATTAACTACATGAGTTAAGTGAAAGTGAAGAGTCCTAGATAATAGTAAGATTTCAAGTCTGGGTAATCTGAAGGATTATGGTACTTCTCACTTCCCTAGATACCTTCTTATCTTGTTTTTTTCCCCCTTAGCACAGAAAAGCAGTGAGTCAAAACTGAATATTTCTAGATTTGCTAGTTTCCTCATGAGTTTGAGGGTTCTAGAGACAATGAGAGATTGGGGTGCCTGCTGTTCAATGGCTAATGTCCCCATCTCCTAGTTACAACCTTTTCACAGAGGAAAAGATGAACACCTAGGAAAATGCTTTATTCTCTTTCCAATATTAGGGAAACCTTTCTTTGTTTCTAGGTTCTGGAGCTTAAGCTTAGGAGAAAGTTAGATGGGAACAAGGAGTGCATTTCATTTCTCCCATTACCCAAAGCTGGTGCTTGCTTCAGCATGTGACCAAAATAATTGTATTTGTACCATTTACCTAGGAGGTTTAAAATGATTATTTTATGTTTTAAATTCAATCCTGATTTTTCTGCAAACACAGCATTCAGAGGAGAAGAAAGAACTCAGCTGTCTATACAAACATATGGAAATGAATGATAAATGGGCTGGGGCTACACAGTAGATTTGTTAACCCAGCATGTATAAATCATCATTTTTCAACCATTTATTAAACTAATAGGATTGTTTTTGGAACATCAAAGAATTCTTTATTAAGTAAATAATCATGTTTATCCACTTAGTTATGGAGAAAAGCAAATCATTCACACTGAATTTACTCTGCCTCGTCAGATTCAATCTTTCTTAAATGTCATCCGTTGATAATTTTTACCAAACAACCTGGGGAAGAAACGTCCTGATTTCTAACAGCCCTCAGTCAGTTCTATGGTACTTGAAGAATGATGCTATTTTGCCACTCATATTCTCATTTCTATTGTTCCCCAACAACTAGTTTATTCCTCATTGACCTTCATTATGCCTTATAGGTTCATAGATCGAGAGTTTGAAGGTACCTCTGCCCAAACTATAATTTCAAAGATAAGGAAACGAAGACTAATGGTAGTAAAAAGTGATTTCCCCAAAGTCACATGGGTAGCAAATGTCTGAGGCAGGTTTTGAACATATGCCCACTGACTCTGGAATCTGTGCTCTTTTGGTACTATGTCTCAACATACTTTTCATAATACCATTATTAAAATGTTGTGTCTTGACCATATTGTCTTTTCTTCCCTCCATGTTTCATCTTCTATCTCCTAATTAGCCCAACAAGTAGTCACATTGCAATGATTTGCTTTGTTGATTATTCATGGCATCTGATTTTCCCCTTGTACGTTCCTGGATACCATTCCCAAGTAATTTTCCTCTCTGGACCCCTCTTCACCTCCTTTGTTTTCCTTAGCATACTTCCAAATACCTTTTCCACTTAATTCTTGTTTCCTTACTACTAATTCCTTTTTCTTACCCCAATTTATTGCGTGCTAAACACAAATTCATACTAATATTTAGCCTAAGAAAACTTAATTAGATATGTAAATCTGCACTCTCTCCACCCCCCAAAAATGCTTCAAGAAAGTCTCCCTGTGGTACACTAGAAAGAATACTAGATTTGATCTGGTTGTTGGTTGTTGTTCAGTCATTTTAGTCATATCTGACTCTTCGTGACCCCATTTGGGGCTTTCTTGGCAAAAATACTGGAGTGATTTGTCATTTCCAGATGAGAAAAATGAGGCGAACAGTTAGGTGACTTACTCATGGTCACGCAATAAGTGTCTGAGGCCAGATTTGAACTCAGGAAGATGAGTCTTCCTGGCTTCAGGTCCATCACTTCTACTTATTGCACCACCTAGCTGCCCATTAGATGTTAGAGTATATTCTAAGTTCAAATCCCTGTCAAAAGACACTCAGATGTCTACCTTTGGACTAATAACTTAAACTCTCTGGGCTTTGGTTTCCTCATCTGCATAATTTAGGGCCTGAGTTGTTGATCTCTAAAGTCCCCTCTAGCTCTAAATCTATGATCATATGATCTAGTTCAGAAGCTTGCACATAGTAGATGTTCAATGATAATGATTGTTGTTGATAATGAATTAGTCCTGCTAGTTCCTATGGCTGTTACAATGTTTATAATACATCTATTCTTCATTTCAAAGCCAAATAAAATTATGGGAGCCTACAACAGGATCCCTCCAGTCCAACTAGCCCCCCATTACTCCTAGAAAATGAGTCCTTTATTTCTACTAGTAAGCCAAGTTGTAGGAGTCTCTAGAGACCTATATTGATTTCTACTGCTTTCACTTAGGTTGGCTTCTCCAACAACCATTTCATACTGTAAGAAAGTAATATAGGCCTTTTCTTGCCTCTGCTCTTTAAAAAGTTACCACAGAGATTTTTTTTTGACCTGATAACTCTCTCCAAAGAGTTATTACCAACTTATACATTAATCTAAGACGAGATTTGCTTAGGATTCAGGTTAAATAACTTGCCCATGATCATATGCTAGTAAATATTATTATTAGGTATTAAGTATTATTTTTAAAATTTCTTTATTTATTGATTTAGAATATTTTTTCATAATTACATAATTCAAGTTCTGATCCTCCCCTCCTCCCTCTCCACTCCTGGAATTGATAGGCACTTTCACTGGGTTATACATGTATTTATTGCTCAAAACCTATTTCCATATTATTCATGTTTATAATAGAGTGATCTTTTAAAACCAAAACCCCCAGTTGCATACTCATAGAACCACGTGACGAATCATATGTTTTTCTTCTATATTTCTATTCCCCAATTTTTTCATTTGTTTATTTGCTTTTGGGGTTCTACATATATCATTGATCAAGACCTATTTCCATATTATTAATATTTGCAATAGAGTGATCGTTGAGAGTCTACATCTCCAATCATATCCTCATTGAACAATGTGTTCAAGCAGTTGTTTTTCTTCTGTGTTTCTACTCCTACAGTTCTTCCTCTGAATGTGGATAGCATTCTTTCTCATAAGTCCCTCAGGATTGTCCTGGACCATTGTATTGCTGCCAGTAGAGAAGTCCATTACATTAGATTGTGGCACAGTGTATCCGTCTCTGTGTACAATGTTCTCCTGTTTCTGCTCCTTTCGCTCTGCATCAATTTCTAGAGGTCTTTCCAGTTCACATGAAATTCCTCTAGTTCATTATTTCTTTTAGCACAATAGTATTCCATCACCAACAGAGACCACAATTTGTTCGGCCATTCCCCAATTGAAGGATATTCCTTCATTGTCCAATTTTTTGCCACCACAAAAAGCACAGCTATAAATATTTTTGTACAAGTATTTTTCCCTATTATCTCTTTGGGGTACTAACCCAGCAGTGGCATGGCTGGATTAAAGATCAGGCAGTGTTTTAAAGCCCTTTATATTCACAAAGTTTTAAGTAAGTATTATTAGAGATAAGGGTTGAATACATTTTTTCCTGACTCCAAGTCTAAACTATAGCCATTACCACCAAAGTACCTCTTTTAAAAATAATAAAAAATAGAAATATTTTTAGAGGTTATCAAGATAAATAATGTATTATGAACTCTAAACATTTGTATTTTCAAAGAATTAAGCTTCCAGAAAAGATTTTTAACAATCAGTTATCTATAACATTTTTATTTCCCCTTTCTTACTGTTGGTCCCTTTTACTATTTTTCTCCATTCATCAATATCTGTGTGTATATTTTTCTTGTATATAGTTGGAAAATATTCAACACTAATATATTCCAGATTGCTCTATAAAGTTGTTAATCATAGTATATCTCACTCTTCAAAGAAGCAAAGTTACCAAGGACCTTTAGTGTATTGGAAATACACATGGCAGATGTGAGTGGGCTGGAGAATATTGCCAACAATGATGTGTGCACAAGAGGTATTATCCAAGAAAGTACTATGATCAACTGGGCTAGTTATATAGCAAGAGCAAATAGAAACATGTACAGCTCATGGTACCTAACTGGTAGCTATAGGACATTAAGAAAAAGCCCTTAAGGAAAGCCTGAAATATGTTGGGTAGATACTCTGGAAAATGTATAGAGAAGACACGGAACAAAAAAAAGCCGTTACACAAGATGAAGGGTGGATGGGTTGTGATTGGCCCCAGTAGAGATAATATCACAGATCTATTGAATTAATGAAGCATTGTCAAAATAGCACATACTTTATCAAAATATCACATTACTTTTTGTTCAGTATTATTAAAACCTGAGTACTTTGTTTTAGTTACTTAACTGTTAGTTAACTGACCAACTTAGTTTTTTTTTTTCAGCTCTCCCTATTTGTTTTGACAAAGCTTCAAAAATCTAAGGCCTTCAGGAATGTACTTAAAGCTTTACATCATTTAATATGTCTATATTTTCTTGTCTTTGTTGTGGAGTATTTGAGGTTTTCAGAGAGGACTAGCACCTCTGATGTAAGAGCTTGTCAAGCCCTTTTCAGGGTTGCTTATCCACCTTTGGTGTCTAATTTTGGTGTCTCTGGACAGACCCCCAATGAAGGAAAAGAGTGAGAAGTTTTCTCATAATTATGAATCTAAGCAACCTATATGTCTTATCTGAAAGGCAACCCCATACTAATCAACCAGTTGTTATTTCAACGTTATTTTGACTGCATATGGCAAGGTTTGTGGGCCATTTCAGTCCACACCAGAAGCTGTAATTTCTATCTATCTATCTATCTATCTATCTATCTATCTATCTATCTATCTATCTCTTTTTGGTTGATTTTGGTCTTTAATGCCTCCATCTTTTTTTCCCTCTCTCCTGTCCTTCCCTCTCCCCAGCTCCCAACATGATCAGCCAATTCTCTGACCAGCTTAAAAATTCTCTCAATTCTCCATCTTTACCTATTGAATTCCCTTTGACAAAGCTCTGCCTTTGAGAATTTATTTTAGCATGGGAGTTCCTATCTTGGACAGATATATCTCTTTCCCTCTTCTACTTCTTACAGTTCCCCCAGGGGAACTTTTTTTAATACTCGGACATGGACTTTGGTAATTTTTTTGCCTTTACCTCCTTCTAAATGGACAGAAAGATCTTTCTAATTTTTTAACATCCCCAGTAAACATCCTCTCAAGTTTTGGGCATTCTTCCTCAAATTAACATGCCCATCTCACCTTTTTCTTGTTTTTTTTTTTTTTTGGACACCTCTCTTTTTTATTATGATCATCACTAGTACTTTTACTCTTTTATATTATGGTTCTTCTTATTGTCATCAAGTGGATTAGCCCAAGGACAAAGTGGCAACTGGCCTGACATGGAATCTAGTAAGCCCCAAAACTTGTAACCTAGAAAGATTTGATGAACTTCAGTTTACTTAGCTTGAAGGTGAAGGCCCCAGGTTGGACCTTGTTGCATGGGGTTTCCTCCCTGAGGGAAAGTCCAACTTCACTTGTCTCAGACTAAAATAGATCTTATTTTTGAGCTTGAGTAGGGATGATCATTCCCATCAGGGCCAAGCCCAAGCTGAATGACTCTTCTTGTTTCCAGAAGCCTCTCCCAGCATATCATACCCTCCTTCCGAGGATCAAACTTGGGAGCTTCAGCTTACGGGACTGACTCACTGCCTACTGTGCTAATGAGTCACTCCTGAGACAAGTGAAGTTGGACTTTTCCTCAGGGAGGAAACCCCACTTGACGAGGTCAAATCTGGGGCCTTCACCTTCAAGCTAAGTAAACTGGGGTTCATTAAATCTTTCTAGGCTACAAGTTTGGGGGCTTACTAGATTCCACCTCGACAGGCTTGTCTGATAGCAAGTTGTTTACTGACAAGATCAAGAGCTTGTTGTGATATAACATTAGTATGCTAACATGGAACATACATTGAAATCACATGCAAAACCTCATTGAGGTATTCCAATGATCCTAGATTCTTAAACACTATGCCAGCAGAACGTGAACTGTAGCAGGATCTACCAAGCCAGAAGAACTCTGAATATAGATTCAGGTACTACCACCTAAGTTCCAAAAAACCTAAATATGGTAGAGTCTATTTTTAGAAACCAGGGCATGTGGAAATGAATTTTTCTGTCCATGATAATTCATCATGGATAGTTACCAAAAGAAAGAAATTAGTCAAGTCAACAGTATTATTAAACTATCTTTGTATTAGGCATTGGGTATACAAAAACAAAAATGAAAAATAGTCTCTACCTTCAAGGAGTTTACAATCTACAGGTGGCAAAATATATAAACAGATTTTTTAAAAAATTTACCTAATTCTGTTATTTCGTCAGTGTAGAGAGTTCTCAGCAGGAGGAACTCTATTAATGATTTCTCTATCATTTATTTTCTTAGGGAGTTGTCTGAGATGTTAATAAATTAGGAAATAGATGATGTTTGAAAAGAGGAAGACCCCTAAACTAATCAATGGATAAAGAAAGGATTCCTGATGCAAGTAGCTTAAAAAAAACAAACCAAACCATGAATTCAAAGAGATGAAGGGGAAAAGACATAGGTAGGTCATTTTTCATAAGAAATTGGGGTAAATAACAAAGTCAGGAATGTAGAATAAAGGAACCAACAATGGAGTCACCTTGAAACTTTAAGCTCACCCACATTGATTTACATGGCAACTAGAGGCTGTTGGCACTATAGGTTCATATTAATCCTCTGTTGTTTTGCTAACTGGTTTGTGAACATTATGAAGGCACTGATGATCAGAGGTGTGACAGTTCTATCACCAAATTTGACAAGGTACATTTCTTTCCTCTTTGGAAAAATTCCTGACATTACAAAACTATTCTGAAATATATTAGTATTTCATTCTTTATTTCAGTGATAAAATAGAAGAAAAATTGTGATCCTTCCTCACCAAACACAGAACATTCCTAAATATGTTCTAGCTGATTACTATTCCACTAGTCTTTGAGGACAGATTAACATTGATTAGATTCTGGGTAAAGCCAATCCTGGCATCATATTCAGTGGTGTTAATCTGCTTATTGGTAGATCCTTCCACTAGACTGTCCATTTTGATCTAAACTCAAATATCAATGATGATCATTTGTCTATCAAAAGACTTTCCACTAGCTTGGTAGTTTTGACTGAGCCCCAATTATCTCACTATTTTTAGAGCCTTGACCTCCAATTATGCAAGCAAATAAATCATTTGGAATGGTGAGTTCTTGAAAAGTAGTCTGAAGACATGCATCCAAATTTTTCTAATAGCATTTCACCTCTGGAGATCTAGATACATTGCCAGTATACCTAGCTTTATCCTGTGTCATGAGGAAGTGTGACTGTTTCAGTGCCCACTGGTGCATCTTAGTCAGATCTGGATGTGTGGAATGGAATATTCTTCTTGAATTGTGGAGGCCTTTAGATGTGGTCCCTCCACGTTAGGGTTGAGGCACACAGATGGGATGGGATGGGGAAAATTCACTCTGTGGCTACCTCTATTGAAATTTAGCTGATTACTTACAAAGTTGACTGGAGAGCTGGATGGATTAGACCAATAAGGATGATTATGTCCTTTGGAAGTCACTGGCAGACTCTCCAATGTGACCATTTAGAGCTCCTTGATATCTATTTGATGGATTATGGGAAGCCAGCAATGATGATGACTGATTTAGCTGAGGTTTTTTTAATAACTTATTCTCTTCCATGTGGACCTGAATCCCTATATTCTCTCTTATTTTCTTGATCTTACATCTTCATTTTCCTATAAGAGAGTCACCTTGATTAGCAAGGACCACAAATTTCAAGGTGATGAAGTCCTCTGGCAGTTGCAGCACAGGTCAAAGTTGCTGATGTCCTCTTCCACTCTAACAGCGATCATAGCAAAACAATGACATTGTTGAGTCCAGAGGGAGCATTTTTTGATGAGAAAAGAGGGAAAACAGTTCAAAGAACATATAATCCTAGCATGAGATGTTCTGCTATCTTCAGCTGGCTACCTGACTGTGTTAGGCTATATAGCTCTGAGCTATGAATGAAAGCATTCCCTACATGGAGAGGCTTTCCAGAAGCTGCACTCCAGCTGATGGTAACAAATAGAATCCTAGGATCTGAAGAGATTGAACGGCAGAGGATAACAGAGAATTGCATTTCAGCAGAGATACCTAGCAGCAGAAGCATCTATTAGTGTGCAGTTGTTATTTGTCCTTCATTTTCAAAGACAACCAATGACATTCTGGTGAATGAGATCTTGATTTGCACATGAATTGGATTTAAGTGAGACACGGTTGCACAAAGTCATCAGTCTTACTCTCTTCCAGTCACTGAAATCCAGTGGCAGGACAAAAGTCAGGACAACTGGTGATGACCCAGAATGCAGCAGATGCCTTTGGTATCTTCCATATCTGACAAAGCACTAAGCATTTCATGGCACCTGTTTCAGTTACTTTCATGGCTGATGGAACAAATTGTTCTCATCTGCCCATTTCACCCAGGGAAGTCTTCACATCTGGGGGGTATATACCATTTAAGTCACTGAAAGGTTTATGGCCTGCCAACTACCTTAATAAGATTTAGTTCATCAGCCAAGATGGTTTATTGGGGTGTGGCCACTGTGCATATTAAAACTTCTTGGAGTTGAGTTGAGTGCCAGGTGGACACAAAAGGAGTATAAGAAAACCTTAAAGGGCTTGGCAAATTCTCATAACAGAGGGGCTAGTCTTTCTTGAACACCCATATACTTGAGAGTACAGTAGAAAAGACTGTGCAGTAGGAGGCCCCAGTTAGCAAAGAAAGTAGCTTGTCTGAAGATATCACAGGAGGATCTCAGTTGCTCCATAACATGAGAGGCATGCTTTGTCCTAGACACAGGATAATATGAGTTTCTTGGTGCTATCTTTTCCCTGTTTGGTTGCCCTACTATTTGTGTTCCCTAGATACATGTGTTTCGTACACATTTCCTTTCTCCCACTGGTTTTGTTTTCTTCTGTGGGAGAAGTAATCTATATGTTTATAAAGGAAATATTTTTGTCACTTATCATGTTATATTATTTAATTAAATTTCTTCTGCTTTGAACTATTGCATTCTGTTAAAGCAATACATGAAGGGATGCACAAACCTAGTTTTTTAGTGGCTATGGACATACAACCACAACATATGTTGAACCTAGGGTAGCTTTCAAGGAAGTTCACATGGGTATGGATTTACACTCCACAGGCATAGTAACATTGTGTAAGCCGAGTGCAGCCTTCATTTTCAAAGAGGATCAGTGACATTATGAGATGATGTCTTGATTTGTGCTTAAATTGGATTTAAGCAAGGCAGAGTTGCAAAGTCTTCAGGCTCAGTCTCTTCCAAAGTCAACAAAGTCCAGTGGCAAGATAAATCAAGACAACTGGTGATGGCCCAGGATGCAGTGGATGACCTTGTTGTCTTTGATGCCTGATCAACCTCTAAGCATTCCACAATGCCTGCTTCAGTTGCTTTCATGGCCACTGGAACAAATTGTTCTCATGCATCCATTCCCTAGGGAGATGCTTCATGTGCTTGGAGTAGAGATCCCCGTAAGTCATTGATGGATTTGAGGCCATTTGGTTACCTTCAACCTGGTTTAGCCCATCTGTCAAAATGGTTTTCCTGGGGTATGGCCATTGTGCATGCTACAGATTCTTGGAGCCACATGTAGGAGTTGGGTAAAAGTTGGTACCAGTGTTGGATGAATAGCTCTGAAAAGTTCTCAGCAAGTCTTCACACCAGAGGTGCTATATGCCGGGCAATCAAATTTCAGCTGGTTGGAAGCTATAACCACAGAGATATTATTTATAAATAAATATAAATATAAATAAGATAATAAAGTTTTTTCTAATCATGAGAGAGCTATATAAATGTTAGATATTATTAGTATTATTATAATTTTGCTATTATTACTATTATTATTATACTGGTAGAAAGAATCATATAATCAGAGTTAAGAGTTAAAAGGAGCCTTCTAATCCAACTCTCTCATTTTTAGCTTGATAAATCGAGACCCAGAGAGGTTAAGTAACCTCTTATTGTCACCTAACTAGCAAATATAATTTTCTCTTATTCTAGATTTATTATATATTATATATTCCAGATTTCCATTTTACCATCACTGATAAAACCATAGCTCTTTGAAATATCAAAGTGTAATGAAAACACACACACACACACACACTGGACTAGGAGTTTCATGTGGATTTTAGTCCTGGCTCTACCACTAATCATTGTTCTGACTTCAAAATGGGGCCTTTATTGACCTATGCTTCATTTCCCCCTTTTGTTAAATGAGGAGTTGGATAATCTCTATGATGTAATCTAAATCTAATATTCTATGGTCCCAAATTTGCCATTTTTGCCTAATTACTATTGGACAAATTAAATTTCATTCATCAGAAACTGAGTATGAAGATTTGATAACATCTTGGTACATTTCTGAGGATCTTAACTGAAACACTGAGGTTTGGGAGGATGTGTTTTTAAGAATAGGAAATCAAAGCAATTTGTTGGAATAAAATATTTTCATCACAGCTATTGCACACTTCTTGGCTTTCTGTATTTTGGTGGCAGATCTTGGCCAAACACTAAGCAATTAGAGGTTAATTAAATTTCAAGTCTGGTAAGTGATTTTTAAGGCTACTTCCAGTGGAGTATTTCCTTTAACAAGCTTTGTAGAACCTTTTCCAATATCTAGCTAGCTGAAATGCTTTTTGCCAGTGACAGGAAACTTCACCAATAGTGCTGTTTCCTCAAGTGTTTAATGTCAACATATCCTTCAACACTGTCTTTTTTTAAAAAATAGTTCCAGGATTTTGAGATGCTTGTTTGGCTTCCTGTAAACTCTCTATAAACCAATATAGTATGGGAAGCTTTCTTTTCAGGGGCTCATCCATTCTTGACCTGAATTTATTAATTTATTCTCTGTGTGTGTATATGTGTGTGAGTGTGCATATGTGTGACTCTCTTGGCAGAATGTACCTTCTTGAGGGTTTTTAAAAAAAAACAAAACTTTGTAACTCCAGGATCTAACAGGTACTTGAAACACAATAGGTTCATTGATTGATAGACTTTTTAAAAACCAGTACATGAGGTACTGGTACTCAGATTGCAACAGAGATTTTTTGGAATAAGAAAAATGAGTGTGTAAGAGAAGGTGGGAGGTAGAGAAGGTGAATTTTACTTTACTGAAAAAATATATATAATTTAAAAGAAAAAGAAAGGAAAGCCTATGTACTATAATTAAGGGTAGACTTAGAAAAATATTCATCAAGGTATACATAATATCCATTGCAATAAAAGTATGGTGTCATGATTTATCATAAAAATAGAAGAAAAGGGTGTTGGAGTACTAATTTAAGAACATACAATGTGTTGGAGAAAAGAAAATGTTGGATCTGGCATCAGAAAATTTGAGTTAATGTTCTAACCCTGCCAGATGTAGTTGTTATGACTTTAGGTAAATCACCAAGCATCTCTATGCCTTAATAGAATGAAGGGATGAGACTAGTTGATTGATTACTGATGCCTTCTTCAGCTCTAAATTTATGGCTCAATGATATTATTAACTGCCATTAGGGATTGAAGACAATAAAGAGACACAGTGAGGAAGGTCATGAGATCATAAATGTAGACATGGAAGGATCCTGTATGGTCATTTAGTGTTGAGGGGTCATCATGCAGTCCAGTAAGTCCTCAAGTGCTGAAGGAACCAGATTAAAATATAATGAGGTAATGTCTAACAGGATAAATAAAATACAATAAAATATGGATAATATTACATTTTTAAACTAAGTCAATATCCACCTGCAGGGATCTTTGTGTACAGATTACAGACTACAGGTTGTTTCTATTTGAGTTTGACACTACTGATCCAGTTGATTTTTCTGTTGCTTTTCAGTCATTTCAGTCATGTCTTACTCTTTGTGACACCAACTGAGGTTTTCTTGGCAAAGATACTGATTTGTCATTTCCTTTTCCATTTCATTTACTGGATGTGGAAACTGAGGTCAACAGAGTTAAGTGACTTGTCCAGGATCACACAGCTAGTATCAAGGCTGGATTTGAATTTCATTAGCTACACCACTTAGCTGCCCCCCCAATCTAGTATAATCTCATATTATAGTTGAAGAAACTAGATAGACTATAGAGAAGTTTAAGCAATTTGCCAAAGGTCACACAACTATTAAATAGTAGCAATAGGATTCAAATGCTGGTCTTCTGACTTCAAAGCATACTTTCTCCTACAAACTGCTACCACTCAAGGAGTGGGAAGTTTTTCCTCCCTCATGCTTATTTAGTGTATTTTAAGGTTCTCTGTTCCATGAACACTTTTAAAACAAGTGGAACTGAAACCTCGTAAAATTATACTCAATGTTCAGTCCTCAGAATAGACTATAATAGGGCATCTTTATGACTGTAGAATATCTCAAGGTAACAAATAAAAGTCATATTTATATAATTTATCAAAGACTTTCTTCAAAACAGCCTTTCGAGGTAAGTATCATAAATTATCCATTTTATAAATGAAGAAACTGAGGCTAAGAGTTGAAAAATAACTTTCTAAATGTCATAAAATTATTAAATGTCAGAGCAAGGACTCAAATCTGTGTCTTGTGGTTCCAAGTTCAATGTTCTTTTTCCTATGCTGTACTGTCTTGACCTCTTTAAAGTAAGACTGGCAGAACCCTTGTTCCCAGAAAACATCTAGTCTGCATTTCATAAAAGTATTGCTCAGTGAGCATGCTCTTAGAGTCTGCATGGTTGGGCTGACTTTAGTTTATACTTAAAATATTTTTACCTAAAATAATAACATCTAAAGAGATTCAATGTCTCACATAGAAACTGACTCCTGATTCATGTACTGAACTATGAATATTTGAGAAATGCTCCTAAGAAGGAAAACATTAGTAGAAAAAATAGTGAGAGGAGAAAAAAAATATTTTCTGTGACTGAGGGCCACCATGGCCCGAACTCTGGACCCATGTAGAGCCTAGATCTAGTCTTGGAAGTAGCCTGACTCTAAAGAAAAGATTCAATCTTTTTTTTAACACTTTCTAAGACATTCTGCTCTTTGCTTGGAGTCTTGGGGAACATATTTATAACCTTAGGTATGGCTCATGTCTAAGGTTTGCTCAAAAAAAAAAATTAACAAGCTCCTTTCTAGAAAAAAAAGTTTCTCCTTGCACAAAGTAGTACGTATCAGGTATAAAACTGGTATTTATTTCTTCTGTCCCAAAAGAAATGCTTAAAATATTAAAAAATCATAATTATACATGGGTATACTTAAAATATGAACCAAAAAATCTATCATGTCTACTATAATTTCCTGGCAGGCTGTAATACTCCCCACAGGAGCTAAGCAGATATTTCCCATTTTTTTTTTACCCTTGTACTTTGGTGTATTGTCTCATAGGTGGAAGATTGGTAAGGGTGGGCAATGGGGGTCAAGTGACTTGCCCAGGGTCACACAGCTGGGAAGTGGCTGAGGCCGGGTTTGAACCTAGGACCTCCTGTCTCTAGGCCTGACTCTCACTCCACTGAGCTACCCAGCTGCCCCTTCCCATTTATTTTTAATATATGTTGTTAGATCAAGAACTAAAGATCCATATTTTATGGCCAGTCAGATATACTTGACTCTTCTTCCTTGTGGTAGTCATCTACTCTTCTGAGAAGAGGAGTAAAGAGGGGTACCCATATCTCCCAAAGACTCCAGATTCTTAAACTCATGAAGTACCCATCGAATTTTAAAACTTATATCTCAGTGTTCCTTTTTGATCACCTCTATGCAGGGAAAGAAATGCAAATCAGAAGAAATCTCCAGAGATTTGGGGTCTAGTTTCAAGTTCACCAAGGCAAGCATATATACTTGCTTCCAACAGTCAAAAAATGCATCTATTAAGCTTCCACTTATATCGCCACCATGAACTACTCCTGGGAAAAAAAAAGGAAAGAAGAGAAATCTTCCTCTGGTATTCCATTTAGAAGTTTAAAGATGTTGAATTCTGAAGTCATATTTTTGAAAAAAGAGAAGAAAGAAGAGAAATTGTTTTTCCCTTTAAAGTACTGAGAGGTTGCAACTTCTCTTCAGTTGTTAAACATCTTTGGTACCACCTCATCCCCAAATCCAGCAATGAAGCTCAGGGAAATCAGTTAGGAATACTGAAGTGTACATGTCTTTTATCAAAATGGCTCTGAGGAAAGCCCAGAAGTTGTCAGGGTGCAGGCTCAGTGCCCTAGTGCCTATACTCCAAATAGACAAAAAAAAAAAAAGAAAGAAAAAGACCTACATATATAAAAATATTTATATCATCTCTTTTCATAGTAGCCTCAAACTGGAAACAAAAGGGTTGCCCAACTTTTAGAGAATGATTAAACAATTTATGGTATATGAATGCAATGAAATATTATGGGTGTTATGACAATGATGAAATGGGCTATTTCAGAGGAAACTGTAAAGACATTATGACCTACAGAGAAAGCAGAATCAGAAGAACATTTATTTATACCATGAAAACAGCATTATAAAGAAAAAAATCTGAAATACTTTGAAACTTTGACCAATGCAATAATCAATCACAAGTCCAGATGATGAAACATTCTACCTACTTTTTCTCATAGAGAGGATAGAATTAAAATGCAGATGGGAATTCCCATTGTAGAATTTTTTTTGCTAAACTATCTTTTTTCTTTTATTTTTTTTTATTGTTCAATGGGAAGGAAAAAGAAAAGGGAATTGGAAGTGATAAATAGTTAATGCTTGTTTTTTAGAAAATGTGTCCCAGTTGAGGTGGAGCCAAGATGATGATGTAGTAGCAGAATCTTGGAGTGCTCCTTTCCAACATATCATTACAAAGCATCTCAAAAGTACAGAAATCACAACCAGAGGAGTAAAGGAGCTCTCCCACTGGATACAGCATGAAAAGTAGACAGTGAGTGGGAAATCCCATCCTATAAGGGGGGGTGAAACTGCACAAGTCAAAGCACAATCTGACCACCCCTCCCCCAACCATTTATGGTGCCAGAGTTAAAGCCAGGGCAAGGGAAATCTCCAAATTCTAAGGGGCTGGATGAAAGCACCACAGACTTACACCCTGAGAGCTGTGCCACACCTTGGCAGTAAGACTTGAGGCTAAAAAAACACAGAGCTTGGTCCTTGCAGTGGGGACAACAATGTGGGGGCTACAGAGGAGGCAACAAGAGTGGGAAATATAGCCTCAGGGCAAAGTGCTTTGAAGCATGCTATGCAAAAAACATCACATATCTACCTGCCCTCACTCAGGCCTCTGACAGGGAAGGGAATATAGGACCAAGGCAAAGTCCTGCAAGACAGAAGCTAAGAAAGCAATGACCATCAGCATGAAGGAAACCCAATCCTCCGGCAGCAAAAGGAGCAAACAATAGCAAAAAAAGCTCTTGACCTTGGAAAATTTATATGGTGAAAAAGAGAAAAATACAGAAGCAACAGGAAAGATTGAGAAACAAACAAACACACCCAAGCCCTGACCTCCCCCCAAAATGGAAATTGGTCACAAGTTCTGGAGGAACTCAAAAAGGAGTTCAAGAACCAAAAAAGAGAGGAGAAAAATAGGAAGGGGGGACAGAGTGGAAGTGTTCCAGTGTAGAAGATATAAGGGGCTCTCTGTTTACACAAATTTCAAGAGTAGCATCCTTGGCAACAATCCTGAGTACAAAGGATAAAAAAAGTTTCCTGACTATTTTTATAATATATAATTTTATTTTTATATTTTATTTATATTTGTAATATAATTTATAATATATAATATATAATTATATATAATTTTATAAAATATAAAAAATATATATATATATAAATTAGTGACATTTAGTCACTTTTTGTTAGATCAGCATAGTTTAGTTAGATCAGTTAGTTAGATTAGTTACATCAATGGAGTTTAGTTAGATCAGTTATATGAATAAATATTATTAAGGATCCATCTTATGCCTTTTGGCCAAAAAGTGGCTAAAGGTGATCTGGGAAGATAACAGAGCAGGAAGCAAAAACTACAACTCTAATACTCAATGTTTTTGTCTTCAAGTCACTTTGTAGTTAGTTCTTCAGGAGAAAGTGCTTCCAGAGTGAATAAAATAAACCCTATAACAATAAGAGATTAATGATTTTTCATTTACAAGAAGTTCCTATTTTATATACCTCATCCTCTAAAGTCTTTCAATGTCCCATTGAGACGTAGAGATGGCTATGGGCTCTCTAAGGCTATGGTAGTAGAGTCCAGACTTTGGCAACTGATGCCATGCCAACCCCCTCCTCCCCCAACCAACAAACATTAAATAAACATCTATTGTTAGCAAGGCACTGGGTCAGGTATTAAAAATACAATGGAAAAAACAAAAATAATCCCTACCCTCTGGCAACTTAAATTATTTTTTTAAGTTGATGTCTTTTGTTTTTATATCACCTTTATTGACCAATATGTACTTACTCAATCCCTCAACAGAAATCCCTCCCGCATAACAAAGGAAAAAAATAAAGAATAATAACAATAAAATCAATTAGTACAGCTAACAAACACATCAATCAGGTTTAACATTCAGTATTCCACACCCATAATTATGGTAACTTTATGAAATAGAAAAGACTTTAAGTATAGGCTGTTAGAAGGTCATCAAAGGGCTGGCCCAGATAGGATCAGAGAAACTCATCACCAGATACTTGGCCACCACATATGGAAATTTTTCAACCATAGACTCTCATGAAACAATCTGCTTAGTCATAGAGATGTTGTGAATTGCCTTAGTGGAGTGAGAGCTCAAACCAATGAAATCATGCATTCTTGAAATATATGCAATTAGACGGTGGAGACAATTTAAAGAAAAATAACATATAGTCTCTGACCTGTAGGAGCTTACTGTAAATGGGAGACCAGGACTCAAATGTGGGTCCTATGATTATATATATATATTATACATATGTATAATATATATATATTCACCTGAGCAAATAGGTAAAAAATTTCTTATGGAGGCTATTGTTTGTTTTTGTTTCAAAGAGGACCAATGCCATTTACATGGTGATATTTTGACTTGTGCAAGAATTGGATTTAAGGTAGGCAGAATTTGCACAATTGTCAGCTTCACTCACTCTACAAGAGTCTTCCAAGTCCAATGACAGGACAAAAGTCAAGATGACCAGTGATGGCCTGGGATGCAATGGATGACCTTACCTTCTTTAATATCTGACCAAACTCTGAGTTCTTTATTTAGCACCTCTTTTGGTCACAGTCACAGCCATTGGAACAAATCATTCCCATCCACCCATTCTGGCAAGGGAAGTCTCCACATGCTTGGGGTAGACATCCACCTAAATCACTGATGAGTTTGTGATCCATCAGTTACCTTCAACCTGCCAAGATTATTTAGTAGGTTATGGCTGCTGCACATGCTACAGTTTCTTGGAGTCACAGGTGAGAGTTGGGTGCCAGGTAGATGCTAAAGATGGATGAGCAGCCCTGAAAAGGCCTCAGAAAGCCTTCATAAAAGAGATGCTGGTCCTCTATGAGCACCCATACTCCCCTCATATAAAGGTACCATATTCTGGAGTAACATGAAAAAAGCTCCTGAAATGGAATGAAAATCCTTCCCTTTCCCTCTTTTATTAAAAAAGGGCCTTTGAAAATTGATAATGCTTAACTTCCTGGTCTATTTTTATTTTTAAAAATGAATTTTTATTGCTTTCATTGCGTTGAATCATCTTTATTTCTCATATATTCTTTCACCCTCTCCTTCCCAGAGAGTCATCCTTTATATCAAAGAATGTAAAAGTTGGGAGAGTGGTACAGATCAGCAAGATAATAGAAAATCCTGACTTATCAGCAGCGCCTTCTACAT
Organism: Gracilinanus agilis; assembly: GCF_016433145.1. NCBI lineage: Eukaryota > Metazoa > Chordata > Mammalia > Didelphimorphia > Didelphidae > Gracilinanus > Gracilinanus agilis. Next base: position 596,134,852 of record NC_058130.1, read on the forward strand.
CCAAGCCAACACTGATGGTTGCAATTGCCGTGACATTTAGGTTCAATTGGTTTTGTTGTTGTTTCCTTTCCATTGACATCCTTGTAGTTATGGTGTATTTTGTTTACTCAGTTCTGATTACATATGTCACAGTTTATGTCTTCCCCTCCTCTCTGTATTTAGCATATTCATTGTTTCATACATCACAATAATATTCCTTTATGTTCATGTACCACAATTAATTTTGCCATTCCCCAATCAGTGGGCATCAATTTTATTTCCATTTGTTTGCACCTAGAAAAAGTATTACCATAAATATTTTGTTATGTATAAGGCTTTTATTTTTATCATTAACTTACTTGGTATATCTGCATAGCAATGATCTCATTTTACTGTCCATTTGTTTGCCTTCTCTTTAATGGTCTTTCCCTCCTTGTTACCTTTTTCCTTATTCTGTGATCTTTCTCACTAAGGGTTTGGCAGTGCTGTGATCATCAGCGAGTCACTTTAATGCTCCAGGTCTCAGTTTCCAAATATGTAAAGTGGAAGAGCTTGCTATTGTTTTAGTCATGTCTGAATCTTCATAGCTCCATTTGAGGATTTCTAGGCAAAGATACTATAGTGGTTTGCCACTTCTTTCTGCAGCTCAATTAACAGATAAGAAAAATGAGACAAATAGAGTTAGAATAATTCCGAGACCAGGTTTTAATTCAGATCTTCCTGATCCCAGGCCTTGCACTCTATGCACTGCACCAGCCAGCTGCCCAAAATAAAGGGTTTGGACCAGAGTATTTCTAAAATGCCTCCAGGCTCGAAATTCTATCATCTTAAGAGTAAATGTCTCCGAGGAGCTTCCAGTGCTAATTTTACATGACTCAATGTTAGAAAATCAGCCTCTTGAATAATTTCTTTGGGATGGCAGTGGGCTGTTTGTATTATGGTAGATAAGAGGCCAGGCAGACACTGTAGACATGTTTGATGAGTGAGGAGAGAAGCTACTAAATTTTCTGTTATTTAAGGTCTTCTATAGACATATAAAGCTAGATGTTAGTTTTTCACCAACATAAATGGTGAACTCATCTTAGAATCTAGTAACTAGTTCATCAGAGAAACTAGAACTCATCCTTGCCACTCCACCCCCATCTTACTGCTAGGTCCAAAATATAAGTGCCCAGTTTTCTTTGGAAAGCCTCTCCTTCCACTTAGCTCACCTTATATTTTTGCTGTTTCAAGAATCTCTTTGCCTCTCCTGGGGGGTGTCAATTCACATCTTAATCACTTTGTGTGTAATCTCATTAGAGATAATCCCATTTACCAAATGTGTCAGTACCTTTCCTGGGTGCAGAAGAAGGAATTCCTAGCATTTGAGTCAGAAACCTGATGCTACTAGCCTTTCTAAATAAAAATGATTGTAGGTAGGATTCTTCCTTTGACTTTTGATGTGGGCACGGAAATGTTCAAGAAGGGGGCTCCTTAAATCTGTCTCTCTAAATCCCCTTCAGCCTTTGCTATACATGTAGAGGGCACAAGTGATTTCTAAAAAGTTTAAATAACATGACTATTTTCCCTCTGAAAAAAACAAAAAAACACTGAGATAAATTGGCATTCTTAACCCAGTGATTATACTCTGTAGTAACGACCCAAGTTTTCCTTACAGAAACAGATGTAGTGTGAACTACTTTCATTGCTATCACTTGCCTTGTACTAACTCTCATCAATTAGACCGAATCCAGTCGCATCCCAGTACATTCAGTGAGCCACATTTGCCCATTGGTGTGATGCTCAAGGGAGGCCCAAGCTCAAGCTAAATTGGAAGCTGAATGAGATGCCCAGGACCCAGTTTCACAAGAAATGTCCACTCATACAATACGCTATTTCTCAGAACATATTCATCAGTATTCATCATCCAAGTGTTGTGTAGACAATTCTTGTTGTAACCCTATTGCTTCCCATCCCCCTACACAAAACAAATCCAAACTCATATTCTTAAAGGAATAAAAAAACCCAGCAGTCATTCTCATGTGATGGTTTGAAAAAAGAAAAGATGTTTGTACCACTCACTGACTGGCTAATGAATAATCAGATTTCACAGCTTGAGTGCTGGGGTGGTAATTTGGTTGCACGCCATGCTCCAAATCCATGGAATAGTGCTTCATTAATGTGAAGACCTGTATAATCAAACAATTAGCAGTCTCTCTGCTACAAAAGCAGCTTTTCATCAGCATATATACTTCGTTGTAAGATGAGTCTCAAATTAGAGAATTTGACAGCAACTAGTCTTTTACCAACTCACAGCAACAGCAGAGCCCACTGAAGCAGCAGCATCCATGTTCTGAACTTGTATGGCCACACCCTCACCTGCGTGGCTTATCTCTCCATTCAGTGTTAGCAGGAAATGCAGAAAATAGGGAGTTAGGGACTTAATCAGCCAATCAATCATCATGCATTTACTAAACCCCTACTATGTGCAAGGAATCTCAAAGATACAAATGAAACTGTTCCCTCCTCTTGATGCATTTATATTGTAGCTTGATCAGTGATAAGTTCTCTGATTTTAACTTATTTAGAAAGATCTCAGATCTTGTAACTTTGATTCAACTGGGTATTTAATTAAGGAAAAGTCACTTTGATTTATCATGGGAATGAGGGAGTGCAAATAAAATATATAAAATGCAAAATGTCCTAGCTGGGCATCAATTTTTTCAAGAACCTACACAAATCTTCATTCCTAAATGGGTGATTGTCCTTATTTCCCAACATATACAGAGGGTAGTTGCCTTCCAGTCATTTCTTTTGTTTTCCATACACTAAAGTTATATGTATATATATATATATACATATATATATATGTGTGTGTGTATGTACATACATATATATTTATGTATCTATATACACACACACACACATATATATATATATAACTATTGAAATATCAAATTTTTCTATCAAAATATGGAAAAAACCAAGTACAAACCAAGGAAAATCAGAGGTCTAAAAAAAGAAACATGGGCATAAGGTATCAGCAAAGAATGGAATATAAGGATAGAGAGTACTGAGGAAAGATGGTTAAGAAGATAGAAGTGAAGACATACATTTATGTACAAATGTGTACATCTGTATATATACACAAACTAATGTATATTATATGCATAATTTATTAAAGCTAAAAAGGTAGATATACCTTCATCTATTGATCTATCTATCTATCTTTCTATCTATCTATCTATCTATCTATCTATCTATCTATCTATCTATCTATCTAATCTATTTCTATTTACCTCATTAAAGGCAAAGGCTCATGTGTTTACCTTTTCTCTGAGAGTTAAAAAAGTCAGAAGGGGAAAAACACAGGGGATTTTTTGGTGGTGAGATCTCTTAGGGTTACATATTTTTTTCCTGCAAAACCGAGCCCTGTTTAACTTTGCTGAAATGATTAGTTCATGTCACATGATCCTCTAAGGAGGACTAGCCATCAGGCCATTAAAAAAGACAACACCTTTGGGATTGTGAGGCCACCAACTATATGAATCTCTGCTTTTTCCTTCTAAAGAAGTGTTAGACATATTGGGATGCTTTTAAGACCTTGTTCAGTAGCCAAGGGAAGGGGGAGAAATAGTTTAAACATTTCTTTGCTTTTCAGTAATAATGAGTAGGCTTTGGTGGACTCAATAATAGCCTCAAGATTTTATGTTTGGCAATCTTCCACTCTACCAAGATAGCAGTATATGATTGTGGGCAAATTGTAGAATCACAGAATGTGATTCATTGTTGGAAGGGAAATCATATCCCATCTCTACCAGTTAGTACTTTTGTGATCATTGGGTGAGTCACCAGATCTCTGAGCCTCGATTTCCCCAGTGCAAAATGAGGATAGCAATACCAGTACTTTGTATGTCATCAGGGTTGCTGGGAAGATTAAATTATATAATATATATATATATATATATGTGTGTGTGTGTGTGTGTGTGTGTGTATGTACATATATATATATATATAATACTTTGTAAACTGGAAAACTATGTAATTATTAGTTTCTATTTTTATTATTGTGATACTGGTGCTATCAATGATGATAACAAAAGATAGTAAGATGTTTTAACTTAAAAGTTTTTGCTTGGAGACTTCCAGTAAAGGTTTGCTGAGTCTTATTCAGGGCTATTTATTTCCTTTTTGTGTCTTCCTTGTCATCCAACTCTCACCTGTGGCTCCAAGAAGCTGTGGAATGAGTAGAGGACACACCTTGGTAAAACCATCTGAGTAGCTAGGTTAAGCCAGGTTGAGGATAACAGACAAGTTTCAAACCTGTTGGCGAATTAGAGGGGTGTCTATCCCAAGGATGCAAAGACTTCCTCCAGCAGAATAGGTAGATAAGAACAATTTGTTCCAATCAGCCCTAAAGCAGGCACTATGGAATGCTTTGAGCTTGCCCATATATTAAAGATGCAAGGTCATCCACATCAGCACCATTTGTCCTGATTTTTGTCTTGACGCTGGATTTTTATTGACTCTGGAAGAGAGAGTGAGGCCATGATGTCACTGGGCTTCTTCGAAAAGGAAAGATGAACAACACCTCACAGGGTTATTTATTATGAGGGACGATCAAATATATGTCGACCTTAGAAGTTTTGCAAACTCTACAAACATTAGACTTACCCCTTCGTCTTCCTCACTCACTCTCTTTCACAGCTTGAAAGACAGTAAGGAGAGTCTCAAGCCTACTAAATAAGGCCATGCTTCTTCAAGGATTTTAAAGTAATGGTCAGAGATTGCTTCATTTCTGGGCAACATCATAATTATCTGTTTCATAGGGCTTTCTTCTCAAACCTAACTCTCCCACCAACACATCCCAAACACTTCCCTGATTAATTTACACCTGCATTTAAAGTGCTTCCCTTCCCCCAGACTGGCTGTTAACTTAGTCACAGAAATTAGGGATGGAAAAGATAGGTTTCTAAGCCTCCAGAGAGAGTCCTCCCACTTCTCTCTTGGGGATTCATATCTGGATCATTTACGATTAAAAATTTTCTCTCTCTTATTTTCAGTCTTATTTTCCCTGTTGTAAATGCTTATGTTCAGCAATGGTGAATGTAATTTCTTACTCCTCAACCCCAGTCTCTAAGAGAGGGAGACATCATGCAGGCCTGGTCACAGGCTTGGGACATTAGCTGGGTACAATTCAATTTGGCCGGGTTCCTATGACAAAGATACTGCAATAACAACAAAAGAACAAGAATTTGCCAGTTGATTCATTTGCACATGTAGAGCCTTAAGATTTTTACACTTCCCTCCAAACAGTCCCTGTGAGTTAAGAAGTACAAATACTCCTATTTTAGAGAAGAGGAAATGGAGAGCCTCAAAGAAGGCTCAGCAATCATTTCAATTCTCTTTGGAATGTTTTGCTCATCTGATTTTCAATTTAATATCATTTTTAATTAACAAAAATCTATTTTCTCTGGGGGCAGCTAGGTGGCTCAGTGGATTGAGAGCCTGGCCCAGAGATGGGATGTCCTGAGTTCAAATATGGCCTCAGACACTTCCTAGCTGTGTGACCCTGGGCAAGTCACTTGACCCCCATTGCCTAGCCATTACCACTCTTCTGCCTTGGAACCAATTACACAGTATCGATTCCAAGACGGAAGGTAAGGTTTTTTTTTTAATCTATTTTCTCTCTATCCTACCTGCCCTTACTTCCTGCCATGAAGAAATAGAAAAGAAAAAAAATCATATTAAGAAGAATTCATAGTCTAGTAAGATTCATGCCTACATTGACCATGTACCCCCCAAATGTTTTAATCTGAGTCCATCATCTCTCTGTAAGAAATGGCAGAAGCCAGTATGTTTCCCTAAGGGTCCTCTGGAATTGTGGTTAGTTATTGCCAAACACATCAACACAATAAATATGGCTCATTCCAGTTCACACAAGTACTATTTGTCAATGCCAGCAGGATATGGATAATTCTTCAAAAGCCATTTATGATTTAGATTATGTCTAGGCAATCTCTGCTGAACTCCAAACAAAAGGAAAGGATGTCATCAAAGAAGGGAAAATAATAATAGTTAACATCTATTTAGAATTTTAAAGTTTGTAAAGAGCTTTTCTTGAATATTTTTTATCTTAGTTGATAATTAAAAGAACTCTGTTGAGTAGGTTTTATTATTATCCTCATGTTACAGGTGGGAAAATGAAGATTAATAGAGGTTAAATGACTTTTCCAGAATCAGAGAGCTGGTAAGATTCTGAGGTAGGATTCAAAACTTAAGTCTAGCAATTTGAGTCTAGCAATTTAGCCACTGTGTTATCTACCTGCCTAGAACTGAACTGCTTAACCTGGTGAGACTGAAGGATGATAAAGGTAATCCACTAATATCCTTTCTATGTCAGGAGAAGGCTACCAGCATATTGAGAGGACTTTCATGGTCAACATTTAGGATGATATGGATGAGAATCACGCATGATGTATATTGTTAGAAGAAACTCTGGAACTGATGAGATCATGGATACTCTAATATCTGAGAATATCTAGTTTTGCATGAAGTTTGTCTTCTTCCTTTTCTTAGTGATGGTTTCTCTTGTGTAAAGGTTGGATGGGATGGCTGCTGAAGTCCCTTCCAACTCTCAGATTCTGTGATTCTTAACTACTGGGGACTTAACACTTAATCATCTCACAAAGCATCTGTCCCTAAATTGTGGAGAAAAAATAGAAATGACTGGTTGTCTCTCTCTAGATGTAGAAAATAAGCTCCTCAAATTCAGAACTTCAATGCCATCAGTACTTGGGAAAGATGAAAATTATAGGAATGTTCTTTATGAAACTTTCTTTTTCATTTTTATAGTAAATGTTTTGATGAATCTAAATGCATTCTTCTTGTCTCAGGAATGCTTCTCAGAGATGCTACTTTTTCACATTATTTGATGTTATCATATGGAAAGTAAATTGCAAATAATTCTGAACTGTATAACAGTCTCAAAGACAGAATTATCTGTAGCTTAGAATGAAGTGAATTAACAAGGAAATATGAAAGAAACACAGGCATTGGGTTGCATCAAGGACACATATATTCTGAATATCTATTTCAGAAGCCTTCATTGTGTGTTTACAATGCAAGGCGCATCAAGGTGTATACCAAGAAAGGGCCAAGCCAAGACCTTACTTTGTAGTATAATTCTACCTCAAATTATGTGATCCAATGTGTGACGGAATTTGGAACTACTATTAAAAGTGTCTTGGTTTTGTATGTGGTTTGTATGTTTGTATATTTTTTTTGTTTGGGACCAAACTGATGATTTCATTAATTTTAGGGAATTACCAGTGAGGAAATTCCTTTATACTTGCAATTTTGTGGAGAAAAAAAATCACGAAAGACAGAAAAGGAAAACATCATAGAAAAAGGAAGGTAAAATGCTTGGTAAAGGCACAGACATACTCCAATTCTCAATTCAAGGAAAAAGTTGGGATTTTTCTAAAGTTATCATATAAATACATACTCAGTCAAGAAAACAGAATTTTACTATTGTGCTAAAAGGAATAATGAACTGGAGGAATTCCATGTGAACTGGAATGACCTCCAGGAATTGATGCAAAGTGAAAGGAGCAGAACCAGGAGAACATTATACACTGTGGTACAATCGATTGTAATGGACTTCTCTACTAACAGCAATGCAATGATCCAGAAAAATTCTGAGGGACTTTTGAGAAAGAACACTATCCACATCCAGCCAGAGAAGGAACTGTGGGAGCAGAAACACAGAAGAAAAATGTTTCCTTGATCACATGGTTCAATGAGGACATGATTGGGGATGTAGGCTCTAAATGATCACTCTATTGCAAATATTAATTATATGGAAATAGGTCTTGATCCGTGATACATGTAAAACCCAGTGGAATTGCTTGCCAGCTATGGAAGGGGGCGGGAGGAAGGGATGGAAAGAATATGAATCATGTAACTATGGAAAAATTTTCTAAATTAGTTAATTAAATAAATAAAGTAAAAAAAAAAAAGAAAAAAAATTTACGAGCTATCCCCTTTCTTTTGGGTCCCAGCCCTCATTTGTATATGGAAATCCAAGAGAAGAAATTCCCTTTACGGTTCTGAAACTATATAGTTTTATAGTTGGGGGAAAATCAAATACATGTTAAATGACTTGCACTCAGTTACATAGCTAAGGAGTACTTGGAGCATAAAGACGGTCAAGTGAATTGTCTGGAGTTATACAGCCAATATGTACTAGAGAAAGGACTTGAATCTAGATCTTCCCAACTCCCAAGTGGTTCTCTTCTTACTGCACCATATTTTCTCTCAGAGCCACCAATGGTAATTGGAAACGAAAAAAGGGAAGCTAAGTCACATACTGGATAGAATGTGAATTCTGGAGTTAGGAAGATTCATCTTCCTGAGTTCAAATCTGGCCTCAAATGCTTACTAGCTGTGTGACCCTGGGCAAGTCACTTAACCCGGTTGGTCTCAGTTTCTTCATCTTGAAAATGAACTAGAGAAGAAAATAGCAAACCACTCTAATATATTTGCCAAGAGAGTCAGACACAAATGAAATGACTCAATAAAAAAATAATAAAAAAAAAGTCATAGGAAGTTAGGCAACAGAGTTGGAAAGATAAGGTATTACAAACTTCTCATTTTACAAATGAGGAAATTGCAGTTTAAAGACTCGTTGCCTTGAAGAAGGATTAGATTTGTTCTGTAAGAAGAATTGGGCAAAAGTTGCAGAGACAAAGTTGGGCTTGATGTAAGGAAATCTCTCCAACAATTAGGGTCATTCTCACTTGAGATCTTTAAGAAAAGTCTGGGTTATGTGGTAGAGAAATTTCTTGTTCAAGTAAGAGTCAGACTAAATGGCTTCTTAGAACCCTTCCAACTCTGATAATCTGTGATTCTAATATTTCAAGGACAGAAAAGTGAAATGACTTCCCCAAGAGTGCACAGGTAGTAGTAGTAAGATAACTAACATTTATACACAGCCTACCAGGTGTCAGATGCTTTACAATTATTATCTCATTTGAGCCTCACAACAACCCTGGGAAGTGCTATTTTACCCCTATTTTATGGATGAGGAAACTAAGGTAAACTGAGGGTAAATGATTTGCCTAAGGTCACACAGCCAGTAAATGTTTGTGGTCATATTTAAACTTGGCTCCAGTTCTGGTGTTTTATCCACTGCACTTTGGCTGCCTTATAGTACAGAGAAGAGTTTGCATTTGATCCGAAATTCTGTGCTTTTACAGAGCTGAATGAATAAGGCTCTTCTAAGGGTCTAAGATCCAAGGGTAACTAGGTGATATAGTGAATAGGTGCTTGGCCTTGAGTCAGAAACACTCATCTTCCTGATTTCAAATCTGACTTCATACACTTACTAGCTGTGTGACCCTAGGTGAGTCACTTAATCCTTATTGGCCTCTGTTTCCCCATCTATAAAAATGGTTGAAGAAGGAAATGGCAAAACCACTCTATTACATTTGCCAAGAAAACCCTGAATGGTGTCCCAGAGAATTGGGCACGATTAAACAATAACAAGGTTCTAAGGCCTATTTTTGTTTTATAGTCCTTTTTTGTATGCATTTTTATATGTGACTTGTTTTTTTAAAAAAAATTTGAAAAATTCATCTTGCATTAATTTCACTTTATGAGAAAAAAGATGGACATTGCTATGATTCTAATTTTTTGTTCCTATCTTTGTGATATCAGAGATACACACACACACACACACACACACACATACACACACATGAGTAGACTTGTGATTTTATTAGTCTAGATGAGGAAAGTTCCTTTATCAATGCAGGTCAGCCCTTTCTCTATAGCTTATAGTCAGAGTTCTTAGAATATTATGAATTTAAGTGAGTTGACCAGGGTCAGCCAGCCAGTAAATGCCAAATTTAAAAATTTAAACCCAAATTTCTGCTCATTTTTCTATACTTCCCCTCTTTATATTGATATCTCTATACTGATGTGTGTATATCATATGTATATGTGTGTACATACATACATATGTATACACACATATATATTTTAAAAAAGGATCATTTTATTAGAGAAACTTAAAAAAATATGGTCAAGAATTTTTTTCGTGAGACCTTTAAATTTCTTTGGCTTTTGGCATAAGTCCCACTTTTTGTATTTGAAAATAGAATACTAGTTCTGCTTTGCCCTCCTTGAGTTAATAGTGTGTGGACTTTGGTATCTGTAGCAAAATAAACATATTGGTTGTTAATATCCCTGTGAAAGAAGTCCAATTCTCCTCCCTCCTCCATGATATACCTCTGTTTCCTTCCTGTGAGGGTGGAGAAGAGAATAAACACTTATATGATGCTCACTATATGTTAGGCACTTTATAATTATCATCACAACAATCCTGCATGGTTAGGTGCTGTTATCTAGTTTACATTTGAGGAAATTGAGGGAAACAGGATTTTTAAGTAACTCCCCGAGTGTTAAACAGCTAGTAAATATCTGAGACTAATTAACTTAGGTCTTCTTGACTCCAAGGCCAGCTCTCTATCCTTTGTGCCACCTGGATGCCTAGGAATCGGTGCTCCTTTAGCCTTCTTTGGAGCCCTACTCATTATTTAAAAGTAGATTTTCCAGCTTCATTTGTAAGAAATGAAAAGAAACCCTTGCTGTACACTCTGCATAGTCCTAGTTTTCACTGGTACTTACTGCCTTGTTTGAGAACACCCAAGAGAAGGGCCCCAGATGTGCTGGGGGAGAAGTCACTTTTCTAGAGTTTGCTTCTTATCCCTTTCATCTTCTTGTAGCTCAGAGAAAGCAGTGGATCTAGATCTGCAAACTGCCAGTCACCAACTGTCCCTACCCCATACCCTATCATTTCCAGACCCTCCTTACCTTGCCTTCTATCTCTCATTCTCACATTCCTTCAGCTGCTATAGGGCAGTAAAGAATTCAAGACATGGCTGATGTTTCCTCCTCTCTGCACTGAGAACATTTTGAGCAGATATAGAATATTCAAGTTTCCATAGTTTGGCTAGGGAGGAATCTCACTCCTATGGTACAAATCCATCAAGAAAACAGAACCTAAACCCTTAAATCATCTACCACACCTTTCCTTGTGGTAGAAGGAGCATCTTATGGCCCAAAGAAAATGACTGGCTTTTGTTTTATTGATTTCCAACTGGAGACAATGTGGATTCCAGCAACCAGCTTAGCTATTTGTTTTTGGAATACTCAACAGAGAGTTTAGATCCTTTAAATGAGTAGCCTTGTAATCCTATTAGAGAGCTGCACTGGTAGAGTCATTCTGGAATGTTGTAGATGCTTCAAGATGCCTTTGTGAAATATTTCCATCATATAAAGGCTTCACCCCTAACATGAAGATAAATGTGGAATCCACAAAGAACAGGATAAACAAATCCAGCAGCAGGCAAAAATGGATCTTGTCAAGGGTGAGCACCTTTCCTTTCTGAGCCTTCCATGTTAAGGCTAGGTTCTCTTTTAGAAACAGTTATTGGATAAAGGTATTTCCAGTTTGTACAGTTAGGATTCACAAAGATAGTGTAAGAAAACATACTATTTTCCTAAGAAATCTCTGAGTTTATGTTTTAAAATTTGTTTTTCCTAAATAAACTCTCTCCCCAAGCCTAAAACACACAATGGCTCAGCCTCACTACATTTGCATATTTTTGTGTGTACATTATTAGTAAATCAACTCTGGATGTATGAACATATTGTTGTATACTTAATCACAAATGGAAACTATGTGAAATTAGTCATGATCCACATACAGTTTATAAATATTGAAAACGGAATTAGACCTGAAATTGATATTTTATCATTAATGCTCCCTGCCCCCCTGAAAACCAACTTGGTGAAGAGACAGGCAGTCTCCATTTTTTTTCCTCGCACAACCAAAAGCAATTTAGACTTTTTGCAGAAAACTTGTGTTTTAACAAATTACTGCCATGAGCTAACCCACATCTGAAGCTTGAAAATGCACTCAGCACTCTCTTTCTCCGTTCACATAGATTTGAAGTAAATTACATCAAATTGTATTTGAAACACCAAACTGGCATTAATGGAAGCTTTTTTTTTTTTTTGCTCCAGGCACCATTTTAAAATAGATGAGCATAAAAATGCAGTCTGCATCATTAAGTTTATATGAAACTAGTGAGAATAAAAATCACCATGTAAGTTCTAATAAGATGTGTTTTTCATTCCAGTTTAATAACCCAAGACTATATTCATCTTCCAGTATAATAAATACACCGAGAGGAATGCATTCTTTTGTAGGCTTAACATGTTGAGGTTTTTTTAGAAGATGTGAGTTTTCTGGGAAGCTGGGTGAAGAAAATTCTTTAATATGGCAGTGTGGAGTATTATTATCATAAATAATTAATGTGCACAGCAGAAGAAAGCTGAGCTTCATTAATAATTCTTATTTTTAGTTGGCATGAGCTAGAGGTGCTGTATCTTCTTTCATCCCATCGATGTCAATTTCCTTGATTTTAATTTAATAGATGTTAAAATTTTTAAAGGGACTTGTATATTTTGCAGTGGGTTTTTTGTTTATGACTAAAGAACACTCTGACGTTAATTCCTACCTGCCAAGCTATTTTTAGTAACAAGCAAAAGGAAAGAGGGAGGAAAAAAAAGTTACAAGAAAGCAAGGTAGAGTGGGCATCAACATCAGCTCCTTTCATCCTCTAGTTCCCTCTGGGACCAGTTAAGATGCTTCTTTGATTAGGACCTCAGGAAATATTAAGAAGCTCTGCCATGAATTTGAGCTCATCAAACTTGTCTGTTTATTTTTCAAATGAAGGGCTGATTCACCTCCCACATCCCCAAAGCAGAGGGTCCCTCCAACACAACCTTGCATTTGTGATCAACTACATCAACTTGTCAAAACCACCCAATCTTAGATAACAGGCATTTGTGCTTCATTAATTCCGTATCTGAGAAGGAACAGTGTCTAAGTGTCTTATTAGCACAATTGCAGAAGGTAAGAGAATGTCATCCAGTACACCAGGGTTATGATTTACAAGGGAAGAACAAGGAACACAACCCTAAAAGCCTGAAGGGATTGCTATGCAACCTATCAAACAAATGTGAAGGAGCCGGTTTTACATTGCTTCATGGAGGCATGAAGGCAACAGAGGCTGGCTGCCTCAAACTTTGGAAAAAAGCATCTTTTTTGGAAAGCAAATAACCAAGTTGTGTCCTTGTATAAACTTTCACTGCTTTTCCTGCTAATCGGTTACAACAACGACATATTTGCTTACAGTCATGTGTATTTACTTGTGTAAGAAGTACATCTCTGAAGCTAGTCAGTTTTGTGGTAGAAATGGCATGAGATTTGGAGACTGCGGACTTGGGTTTGAATCCCAGATCTTATACTCAAGAACAACTTGCATTTCTGTAGTACTTTAAGACTGACAAAGTCCTAGCCCAGTGATTCCCAAATCACTGCATTTATCGTTCCTATTAATTGCTATTAAAATTTTTTAAAAATTAATTTCCAGGGGGCTAAGTAATATTTTTTCTGGAAAGGGGGTGGTAGGCCAAAAAAGTTTGGGAACCACTGTCCTAGCCTAACTCTGTTAAGGCAATCACACAAGAACCATAATTCCCTTTTATAGATGAGGAGACTGAGTCTCAGAGATATAAAGTAACTTGCTCATGGTCATACAGCAGAACTGGGACAGGAATCCAAAACTCAAGTACAGAGGTCCTTCCACGACACTCGTTGCCTATGTGACCTTGGTTCAGTCACTTAACTTTATGGGCCTCATTTTACTTCTCTGTAAAATGAATAGGTGGAACTAGACAATTTCTAAGGTTTTAGGATTTTTCTCCTGGTGATTTCTGTCACCTCAGAAGAGGTATCCCAGTTCCCGAATACTTCCCTTGATTCTATTATTTACCAATGATATGACTATAAGCAGTTCATTTAAACTCTCTGAGCTTCTAGCTCTTCTTCTCTATATTCTTTTGTACCCTCTTAAGGTAAGGCAAGGCAAAGAAGCCAGAGGGCAATAGGATATTGTTTGCTTTAATTAATGTTAAAAAATATTTTCAATGTGACAATCATTCCAGTCATACTATAGAGTACTTATAAACCCTGAGCCTATTTGCCAGAGTTTGCCATCCTTCTCTAGATGCCAATAGGGATAGATGCATTTAGACAATATGTGCACTTTGTTGGCTAGAGAAGCTCACAATATCCAGATTTCCAGAGTGATCAAATTTGTCTTTCATCTCCTCACAGGCAAGGCTGATATTTAGCCCTTACTCTAGAGATCCACCCAAACAAACAGAACCGTTCACTACTGAGGAAATTCCACTGGCTACTTAGCAAAGTTATCTTTTCCTGGAGGTGGGAGACTGGAGTGGTCTTGATTCTCTTGATGGTTACCTTCTTTCTGAGCCCAGTGCTCCCACTTCATTCAAAAGCCAAGGTTGTATATTGATTGACCTTTGCTCCAGTGACCGGATATTACAAATTGAGGTCTCTTCCAGCTCAACTAGCTATGATTTCATGATTCCAGGTAAGTCTTTTTTAAAGTAGACTCAGTTATCCATAAGTCAATTATCTGGTAGAGTACTGGCAGAGGGCTTTAAATTCCAGACCTCTGTCCCAACTATTTGTCTGATTGGCCTTTCTCTACCATAAGTTGGTATATACAGAGGACATACAAACTAACTCTGATGTTAGCTTAATAACAAATATAACTAAGAACATGATACCAAGAGAAACATGTTATGTACTCCAAAGCCATTAGCAAGGATCTTCTGAACACCTCTACACATGTATCCGCTGGGGAAGGAAGATTCATTTGCGGTCCTCCTTCTAAGGGTGATAAAATCTGTGGGTCCAGAGCTGCCCATAATCTTCAGAGGAATAAAACATGAGAGAAATATATCGCCTCCATCTTTGAGGATGATAGCTCACCTCCAACATTGCCTTCTCATTAAAACTGCTCCTAGTGAAATAATGCCTGGCAGTAGTAAGCACCTAATAAAATGTTTGCGGATTGGATTTGACTCTCCCCTCCCAAGAATCTAGATTCCTTGCTAGTAGGCATAACATATAACATATGCTGTCCCTTTCTTGGTTTTTTTTAAAACTTCTCCTGGACTTGACCTCTTATATATACCAAGTAGTTGCCTGATTCTGCCAACTCTTTGGGTTTTTTCTGGATTACACGTGGATACAATTTTTTTTAAAACCCTTACCTTCCATCTTGGAGTCAATACTGTGTATTGGCTCCGAGGCAGAAGAGTGGTAAGGGCTAGGCAATGGGGGTCAAGTGACTTGCCCAGGGTCACACAGCTGGGAAGTGGCTGAGGCCATATTTGAACCTAGGACCTCCCATCTCTAGGCCTGGCTCTCAATCCACTGAGCTACCCAGTTGCCCCCTTGGATACAATTTTTAATAATTGTTTTCTGACATTTTGTGATCCCTGTTCTCTCTTTTCCTCCTACTGCTCTCCCCTCCCTAAGACGGTAGGTAATATGATATAGGTTATACATGTGTTATCAGATAATACATATTTCCATGTTTGTCATGTTGTGAAAGAAGGCACATACATTCCTTACATGAGAAAAATTCATGGAGGAAATAAAATGAAGAATGGTAGGCTTTGATCTGCCTTCATATTCTGTTAAGTTCCCTCTATGGCAGTAGATAGTCTTTTTTATGTCATGAGTCCCTTGGAGCTGTCCTGGATCCTTGCTTTGCTGATAATAGTTATTTCATTCCCAGTTGATCATTGTACATTATTGCTGTTTCTGTGTGCAGTGTTCTCTTGGTTCTGCTCACTTCACTATACATAATTTAATGGAAGTCTTTCCAATATGATTTTTGGTGATATTCCTGTAAATCATTTCTTATGGCACAATAGTGCTGCATTACATACCACATACACACCACAACTTGTTCAGCTTATTCCCCAACTGATGGGCATCCCTTCGGTTTTCAGTTGTCTGCCACCACAAAAATAGCTGCTGGGGTTAGATAGGTGGCTCAGTGGGTTGAGAGATAAGCCAGAGATGGGAAGTTCTGGGTTCACATCTGGCCTCAGACATATCTGAGCTGTGTGTGACCCTGGGCAAGTCACTTAATCCCCATTACCTACTTCTTACCACTGTTCTGCCTTAGAACCAATACACGGTATTGATTCTAAGATGGAAAGTAAGGATTAAAAAAAAGAGAGAGCTGCTATAAATATTTTTGTGCAAGTAGGTCATTTCCCTCTGTCTTTGATCTCTTTGGGATACAGACTAGAAGTGGTATTATTACAGCTGTATCTGTTGTAGTGGAAAGGACACTAAATTCAGAAACAGAGGACCCACCTAATTTTGAATCTTAACTGTGTTCTTTACTAGCTATATAACTTTGGGTAAATGACTTCGCCTCTTTAAGACTCTCTTTTCTCATCTTATAATGAGAAAAGTTCAGTCACATCCAAATCTTTATGACCCCATTTAGGGTTTTCCTAGCATTGATACTGGAATAGCTTGCCATTTCCTTCTTTGGCTCATTTTATAGATGAGGAAACTGAGGCAAACAAGGTTAAGTGAGTTGCCCAGAGTCACATATCTAGTCAGTGTCTGAGGCCAGATTTTAACTCAGGAAGATGAATCTTACTGAATCCAGATCCAGCACTCTATCCACTGTGCCACGTTGCTTCCCAGGATTTGCTTTTTGGTGGGTTGATTGGTGTTTTCCAAGATCTCTTCAAGATTTAAATCCTGTGAGTTTATGTTCACTCCACCTCCCACACTCCACTTCCCAACCCTCAGTCTATTTAACCTCTTTTATCTGTTAAATCTTTCCTGATTTGTTTGTTTGTTTGTTTTCTGGTACGGTCTCTTCTTCTCCAACCCCAAGCAACCCTTCCCTAATGTTACCCCAGCTCCTAGGTGACATTAAAAATGATTAAAGAGATTATAGTTTTGGCTTATTGTTATACCTGAGATTCTCCTCCCCTTTCTATCTCTATCTCCTGGCTTTTCCCGCTTCCTTCAAATGCTAGTTAAAACCCCACCTTGTGTAAGAAGACTTTCCCAATCCCCCTTAATATTAATAGCCTTATCTCTAAGGTTTTCTTCAATTTATCTCATATAGATTTTGTTTCATTCATTCACTGAATATTTATTAAGCTCCTACTCTTTGCCAGGCACTATGCAAAATGCAGCAGATACAAAAAGAGGCATTTTCCATAGATGTTTACATGCTGTTTTCCTGAGACTTAGAGCTCCTTAAGAGTAGAGACTGCCTTTGGCCTTTCTTTGTATCTTTAATGCTTAGAACCCAGCGCCCATACCCATACTTGGCTTCTGGACTGATTCACTGACCAGGTCCCCACTTTCCTTCCTCTAGTGTAGATAATAATGAAACACGATTATATTGTCAGTTGCTTCTTAGTTAGCTCATCTGTTTTACATGGCTCTCTCCTCAGGCACTCTTTGCTGGACTTGCCCAATCCATGCTTTAGCTCTTGAAGTGCTTCCCAGCATACTCTGTGTTCTATGTTTCACTTCACTGTTCCTTCTGTCTTCTTTCCCGATGACACAGTGAGGCTCCGTTATTGTGCATGGGTCACACCGTGATTCTTTCCATGGCAAGGACTACAATGAAACAAATACACCTGTGTTTTAATTTTATATTTGCTGTAGGAGCTACAAGAAAGAAAAACACTCCTGGGGTCAGCAATCAGCAAAGGGGCAGGAATGATATAAGGGGTGAAAGAATAGGCTGCCTTGTGGTCTTGGTATCTTACACTAAAAACACTCTGGCCCTGCAGCCTGATGCCTTCCTTTCCCCTCTCCCCTTTGTATCAGACTTCACCCTGGCAGAGCAGCGCCTTTCACTATGAAAGCCAACTTAAGGCTTGAAGTCAAGGAGTTAATCTGTGAGAATGTTTTCAGAAAGTGTGAAAATTCTGATCTCACTCTCTTAATTATAAACTCATGGGAGTCCTGGAAGGAGGTTTATCTATGAACACTAAAACAAAAATGGAAAAAGAACATTTGGGGGATATTTTAATGAAATGTGCAGATGATACAATAAACCCTCTGTTATTGTTGGAGGAATGGGGTGTTCTGCTAAATGACATGTTTGGCTAATTGAGAGTATATACCATACAGGGGTCACCAATTTTCAAAGAACTGTAACATAACAAAAATGCACTTAACACAAAAGCTCTACTTACCACAACTCAATCTTTCTGGAATGACTCAAAAAACTCTTTAGGATTTGTTGATGTCAGTATCATCCTTGTAATAATATCAGTTGGAGGGACAATAGATGGGTGGGCTGGGTATCACGGCTTGATTGTATCTAGCACATGGTCTTTCAGCTTTCTCCTTTTGGAACCTTGATGGTTAACTCATGTGGGGGTGATCAGAAAACTGGCTCACAATCTCCAAACTCACATGAGGCTAATTTGTACCAAAAAGCCAATTTATTAATGTAGAGGGAGAAATATGACTGCTAAGCCAGCTGGAACGATCTTGTTGGCCCATCAGCTCTTTCTCTTCTCAGGAGGAAAGTTACTTTGGAAACCAAATGGTTATTTCTTTAATATAAAAAACCTTATCCTCTAATTTGCTTTTGCTTTAGACTATACATTGACCTATACTTTATGAGGACCAAGGGAACAACCCCATGGCATCTGACTTTTTCATCACGTTGTAATACCCTGGTGAAGCAGAAAGAGGAAGCAATGCATTGTGACTAGATTGCTAGACTAGAATTCAGAAGACCTGGCTTCATGTCTCACCTCCAATGTTTACTAGCCGTGTGACCATGGAGGAGACTTTGCATTCCGATTTCTTTATTTGTTTAATAGGAAAAATGATGCCTGCTGTACCTACCTAATGGGAATGCTGGGAGGCTCAAATGAGATGTTTGTAAAACCCACTGCAAACTTTAAAGTGCTATATAAATGTCAGATACTATTATCCATTTTTGTTATAGGAATGAATCTGCCAAGGAGATTGTATGAGTTCATTAAAAACACCCTCTCCCTTGGGCAGTGCTGGATAAACACTAACAGATTCATATTCCCTACTTCCCCTTTGTTTTAGCCTACACTGACCCATACCTTCTAATTTTGTTTATTATCATTAACATTGCCCTTTATCATTTCAATATATAGAACTTTTAGGATATGTGATATAATTCCAAGTTTAGTGATCACGGATCACATGATGGGTGCTAACAGATGAAAAGTAAGGAAATCTGAAGAACAGGGATAATAGTTATCATTAGGAAATGGCATAATAATAAGAGGAAATAGGCTAGTTACATGAATAGGGCAGGAGATGACAGGTGGGCAGTAGAAATGGTTCATTGGTATCCTCAAGATGTCAGGGCAAAGTGAGGATGACCTCCAGACCTGTGGAGAATTTATGAAAGAAAACAAATAAGTCACACATGTTGGGCAGGTATGAATAGTGTGTTAGGAATATCCACATTGAATATATCACAGATCCAATCCAGAATTTAAGGACTTGCTAATGGCCTCTTGGGAGACACTTATTACATATCACCAAATCAAATTGTTGGATATGTGATTTGTATGATAGTTTCCTATGGAATACATGTTAGTATATATGTGGAAATGATGTTACCATATATACATATATTTACATATATGTATATATAGATGTGTATGGATCCTCAAAGAATGATCCTTCTCTGACTTTTGTTGTAGCACCTGTCCCATAAATTCTAATTTCTTTCTTTGAGTTAGTCTTATTTGAAGATGCACATCTCTTTCCCTGATAACTGGAATAATTGATCCATCCATCTTTATTGTTTATTATCATACCTCTCACCTCCATTTTGGAGCTAAACTCCTTGAAGAAGTAATGTACTGAATAGTGCCTCGGCTTCTGTTCTTCTCACTGTCCTCTAAACCCTTTAGAGTTTGTCTTCCAGCTTAATTATTCAATTGAAACTGCTCTCTCAAAAATTATCAATTATCTCCCAATTGTCAAAGCTAATGGATTTTTCTCAATCTTCATCCCTTCTTGAACTCTCTGTAGTCTCTGATACTGTCAATCAACCTGTTCTCTCTAGGTCGTGTGTGTGTGTGTGTGTGTGTGTGTGTGTGTGTGTGTGTGTATGACACTGCTCTCTTCTGGTTCTCCTCCCATGTGTCTGAACACCTCTAGTCAGTCTTCTTTTCTGGATCTTCCTCCAGTTCTTGCCTGATAATCATGGTTACTCCCCAAGGCTCTGTCTTGTGCCCTCTTCTCTGTATATATGAACCAATTTGATTATCTCATCAGCTAAATAATAGGTTCAGTGGCCATTTCTATGCACATAATGACAAGATCTGTACATCTAGCCCTAACTTCTTTTCTTACTTTCAGCCTTACACCACCAACTGCCTATTAGATATCCTAAACCAGATGTCCTGTAGACATTTGAAATTTGTCCCAAATAGAACTTCTTATCTTTCCAACCAAATCTTCTCAATGAATTTTCCTATAATTGTTGAGGACATCGCTGTACTCTCTGTCACTTGAGCTTTCAATATTCAGATGCCAAAGGGAACTTCCTAAAGTCCAGTTCTAATTATATAAAATATTCAAGAAACTCCAGTGGCTCCCCATTATCGCCAAAATAAAACGTAAAACTCATCCATTTGGCTTCTAAAAGCTTTTAAAACCGGGACAAATCCCATCTTTCAAATCTTCTTATATTTTACTCCCCAATAGGTCTTCTGTGATTTAGTGACAGCAGTCCTCTTGCCGTTCCTTGTATTCAACACTCCAATTTCCAATGTTGCATCTTTTCAGTGGCTGTTTCCTAGGAATAGAATGCTTATTTACCTTCAACTATACCACCCCCATTCCTTGGTTTCCTTCAAGACTTGGCCCAAATATTTTTTACCCCAATGTTTTCATCCTCCTTATTCAGAAACTGAGATACAATTTCATCATTTAGTTCTCTAAGAACTGGTATACTTAATGATCAATAACTAATTCTTTTGTCTCCAAGTACATTTGAAACACTGTATTCTTTATATTCAATTGTGTTCATTTACATATTGCATGATCCTTTAAACATTATTTAACAAGGATTTCAAAGTGACCTCAAGTTATGACAAATCTTCTCCCAAAGTACTTATGTGGGGAAGAAAATGAATCCGATTGTTTGACTTTATATATTTATTCAAAAGGTGATCTTTTTGTTACTTTGTCTCAGTCCTGTCCAACTCTTCATGATCATATGTGGGTTTTTTTGGCAAAGATCCTGCAATTGTTTGCATTTCCTTCTTCAGGTACTTTTAAAGATGAGGTAATTGAAGCAAACAGGATTAAGTGACTTGCCTAGGGTCACCCAGCTAGTAAATGTCTGAGGTCAGAATTGAGCTCCAGAAGATGAGTCTTCCTGACTCATCCAACATTCCAGCACTTTATTTGCTGGACCATGTAGCTACCACTCAAAGGGTGGTCAGCCTTTGATAAAAATTAGAAATGAATGTCCACAGGCTATAAATTTTAATATATAACCATATCTTTTCAAAAGTCATGTTTAATTGTAACTTTTATAATTGTGAGATTACTTACATATAAAGATTATTGTGTTCAGGTTTTTTGCATGATGTCTGATGTTCATACTTAACAAAATTGCAATGAAATAATATTTTGATCATGTCCTTCTTGCAATCTAAAAACAACTGGAATTTTTCTGTTCCACACAGGTAGCTATAAAGTCGTCAGGAAGTAATTGCCCATTTTAAAGGAACAGATCATTTTTGCTTTGATCAATCAATATGTTCAACTGAGAATGTAGATAAGATTTCAAAAGATGAGTAATATTATATGCCTCCCACTTACTTTGATCTGGTCCTAAATATCCAGTGAAAGCCTTATCCCCATCAAGGACAGACAACTGGATTGAAGATTGGAAAGAATGCTGACACAGATTCGTATTTTCCAGAATTCTTCAAAGCGCAAATGAGAGCTTCATGGTTTCCCATAGAATGGCCAAAAATAGACATCTCTGGGTCAGCTAGAAAATTAGCATTTATCAGTTTGGGCAGCTCATCTATCACATAAAAGTACATCCTATAGTTGGTTTTCCAAGGTTCTTCAGTGACATTCACATAAAAACCAGCACCAGTACCATCGTCTCAGCTGTCGTCTTCTCCTATAATGTTGCTGCTATGTGGACTGGTGGCTGGTACAAATGACAATGAGACCATGTTCTGCTGCAGCTTGGTGATAACCAGTTTTGGTGATAAAATTTTGTTCTGTTGAAGACGTTTCCCAGTTTCTGCCTTGGGTGGTAAATAGATTCCAAATATCATTTTGCATTTTAGTTCCATATTTTCATGCTCATATATTTTCTGAAACCTCTCTAAGCATGTGTTGCTGGAAATTTGTTTCTAGGCCATAGTTTCTTTTCTATTTAGTTACTACTGTTTTCCCATTCACTTCCACAAGGTGACTGTCAGAAGGTTCTTTAATTCTGTTTCTGCCATAAAACTAAATTAGTCAATATAATAACTGTTTCCTCTCAGTCAGGGGTTCTTAACCCTTTTTGTGCCTTGGACCCTTATGGCTACCTGATAAAACCTAAGGACCCCTTTTAAAAATATTACTTAAAAATGCATAAAATAATTGCATACTATTATAAAGGAAATGAATTAGATTGAAATACAGGTTTATATATATGTATGTATGCATGGACTTTACTATACATATATATATAAACATACACTAAAAAGCAACTTCATGATCACAGGTTGAGAACACCTGCTACTAGGTCAAGAGGGGGGAAAATAATCAAAAACCAAAGAAAAGGGTCTACAAAAGAGCAAATTGGATTCAGGAAATGCTTGCCACTAAACTACCTTGATGCCTGGTGGACCATTTTCACATGCTCCAGTAGAAACAAAAGCGTCAATTTTCTATGATTTGCTTGTAGTCTAGAAGGAACATTGCTAAAAATGTGTTTTCTCACTATATGCGCCATGGAAAGTTTACAATTTTTATTAAAATATAACACATGCTTGAGAAATGATTGAAGAATTGATTGGAAGTCAGGGAAGAAGAAATTATAATGAGCTCATTTCAATAGAAACAGACTGGTTACCATGCTGGTTATCAAAAGTTTTCAAAGCTGGTTTCTCTCCAGTAAGTAGTGTCCTGTAGGCTCTGTCCATCTGTCTTCAAGAAAAGAGCATTTTATATTCTATAAGAAAAAAATAGTCTTCTGGAGAAAAAGAAAACTACCAGGAAGAAATATTCATCTCTCAAGCACTTTTGGTTCTCAACAGGGAACTAGAATGACCAAAGATCCAACAGTAAAACACCAGAGCTGACGTCATTTTTATAACTTAGAATTAGTAGGTGGCCTATGATCCTCTATATCACAAGACCATCTTTCCTAAAAAAATCTATTTCACTACCCTTTCTGAGTCCTTTGGGAGGCTACTGCCTCTTACCACTGTCCTACAACAATCAATGAATCAACAAATATTTTAAAAGAGAAAGATATTGTATTAGGCATTGCAGAGGCATTTATTTATCTATTTATTTATTTGCTTGTTATTTATGTATTCACTCATTCATTCATCTATATTGTTTATCTATCTACTACTTGAAAGAGAATTTTATTATCAGTACAGTTGAAAATGACAATGCACAAAAACACAAGACTATTGTCCTGGAGGTTCTCTCTCTCTCTCTCTCTCTCTCTCTCTCTCTGTCTTCTGTCTGTTTATCTTACCAGACCTGTAGTTGCATCAGTGTAGGTAGCCTATTATGAGGAACCTCCTTTTCTAAACATATTGGCATTTTCTCTGCATTTATAATCTTAGAAATTTGCTGGGACAATGATAGATTTACTGACTTAACCAGGATGATCTAGACAATATGGCAGAAGTAGGACTTAATTCATGTCTTTTTTACTTTTAGACAAGCCCTTTAACCCTTCTCTAAAATATCTTTTCATGGGGGCAAAAATGCAAAGGGAAGGAAAGAACGAGCAAACAAACGAAGGAATGAAGGGAAAATTCTATAATTCCGTGTTATTTCCCAAACTCTAAAAGTATCCCTCTCTGTTCCCTTGGTCTCAGTTTCTTAGGTCAGATTTAAGATTCCACCTGTACTCTAGATGATTCTGTCTTCATTTCTCACTGGTGACAACACTGGAGAAATAAAGTAAAATCAAAAAAGAGATATTATACCTTGAATGCAGCAAGACCCCTCGCACTGAACTAAGCCAATTCCAATGAATCTAATGGATCAAAAGTTTGAATTTCCCTAGTCCAATCTACTCTGAATTTTCTTTTTGTATCAGCATATAGCTTTTAAATGGAAGTTTGTATATTTAAAAAATTGAGAAAAGGAAATATTTTTAATAGTTGAAAGAAAAATTATTCTTTAAATTTCATTTAATTATTGTCTCTTCCATTCACTTTTGTCCTTGTCCATTCGTCTACAGATATATATATATATATATATATATATATATATATATATATATATATAT